>NC_092287.1:12787458-12917458 GCF_036320965.1 Panulirus ornatus
CCATGGAAAGCTGTTTAGGTATGTATATTTGCGTGTGTGGACGTATGTATATACATGTGTATGGGGGTGGGTTGGGCCATTTCTTTCGTCTGTTTCCTTGCGCTACCTAGCAAACGCGGGAGACAGCGACAAAGCAAAAAAAGAAAAGAAAAAAAAAAATATATATATATATATATATATATATATATATATATATATATATATATATTTTTTTTTATACTAATCGCCATTTCCCGCATTAGCGAGGTAGCGTTAAGAACAGAGGATGAGGACTGGGCCTTTGAGGGAATATCCTCACCTGGCCCCTTTCTCTGTTTCTTCTTTTGGAAAAAAAAAAGAAAAAAAAAAAAAATGAGGTGAGGATTTCCAGCCTCACGCTCCCTTCCCTTTTAGTCGCCTTCTACGACACGCAGGGAATACGTGGGAAGTATTCTTTCTCCCCTATCCCCAGGGATAATATATATATATATATATATATATATATATATATATATATATATACATATATATATATATATATATATATATATATATATATATATATATACATATATATATATATACTTTTTTTTTTATTATACTTTGTCGCTGTCTCCCGCGTTTGCGAGGTAGCGCAAGGAAGCAGACGAAAGAAATGGCCCAACCCCCCCCATACACATGTATATACATACGTCCACACACGCAAATATACATACCTACACAGCCTTCCATGGTTTACCCCAGACGCTTCACATGCCTTGCTTCAATCCACTGACATCACGTCAACCCCGGTATACCACATCGTTCCAATTCACTCTATTCCTTGCCCTCCTTTCACCCTCCTGCATGTTCAGGCCCCGATCACACAAAATCTTTTTCACTCCATCTTTCCACCTCCAATTTGGTCTCCCTCTTGTCCTTGTTCCCTCCACCTCCGATACATATATCCTCTTGGTCAATCTTTCCTCACTCATCCTCTCCATGTGCCCAAACCACTTCAAAACACCCTCTTCTGCTCTCTCAACCACGCGCTTTTTATTTCCACACATCTCTCTTACCCTTACGTGACCTACTCGATCAAACCACCTCACACCACACATTGTCCTCAAACATCTCATTTCCAGCACATCCATCCTCCTGCGCACAACTCTATCCATAGCCCACGCCTCGCAACCATACAACATTGTTGGAACCACTATTCCTTCAAACATACCCATTTTTGCTTTCCGAGATAATGTTCTCGACTTCCACACATTCTTCAAGGCCCCCAGGATTTTCGCCCCCTCCCCCACCCAATGATCCACTTCCGCTTCCATGGTTCCATCCGCTGACAGATCCACTCCCAGATATCTAAAACACTTCACTTCCTCCAGTTTTTCTCCATTCAAACTCACCTCCCAATTGACTTAACCCTCAACCCTACTGTACCTAATAACCTTGCTCTTATTCACATTTACACTTAACTTTCTTCTTCCACACACTTTTCCAAACTCAGTCACCAGCTTCTGCAGTTTCTCACATGAATCAGCCACCAGCGCTGTATCATCAGCGAACAACAACTGACTCACTTCCCAAGCTCTCTCATCCCTAACAGACTTCATACTTGCCCCTCTTTCCAAAACTCTTGCATTTACCTCCCTAACAACCCCATCCATAAACAAATTAAACAACCATGGAGACATCACACACCCCTGCCGCAAACCTACATTCACTGAGAACCAATCACTTTCCTCCCTTCCTACACGTACACATGCCTTACATCCTCGATAAAAACTTTTCACTGCTTCTAACAACTTTCCTCCCACACCATATATTCTTAATACCTTCCACAGAGCATCTCTATCAACTCTATCATATGCCTTCTCCAGATCCATAAATGCTACATACAAATCCATTTGCTTTTCTAAGTATTTCTCACATACATTCTTCAAAGCAAACACCTGATCCACACATCCTATACCACTTCTGAAACCACACTGCTCTTCCCCAATCTGGTGCTCTGTACATGCCTTCACCCTCTCAATCAATACCCTCCCATATAATTTACCAGGAATACTCAACAAACTTATACCTCTGTAATTTGAGCACTCACTCTTATCCCCTTTGCCTTTGTACAATGGCACTATGCACGCATTCCGCCAATCCTCAGGCACCTCACTATGAGTGAGGTGCCCGAGGATTGTATGTATGACTATGAGTCATACATACATTAAATAACCTTACCAACCAGTCAACAATACAGTCACCCCCTTTTTTAATAAATTCCACTGCAATACCATCCAAACCTGCTGCCTTGCCGGCTTTCATCTTCCGCAAAGCTTTCACTACCTCTTCTCTGTTTACCAAATCATTTTCCCTAACCCTCTCACTTTGCACACCACCTCGACCAAAACACCCTATATCTGCCACTCTATCATCAAACATTCAACAAACCTTCAAAATACTCACTCCATCTCCTTCTCACATCACCACTACTTGTTATCACCTCCCCATTTGCGCCCTTCACTGAAGTTCCCATTTGCTCCATTGTCTTACGCACTTTATTTACCTCCTTCCAGAACATCTTTTTATTCTCCCTAAAATTTAATGATACTCTCTCACCCCAACTCTCATTTGCATATATATACATACATATATATGTATATATATATATATATATATATATATATATATATATATATATATATATATATATATATATATATATATATAATACTATTTACCTTGATTATTATAAAAAGTTATAAGGTCAAAGTAATAAAGTGATGGGTAGAACTTGAAGCAGAACGACGATGAATATGAAATAAAAACAAATCACAAGAATCATACTGAGGAAGAGACACAGGAACGGAAATGACATAAAACTTGTCAACCAAATATCGTACGTGAAGAACATGAAGAGTCAATCAATATTTCGGTCGGTGCCAATCTTGCCTCCTAGTACATGGGCAGTGAGATGCTTCAGCAAATATATTGGGTATATACGTGCAAAGCTGCAGTATACTGTCAGGTCTTCTGAGTTGAAAAGTCACATACATAAGCTTGAAAGGATTTGAAAGAATAAGTTTAGAAAGATATCATTCCTGAGTGAGAGAAATGAGAAGGGAGGAGAATGAAGCCCTAAGTCTGCCCAATTTGGAAGAAAGACGAATAAGGGGAGACATGATCTCTATATGCAAATTTTTAAGAGCCCAAAACAACGTCACTTCTGGAACAAGACGACACATTTGAGAGTTAGGCGAGGGGAGAGTACGGATGGGCACTAAAGCATTTCTTTAGGAACAGAGTCGTGGACACGTGGAACTTGTAGAGGGAAGAGAAAGTGAATTAAGGATTATAGGCAGGGACATTAGGGTGTAAACCTCCCTCCCCATCAGTGCAAATGTGTAATTATAAAGGAGGGATAGCGACTGAGCGCCTCCAAACTCTCACGCATCCCACACTATCAAAAGCCCTACACATTCACCCTTGCGGCCGCACATCTCATGCTTCCCGGCAAAGCCGAGGCAACCTCCACGTGAAACAAATACGCCTCATACAGAGGCCAATTTAGAACAAAATGGTGTTTGTACTCCGGTCAGAATACCCAAGGAGCCACGCCAATGTTAATGGCTGACGATTTGTACTGCCACAGACCAGTGAGTGTGGTAGAGAAGCAGCTAACATGCTAGCATCCCCACCACAGTGTGACTGTCTTACACAGTAACACCATCAGGAGTTCTTTCCAGCTATCGTCCTCTTCATCCTCCGTAGACTCAAAATCTGGACTCCCAGCGTCTGAGCTCCAGAATATGTACACAACTTTCATTCTTACCAAACTCACCTATGCCTTTCCCCGCCTAGTTTCCCTTTACATCCACCACACAACAAGGAATGCTAGATGAGCTGTAGAAAAATAGCATCAAATACCATCCTCGCTCACATTTTCAAAACCTATCAAAAAACACCAAATCATGACGGTAGTCTCAACTCTCTCCAGCATGCACTAAAACCTCATCCGACAGATCGCCAAGATGCTACCACTACGCCATTCTCGCCAACATCAACTACTGCCACTAGAAATCCGTTGTCTTCAAGTGGCACTTTGCAACTACATCGAGCCCGCTTGAGTTCGTATAGACTACTCGCTACAAGAGCAGTCTACTTCCAGTCACTGTGAACTTCCTAAATACTTTTAATGTCTGAGTAAAGACATTATCATTAACACATCTAATATAATTAAATTCATTATCATTATTATTATTATTATTATTATTATTATTATTATTATCATTATTATCATTATTACTATCATTATTTTTAACGTATGTCAGGCTGGTTCATGCAAACGTCCAAAACCATCCAACCTACTATGAAGTTCCTGGACTTTGACACAACCTCCCAGCGCTCCTGAGGTCTGGTGTTACCTAACTGTCCAACAAGTTAACTGAACTCGTTAAGGTAGTTAACCTCAGTAGTGCCGCTGGGATAGCAATCACCAGGGCCTAATACGATCTCTCAGACTGGATCCAGTGATTGTGTTTTCTTCTGTACCTGCCATGTTGCCGGAAGCTGGTAGGGGTAAGGTTGCAATCTCTCGCCACAGAAATGTGGTGGACAACCACACCTCCACACCTTAACCCAGCGACCAAGTTAGGATTACTGTGGCGACTCGTGATGTCTGACAGCAATTCCAGAGAATACCTTCGTCTCTTACCTTTGGACCATCTCCCAATTCAAGGGACAAAGCCAAGTGAACTGGCCTTAATTAATGGAGCAGACTATTGTTTACCATCACACAACACAAACCCGAGAATCAATACACACATCCCAGCACTACCGCACGCCACAACACTACCACATACCACAGCACCATCTATGCATCTCAAACACCATAAGACACCCAGGCACCACTGTATATTCCAGCACCACCACACACCCCGGCACTATCAAGCACACACACACACACACACACACACACACACACACACACACACACAAGTACCTCCACACAAATACCACAACACTCTAGCAAGAATACACATCTCAGCATCACAATACACTCCTGCAATCCCCCAAGAGGCAGAAGCACCACACATTCCACAACCACCAAACACTTCAAATTCACCACAGCATCGTTAAGCATAGCATTATGACTGCACATCCTTGCACCACCACACAGCCCAGCACCACTGTCTATCTAAACACCATCACACAGATCAGCACCTCTAAACATCCCAGCACCACCATGCATCCCAGCAATTTTACACGCCCCAGCACCACCAAAGACCTAAGCACAGCTACATGATCCCTCGTACTGCTACATATCTCAGTACCACCACACATCTGGCACTACCGCAACACACCACAATCCTCACACACCCTACCACCGCCACACATCCCACCATCAACACACACCCAAGCGTGACTGTACACTCAGACACCACGTACCTAAGAACACCACACATCCCAGAACCACCACACACCACAGCGCCACTACAAATCCCAAAACTACCATACACCCCAGCATCTCCACACCCCAACACTACCACATACCCTGGACCACCACATACGTAAGCTCACCCAGACATCCCATCTCAACCACATATCCGAAGATCGCAAAACAAACAACACCATCATACATCCCAGCCCCAACATATGTTGCACACCGCCATACAGCTAAGCATCACCACCAAAGACCTCTACATCCTCACACATCCTAGTACTGTGTGGGGTGGTGGTTGTGGGTCTAGGTGAGAATGTGGCAGTGGATGTCACACATCCCATTGCAATAACATATCCCAGCAGCCTCACACACCCAGTACCCTCACACACTACTGTACTGTGTGGTTGTGGTAGTTGTGGGTCTAGGTGTGAATGTAGCAGTAGATGTCACACATCCCATTACAATAGCACACCCCAGTACCCTCACACACCCAGTACCCTCACACCCTAGTACCCTCACACACCCAGTACCCTCACACACCACTGTACTGTGTGGTTGTGGTGGTTGTGGGTCTAAATGTGAATGTAGCTGTGGATGTCACAAATCCCATTACAATTGCACATCCCAATACCCTCACACACCCAGTACACTCACACACCACTGTACTGTGTGGCTGTGGTGGTTGTGGGTTTAAATGTGAATGTAGCAATGGATGTCACACATCCCATTACAATAGCACACCCCAGTACCCTCACACACCCAGTACACTCACACACCCAGTACCCTCACACCCCAGTACCCTCACACAACCAGTACCCTCACACACCCAGTACTGTGTGGGTGAGGTAGTTGTGGGATGTCACATATCCCATCATCATAACACACCCAGTACCCTCACACACTCAGCATCCTCACACACCCAGTACCCTCACACACCCAGTACCCTCACACCCCAGTACCCTCACACACCCCACACAACACAACATTTTCACACACCTAAACACCTCTACACCTCATCACCATGACACAACCCAGCATCAACACACGCCCTAGAATCGCCATTATACACCCCAACACACCACACACCTAAGCACCACCACACACTTCACCCACACGCACACTCCAGCACTATCACATACCCCAGTATCCCTCTGAGAATGCCCCTTAATCACTAGATCACGACGGTACAACCCTTGAACGACAGCACAACAGTAAACTCTTGAACACGACGGCACGACAGTACTACACTTAAGCACAAGGGTGTGTTTCCCTTGAGCAAAACAGTTAAACCAAAAGGCCATGATGGCTTTGCCTTTAAATCTAATCCTTACAGACCAGATCAGACACCAGGCCTTCATAATCAATGGTCGTACAGTCGTTCTTAAGTGTCGTTGTCATACGGTCGTTTATAAAAGTCGTACAGTCGAGATCAAGAGAAAAAGGGATTTTCGAAAAGGTTTCATTCTGCAAGGGGAGTGGCCTGTCAGAAGCAGGACATTAATGTCCTAGGGACAAAGCCTTAAATTATTGGACAACGTAAATAAGAATATACGAATCTGCACCTCCATAGAGATCTCTCGTAACAGAAAAAGTGACCTCCACCCCTCCCTCCCTATTGATATAAGTAATGAAAAGTGTAGGCATCAGGATGGACCCTTGGGGTACCCCCACTATTAACGGGTGACCACGGTCATGAATTCACCATTCTTTACGACTCTTTGCCTCCTAACAAATAACCAGACTACTATTCAGTTTCCTATGCAGCTAGCAATCCCCATGGCCCACTTTATGCATCACTTCAACGTGTGAGATTTTGACAAATGGTTTTTGGAAGTCCATGATTATATCTAATATTTTGTCTTGTCGTGGGTAATGAATAGTTCAAGCTAAGATTCAAGGAGGTTTGTAAGGCGTAATCTGTGCCTTCTAAAATCATGCTCTATATTATTGATTAGACTGTATCGTTTAACTTACCATTTTATTCTAAGGAGAAGAAGTACTTCCTACGCATTCCCCGCGTTTCGAAGTAGGCGACTAAAGGGGACGGGAGCGGGGGGCTAGAAACCCTGCCCTCCTTGTATTCTAATTTTCTAAAATGGAAAACAGAAGGACTCATGCGGGAAGTGCTCATCCTCCTGGGGTGTCTAAATGTGTGTGGATATAACCAGATGAGAAAAAAGGAGAGATAGGTAGTATGTTTGAGGAAAGGAGCCTGATGTTTTGGCTCTGAGTGAAACGAAGCTCAAGGGTAAAGGGGAAGAGGGGGGTTTGGGAATGTCTTGGGAGTAGGGTTGGTGAGAGGACAAAAGCAAAGGAAGGAGTAGCACTACTCCTGAAGCAGGCGTTGTGGGAGTATGTGACAGAGTGTAAGAAAGTAAACTCTAGATTGCTATGGGTAAAACCGAGAGTTGATTGAGAGAGATGGGTGATTATTGGTGCCTATGCACCTGCTCATAAGAATTATCATTAGAGGCAGGTGTTTTTGGAACAGCTGAGCGATGTGTAAGCACCTTTGATGCACGAGACCGGGTTAAAGTGATGGATGATTTGTACGCAGAGGTGAGTAATGTGGCAGTTGAGGGTATAACTGGTGTACATGGGGTGTTCAGTATTGTAAATGGAAACGGTGAAGAGCATGTAGACTTGTGTGCTGAAAAGTGACTGGTGATTGGGAATACGTGGTTTAAAAAGAGATATACATAAGTATACACATGTAAGTGGGAGACATGGTGAGAGGGAGCTATTGGATTACGTGTTAATTGATAGGCGCGTTAAAGAGAGACTTTTGGATGTTAATATGCTGAGAGGGGCAACTGGAGGGACGTCTGATCATTATCTTATGGAAGCGAAGGTGAAGATTTGTAGAGGTTTTCAGAAAAGAAGAGAGAATGTTCGGGTGAAGAGAGTAGCGAGAGTAAGTGAGCTTGGAAAGGTGACTTGTGTGAGGAAGTACCAGGAGAGGCAGAGTACAGAATGGAAAAAAGGTGAGAACAAAGGACGCAAGGGGAGTGGGGGAGGAATGGGATGTATTTAGGGAAGCTTTGATGGCTTGCGCAAAAGATGCCTGTAGCATGAGAAAGGTGGAAATTGGGCAGATTAGAAAGGGTAGTGAATGGTGGGATGTAGGAGTAAGATTGTTAATAAAAGAGAAGAGAGAGGCATTTGGACGATTTTTGCAGGGAAATAGTGTAAATGAGAGTTGGGGCAAGAGAGTATCATCAAATTTTAGGGAGAATGAAATGAAGTGTTGGAAGGAGGGAAATAAAGTGCGTAAGACAAGAGAACAAGAGGGAACATCGGTGAAAGGGGCAAATGGAGAGGTAATAACAAGTAGTGCTGAAGTGAGAGGGAAATGGAGTGAGTAATTTGAAGGTTCGTTGAATGTGTTTGATGATAAGAGTGGCAGATATAGGGTGTTTTGATCGAGGTGGTGTGCGAGGTAAGGGGGTCAGGATGAGTGATTTGGTAAACAGATAAGAGGTAGTGAAAGCTTTGCGGAAGATGAAAGCCGAAAAGGCGGTGGGCTTGGATGATATTGCTGTGGAATTTATTAAAGAAATTGGTTGATTGTTGTTGACTGGCTCGTGAGGATATTCAATGTATGTATGGTTCATGGTGAGGTGCCTGAGGATTGGCGGAATGCGTGCATATTGCCATCGTACAAACGCAAAGGGGATAAATGTGAGTGTTCAAATTACAGAGGTATAAGTCTGTTGAGTGTTCCTGGGAAATTATATGGGAGAGTATGGATTGAGAGGATCATGGAAAGTACAGAGAATCAGACTGGAGAAGAGCAGTGTGGTTTCAGAAGTGGTAGAGGATGAATGGATCAGATGTTTGCTTTGAAGAAAGCATGTGAGTAATACTTAGAAAAACAGATGGATTTGTATGTAGCATTTATGGATCTGGAGAAGGCATATAATAGAGTTGACAGAGATGCGCTCTGGAATGTGTTTAGAGTATATGGTGTGGGATGTAGGTTGCTAGAAGCAGTGAAAACTTTTTATTGAGGATTTAAGGCATGTGTACTAGTAGCAAGGGAGGAGAATGATTGGTTCCTAATGAATGTCGACTTGCGGCAGGGGTGCGTGTTTAATTTCTTTATGGATATGGTTGCTATGGAGGTAAATGCGAGAGTTTTGGAGACGGGGGGGAGGTATGCAGTCTGTTGTGTATGAGAGAGCTTGGGAAATGAGTCAGTTGTTGTTCGCTGATGATACAGCGTTGGTGGCTGATTCGGGTGAGAAACTTCAGAATGTTGGTGACTGAGTTTAGTAAAGTGTGTGAAAGAAGAAAGCTGGGAGTAAATATGAAATAGAGTAAGGTTATTAGGTTCAGTAGGGTTGAGGGACAAGTAGACTGGAAGGTAAATTTGAATGGAGAAAAACTGAAGGAAATGAAGTGTTTTACATATCTGGGAGTGGATATGGCAGCGCATGGAACCATGGAAGCGGAAGTGAGTCACAGGGTGGGGGAGGGGGCGAAGGTTCTGGGAGCGTTGAAGAATGTGTGGAAGGCGAGAACGTTATCTCGGAGAGCAAAAATGGATATGCTTGAAGGAATAGTGGTTCCAGCAATGTTATATGGTTGTGAGGCATGGGTTACAGATAGGGTTGTGCTGAGGAGAGTAAATGTGTTGGAAATGAGATGTCTGAGGACAATATGTGGTGTGAGATGGTTTGATCGAGTAAGTAAGGGTAAGAGAAGGGTAAGAGGGAGTAAGAGAAATGTGTGGAAATATAAAGAGTGTGGTCGGGAGAGCAGAGGAGGGTGTATTGAAATGTTTCGGTCACATGGAGAGAATGAGTGAGGAGAGATTAACAGAGGTGGAGGGAACGAGAAGGAGTGGGAGACCAAATAGGAGGTGGAAGGATGGAGTGAAAAAGATTTTGAGCAATCGGGGCCTGAACATACAGGAGGGTGAAAGGCGTGCAAGGAATAGAGTGAATTGGATCGAAGTGGTATACTGGGGTCGACGTGCTGTCAACTGATTGAACCAGGGCGCGTGATGCGTCTGGGGTAAACCATGGAATGTTTTGTGGGGCTGAGTGTGAACGAATGTGGCCTTTGTTGTCTTTTCGTAGCGCTACCTCACTCGCATGCGGGGGGAAGGGGTACCATTTCATGTGTGGCGGGATGGCGGCAGGAGTGGATGAGGGCAGCATGCATGAACGTCTGTGTATTTATATGTTTGTATACGTTGAAATGTATCGGTATATATATATATATATATGTGCGTGTGCGGGCGTTTATGTATATACATATGTATGTGGGTGGGTTGAGTCAATCTTTCTTCTGTGTCCTTGCGCTACCTCACTAACCCGGGACAAAAGATAACAAAAATAAATCATTCTTGGTAAAGTTATCGTCTCCAAAAGTTTAAACATAATTAATATAGGATAATAGGATGGTAACTGCCTGGTATTTCACGGTTTCTCTTTTTTGTATAGGAGTAACGTCTGCCAGTCTCAAGTACTGCGGTACTATTCCACCCTGACGAGACTTAATGGAAATATAGGATAATGGTTTGGTAATTTCGCTTTTCACGATCTTAACTACCCGTAGATAGAAACCTGGACTTTAACGAATCTTCAACCTATCTATCTGGGTTAATGCTTCTCTGACTGTGACGGTAAATTCTAGTCTCGCGTGTCTGGTATTTATTACTGTCCCCAAATTCGTGACGCTACTTTCGAATGCAAAAATAGAACAGAAAAACTCATTCAGAGTTGTTGTTATGTTTCATCATCCACAATGGATTCCCTGTCTTTATTTACTAAGGTGTCCTGTTCCATTCCTTACATGTTTCTTTTAACTGATATATCTATAAAATCTTTCATGATCTCAGCAGTACCTCTTGCAACACTCACTTTAAACTCTCTCTTGGCATGCTTCATAAGTCACTTTACCTTTCTTCTAACAGTATTATATGCTGAGATGCAAGATCTGAGCCATCCATTGGCTGATTTCTAAAGCTTGTAGAGTTTATTCTGCCCCTCATAGAACTTGCGATATCTGGGGAGTATCATTCAGGGATGTTGTTGATTGTATTGCATCTGTCGTGCAGAGGAAGGAATGTATCTTGCTGATGCATAACATAACATAATGTTTATAATTCCTCCTGGTATGAACCAACAAGGGCGAGGTTCTATAATGCGTATGGAAAAACAAAACAAGTGTCTGAGTCGCCTGGAAAATTTGATGATATCTAACAGAAAATACTTCCAACCGTTTTGTTTATGTCTTCCATGTATTCCCTCATCGTATATATATAAATATATATATATATATATATATATATATATATATATATATATATATATATATATATATATATATATATATATATATATATATATATATATATACTCAAACTTAAAAAAAAGATATATAGATACAATTTCTTTTGTTAATGCTGACAAGATTATGTCAAGATCAATATATAGCGTAGGAAAACAACGTAATTCATTGCTTACTCGGATTGTTTTGATATTAATTGATGTCTAATTATACATATGAAATACAACAGAACTGTATTTCACTTCCGCAACCTTGATCATAAATGCAACGTTGCTCACTAGTTTTCAGTTATCTATTGGCATGGGTAGAGGATCGGGAACAATAAAATGATTAAAACCTGCGCAGGAATCACTGGGAAGGATTGGATTGAGGCATCCGTATGGACACGTCAGTGGCACGTCTCTTAACACGTCATCAACACGTCATCAGTATGTCATGAGCTTAAAACGCAATCTATCCTGGTGCTGTTGTGATGAATGACAAGACAACAGCTCGTCACCAGCGTGTCACCAGATGATATCATAGTCTACCCTGGAGCTGGCATGATGAATTGCTGTCACCAACGCGTCACCAGCTTGATGACAAAGTCTATCGTGACGGTAATGTGAAGAAATACAGAAATCAGCACAGTAGGATCGCGTCACTAGTTAATGACGTAATAATCTAACCAATGGTGCTGCCGCGGACAGTGACGTATTACCAGTACGTCACCAATCGAGGACGTTGTCTGTTAACCTTGGTGGGTACTTTACGGGTGACAGGTTACCCGATAATCTCAAACAAAAGGACACAAAAATGCCATAAGTAAGGAAAGATGGACAGCCAGAGATGGACATAGAGCAGAAAAAATAGGTTATTTTTCTTTTCTTCACATTTGCGTAAACAAATATTACCCAGTGTTTCCACTGTAGGTCTTGAAACAACCGTCCCCATAACTACTATTGCCTTCCATTGTAGCGAATCTTTCTCAAAACTGTACATCAAATCGAACTTTTGACTTCTTTATTTAGCAGTTTTCAGGGACTGACAAACAGAAAAACAAAAAAAATATAATGCTCTGTTTTATGAGAACTCAGGTCTGCATCATTTACAATACTTAGCCTTGCTGAACACCAGCTCTAAAGTGATGTACTTAAAAGGCAAATGTTAGATTAGAAGAAACATCATCCCTGTGTGCGTGTGTGTGCTGTGTGTGTGTGTGTGTGTGTGTGTGTGTGTGTGTAAAGACCTCATCTCGTGACCTTTGCCATCTGGCAGGTGCAAGCGCCAGTCGAGTGAGATACGCTAGTCACAATAGCGTATTGTTAACATCACACACAAATCACCACAATATTGCTAGCACCACACATCGGCCTCTACAGTACTGCCAACACCACACACTAACCCTTACAGTACTGCCAATACCACACCCCAGGCCACCTACCAGTCCTCCCTGGTGATCATTACCCACAACGAGAGCCACTGGACGCCACCTCCCCTACCTCTGTACCAGCGGTAGGGCCACCCTCACGTCCCTCCCAGTGGACTGAGAAGGTAAGTTATTAGCAATACCCGTGTCTCGCCATACGTTCCTCTGGCCATATTGGCTGGGTGTATCGGCGAGACGTGGGAGACAAATTTACGTATCAGGTCTAAGCTGGTGCTATGGCTTCTCTTCGGTATATACATCAGAATAGCTGCATCCAGGATCCTCTGGGTTTCTGACTCAGGGTGAGGGAGAATTATCGCACAGCCTGTACGCTTGGATGCGCCCTGACCCTTTTGATGTACAGCCTTTAGGTTCGGGTACTTCCTGACCCCTTGCTGCACATCCTGTAGGCTCGGCCGCCCTCCTGACCCTTTGCTACACAACCGTGGGCTCGGGTACTCCTCACTCACACTGCACAGCTTGGACGCTTGTGGGATCCTGGCTCACGTTGCATAACATGAAACAACAGATCGAATGAGAGTATCAGTGAGGAAAAGAGGTAAGAAAGTGATAAAACGCAAAGAATATGTGAAGAGGAAATGAAGTGAATATCTTGAATGACTTCTGAATATACTAGATGATAGGGTTACAGATGTGGGGCGTCTGGGTAGTGAAGATACTCGTAGTGAGAGGGTCATGGCAAACGGCTCGGTGAAAGGAGAAGGATTGGTAAAAGCTTTGCGTAAGACGAAGTGTGGCAAAGCAGTTGGATTGGATTGGATTCCAAGTTGAATTTCTCAATAAGAGTGACTGAGAGTTCAGTTAGGATTTTTCTTTGTATGTTAGGTTCAAAGTGAGGTGAACCTTAGGACTGTTGGAATGCCTGTATAACATCAGTGAATAAAATGGGAGTTGTGAAGATGTTCTTGAGTACAGGTGCGGGTGTTGGACAACAGCTGTATATGTGGCGCCGGTGAAATGTGTATGATTTTGGATAGAACGGGTCTGTCTGTATGGAAATAGGATATAAAAGGCTTGATTAACACGAAGCGATCCACGATGGAGGTGTAACTGAGAGCGGTGTTTTCACTTGATTTTTCATTTCTGATTATCGTGTGTGATCATTTCTATCCGAGACTGGCAACAGTGTTGTAATAAAGTGTTACAAGAAATTCAGAGGGTGGCAAATATGTTAATGTTAAAGATCGAAGATAAAATTTCTGATGTGATTACAAAGGAAAGAAAACAGATTTTGAAATAAACTGGGTCTGTTTTGCTTTACAGTGAGTTTTCAGCTTCAATGTTTGTCCGTGGGTGTTTACCATGGAGAATGCTTTTTGGCTACAGTTCGATAGTGATAATGGAAATTCAAAATAGTGAGAGGTAAACTGAAATGAACTTTGAATGCGAGCATTGCAATCTAAAATCTATAATAACAGTAAATGAAAAAGAACTAACTACTAGGCACCGCTATAATAGGTTCAGGTAGGAGAGGTGGCCATACGTGCTATGTCAACTATGTCTGAAATGATACAAGATTGGATGATATGGTAGAATGAGATAAGATAAACAGTGAATATCTATGGCACTTACAGAAAAAGTAATGTTTATGAGGCACTGAAAATGATAAGCCTTTGAAGTGACAGGGGACACTGAGAATATACAAGACACCAACATCTCCAGAGATGTGTGGAAAATATTTCTAAAGCTGTTTCAACATTGTCACAAATCTGGTTTTAGATCGGTTGACATTCACTTGTCTATAAGAAAAATCTAGTCAGTCTTGAAGAAAATGGAGACCTTGTCCGGCCAAAGTTGATGACATGAACGGTACATAGTGATCTGCAACAAGGCTGAACAGCCTATCGAGAATTGAAGCTCACGAGATCACCCGGACCAGTAAGGTAAAATGCGGCATAGCACTTGTATACCACTAAAGATGGGGACACGAAATTTGGAAAACGGGTACACTAGGCCTACGTAAGAAATACGTAAGACCGACTACCTAAGACCTGAAGAAGGTGCTAACTAGGATAGATGGGTAGAAACTATCAAGGTCCACAGTAAACTTTAGCAACAGGGCAAGAGAACCCAAAGAACAACATTATCAAAGATGAGTGAGGATGGAGAAACATGACCTGTCAAAGCAGCCACTGGTGAGAATACCAGAGAGGACAAGATTGACTCGATTAACTCACAGGTTAAGCACTATTTCAGGTGAAAGGTTGGAGGGAACGTCGATGATGGGGATTTATGAACCCTCAGGATGCATACGAAGAGAATGCAAAAACAGAACATAAACATGCACGCTTGTAATGATCATGATTATGAAAGCAATACGAGCACTCAAGATGAGCGTCTTAACCCTGCATCCCTATCCCTCAATAACCTTCATACGCCAGGTGAACCGTGTTCACAATAAAGTAATCAAAAGAAAACAGATATTTATAAATTATTCACTTTTTGTACATCATAAGTCTAAGTAATTTTTTGATACAATTATTTTGGCTAAAACATTTGAAAATGAAGGACATCGAGACTCTCGCTATAGCCTAATAGAAAAAAATGAAATGTATCGACTAAAATGAAAAAAATAAAAAGGTCTTGTGTTTCATTTCTTAGACTGGAATGATACTCCAGCACCTACTCAACAGGAAGCCTACATCGGAATGATATACTCTGAAAAGTAGCAGTTCAGAAATTTCACTCATGTTACAGGCAATCAGGAATCAAAAACACACCACCACCGTCAGCACCAGCAGAGGGTCCCGTCCCCAAGTAAGCCATAAACACTTAGGTATACGTAATGGAGTCACGTGTAACCTGGTAAACCATGAAACGTGAATGTCGCCCGCGGTCGAATCAACCCCAGATTACTTTTAAAGGAAGAATTGGCTGAGGTAAACTGGTGTCAATGACGCCAAACTAAGAAAAAACTAGTTTCTATTACGTCTTTAGTTAACTTCGACAATAATGATATACCAGTTGGAAATAATTGGCTGGTCCTGGTTCTTGAAAACGCAAGTTTGTGGTGGGTCTATAAAGGCCAGGACTTCGAAGGAAAAAGATCTTTAACGTGAGGACAGGAAGAAACAGGGGACAGGAGGATGGGGATATAAAACATAAGCCAGGTGGGAACTCTGTTATAAGTAACATTCAAAACGGAGAAAAACAGTGAGAAAGTCTTAAGACAAAATCTACAAGGTGGTTAACGGTCAGGAAATTTTGAGGTGTATATGGGAGAAAGCACGACAGGGAAGGAATCGCAGAAATGCAGAGAAAGCACAGAGGGTGAAGACTTTGAGGATACACTTGGGATAGATGGGAGATTACCAACGTTGATAGACTAATGAGAAAAGGTAAGGAACCTTGATCTTAAAACCTTTCAGTCCTTACTACTTAGTCTATATTCGCGTCCGCCCAAACAATAGTTTTGTTTTTCAAGATGATATCTTGCAATCACCATCAGTATTTCCCTCTGTATCACAACTTTCCAGCAAAACTACATCTATATCTTCCTGTGTTCCTGCGCCTTTATATTTCGCGGCTGTCAGACGTACGTGTGTCACTTCCGCGACTGCCAGACGAGCCCTACGATAAGGGAAGCGCCCGTCATGGTGTTTGTAGGGGAAGTGACAGCCATAAGTCTTTCGAGGGTGAATTATCACTGCTGTGACATGTATATATGACTCTTGGCTCCAAGATATTCCACCAACGGCTGAAGATAGACGAGTGCTACACCGGTAGAAAAAAAATAAATGAAGTGGGAAGCATAGTCTCACAAGGGAAATATCTTCTGTGAAGAATACACTGAATATCTGTGAAAGAGGACGTAAAATCCTGGGGAAAAGGTGTGGGTAGGCGGAAAACATCTTTAGACTGACAGAAAGCCTTTGATACTATCCCCACAGAAGACTGATGATAAAGATAAACGTTCATAATGTGGTCGGAGGAGAGCTATGCAAATGGACTGAAAGCTCTCTCCATAGTCGGGACAGAAGAAAACAAATTAGAGGAGCCTCCTCAAGGTGGCTAAGAGTGAATAACTGGGTCCCTCATGGGTCAGCGATGCAATCATTATTATTTCTGACCTACAGAAATGATAGGCAAAGCTAGGCTTACTCGTACCTGAAAGTTTGCTGGTGATGTTAACATCAAGAAAAGGAGCGACGCAACAGGGACCTGAGAAGGTAAACTGCAGAGACTCATAGGTTGTAAAGTAACAATGAAACACGAGCTGCAAATCAGGATTTGACTCTCAAA
This sequence comes from Panulirus ornatus, assembly GCF_036320965.1. Lineage (NCBI taxonomy): Eukaryota > Metazoa > Arthropoda > Malacostraca > Decapoda > Palinuridae > Panulirus > Panulirus ornatus. Next base: position 12,804,834 of record NC_092287.1, read on the forward strand.
TGTCTCGACAATTGCCTTCCTCAGGAGACGAGTGTCGAAACGCTGAGAATTAAATCTTATTTAACAAAAGACTTATTAGACACTAAGTATCAGCAGAACAAGTGACTAATGAAATATTAGATAGACTTAGGTGGACACGAAGGATGAAGATGTGAAGAAATCGTTAAGGACACGAATGGAAGAAAAATGTCTGTTAGAAAATGGTCTTGGAGATGGAATGGAGTGTAAACAGTCCAGACGGCGAGTACCATCCTAGGATGAATAAATTACAAGAGTCGAACTTTAATAGATATCAGGACGAAATCACGATCAAAATCTCACGCAGAAAGGATCGTGAGAGAAGCAAACTGTATTTTGAACAATGCCAAAATTGCCCTCAAGTACTTGAACAGGAAAATGTTTGGGAAGATATACGCAAGGTTAATTTTCCCCGAGCTGGAATATGCTGCAACAATCTAGTCTCCTCACTCCAGGGGCAAATATAGAACTGCTAGAAAGGGTCGAAGAATATAACAGGAACGGTGTCAGATCTGAGTGGAATTGAGCAACAAATAAAGGAGGGAAGCCCTCAATCTACACACAGTGATGAAGTATAGAGGGAGGTATGATAAATATATATGAATCCTCAAGAGGCCATGACCAAGGGAACATGGGAAAAGCTCTTTGAAGTTAGAAGAGAGTCCAGAACAAGAGGGTGCAACTGGAAGTGAGGCAAGAGAAATATATAAGAAGACGTAAGGAAATATTTTTCTTTTGTTCAAAAAAAGCCTTATGAACTCACCGTACTAACCAAGCAAAGAGAAAGTAAATGAGAATATTACTGAGAATCTAATGTAAGACATAATGATAAGAAGAGATAACAGACCCTCCCTATCCTAGTCACCATGGGTAAAAAGAGAGTTAATACACACACTGATCCCACAGGCATATCTCAAACCAACTTTCTTCTCTTTCGCTTTATCTTTACCTAGATGAATGTTATCATTATTTCTGTTATGATCACTATCACATTATTTTGGTTATGATCATTATCATTATTTTTTATATCATTATTGATATTACTATAATCATTTGATATTATCAATCATTAGTACTGTTATCTATGACGATGATCACCATTATACTTATCATCATTGTTAATAATTAGTATCATCATTATCACTTTTATCAATATTATCCTTGTGACCTCATTAACCCTTACCATGGGTTTCTTGCAGCTTCAAGGCTGCACCACATCCAGTATTAGGGACAATATTGACTTCTTTGAAGCAAGAAGCTCCTATACTAGACTACACTCTGTTTCGTCAACTTACAATGATACACAAACTCGCCAAAAGTGACTTCCACTCACTGAGTAATCTCAAGCAGGCCGAATCCGGTAACACCCCTGGATTTATATATATATATATATATATATATATATATATATATATATATATATATATATATATATATATATATATATATATATTCTCCCTAAAATTTAATGATACTCTCTCACCCCAACTCTCATTTGCCCTTTTTTTCACCTCTTGCACCTTTCTCTTGACCTCCTGTCTCTTTCTTTTATACATCTCCCACTCAATTGCATTTTTTCCCTGCAAAAATCGTCCAAATGCCTCTCTCTTCTCTTTCACTAATACTCTTACTTCTTCATCCCACCACTCACTACCCTTTCTAATCAACCCACCTCCCACTCTTCTCATGCCACAAGCATCTTTTGCGCAATCCATCACTGATTCCCTAAATACATCCCATTCCTCCCCCACTCCCCTTGCTTCCATTGTTCTCACCTTTTTCCATTCTGTACTCAGTCTCTCCTGGTACTTCCTCCCACAGGTCTCCTTCTCAAGCTCACTTACTCTCACCACCCTCTTCACCCCAACATTCACTCTTCTTTTCTGAAAACCCATACAAATCTTCACCTTAGCCTCCACAAGATAATGATCAGACATCCCTCCAGTTGCACCTCTCAGCACATTAACATCCAAAAGTCTCTCTTTCGCACGCCTGTCAATTAACACGTAATCCAATAACGCTCTCTGGCCATCTCTCCTACTTACATAAGTATACTTATGTATATCTCGCTTTTTAAACCAGGTATTCCCAATCATCAGTCCTTTTTCAGCACATAAATCTACAAGCTCTTCACCATTTCCATTTACAACACTGAACACCCCATGTATACCAATTATTCCCTCAACTGCCACATTACTCACCTTTGCATTTAAATCACCCATCACTATAACCCGGTCTCGTGCATGAAAACCACTAACACACTCATTCAGCTGCTCCCAAAACACTTGCCTCTCTTGATCTTTCTTCTCATGCCCAGGTGCATATGCACCAATAATCACCCACCTCTCTCCATCAACTTTCAGTTTTACCCATATTAATCGAGAATTTACTTTCTTACACTCTATCACATACTCCCACAACTCCTGTTTCAGGAGTATTGCTACTCCTTCCCTTGCTCTTGTCCTCTCACTAACCCCTGACTTTACTCCCCAAACATTCCCAAACCACTCTTCCCCTTTACCCTTGTTCTGGAAAGAGGTAAATAAAGTGCGTAAGACAAGGGAGCAAATGGGAACTTCAGTGAAGGGCGCAAATGGGGAGGTGATAACAAGTAGTGGTGATGTGAGAAGGAGATGGAGTGAGTATTTTGAAGGTTTGCTGAATGTGTTTGATGATAGAGTGGCAGATATAGGGTGTTTTGGTCGAGGTGGTGTGCAAAGTGAGAGGGTTAGGGAAAATGATTTGGTAAACAGAGAAGAGGTAGTGAAAGCTTTGCGGAAGATGAAAGCCGGCAAGGCAGCAGGTTTGGATGGTATTGCAGTGGAATTTATTAAAAAAGGGGGTGACTGTATTGTTGACTGGTTGGTAAGGTTATTTAATGTATGTATGACTCATGGTGAGGTGCCTGAGGATTGGCGGAATGCGTGCATAGTGCCATTGTACAAAGGCAAAGGGGATAAGAGTGAGTGCTCAAATTACAGAGGTATAAATTTGTTGAGTATTCCTGGTAAATTATATGGGAGGGTATTGATTGAGAGGGTGAAGGCATGTACAGAGCATCAGATTGGGGAAGAGCAGTGTGGTTTCAGAAGTGGTAGAGGATGTGTGGATCAGGTGTTTGCTCTGAAGAATGTATGTGAGAAATACTTAGAAAAGCAAATGAATTTGTATGTAGCATTTATGGATCTGGAGAAGGCATATGATAGAGTTGATAGAGATGCTCTGTGGAAGGTATTAAGAATATATGGTGTAGGAGGAAAGTTGTTAGAAGCAGTGAAAAGTTTTTATCGAGGATGTAAGGCATGTGTACGTGTAGGAAGAGAGGAAAGTGATTGGTTCTCAGTTAATGTAGGTTTGCGGCAGGGGTGTGTGATGTCTCCATGGTTGTTTAATTTGTTTATGGATGGGGTTGTTAGGGAGGTAAATGCAAGAGTTTTGGAAAGAGGGGCAAGTATGAAGTCTGTTGGGGATGAGAGAGCTTGGGAAGTGAGTCAGTTGTTGTTCGCTGATGATACAGCGCTGGTGGCTGATTCATGTGAGAAACTGCAGAAACTGGTGACTGAGTTTGGTAAAGTGTGTGGAAGAAGAAAGTTAAGAGTAAATGTGAATAAGAGCAAGGTTATTAGGTACAGTAGGGTTGAGGGTCAAGTCAATTGGGAGGTGAGTTTGAATGGAGAAAAACTGGAGGAAGTGAAGTGTTTTAGATATCTGGGAGTGGATCTGTCAGCGGATGGAACCATGGAAGCGGAAGTGGATCATAGGGTGGGGGAGGGGGCGAAAATTCTGGGGGCCTTGAAGAATGTGTGGAAGTCGAGAACATTATCTCGGAAAGCAAAAATGGGTATGTTTGAATGAATAGTGGTTCCAACAATGTTGTATGGTTGCGAGGCGTGGGCTATGGATAGAGTTGTGCGCAGTAGGATGGATGTGCTGGAAATGAGATGTTTGAGAACAATGTTTGGTGTGAGGTGGTTTGATCGAGTGAGTAACGTAAGGGTAAGAGAGATGTGTGGAAATAAAAAGAGCGTGGTTGAGAGAGCAGAAGAGGGTGTTTTGAAGTGGTTTGGGCACATGGAGAGGATGAGTGAGGAAAGATTGACCAAGAGGATATATGTGTCGGAGGTGGAGGGAACAAGGAGAAGAGGGAGACCAAATTGGAGGTGGAAAGATGGAGTGAAAAAGATTTTGTGTGATCGGGGCCTGAACATGCAGGAGGGTGAAAGGAGGGCAAGGAATAGAGTGAATTGGAGCGATGTGGTATACCGGGGTTGACGTGCTGTCAGTGGATTGAATCAAGGCATGTGAAGCGTCTGGGGTAAACCATGGAAAGCTGTGTAGGTATGTATATTTGCGTGTGTGGACGTATGTATATACATGTGTATGGGGGGGGGGGGGGGGTTGGGCCATTTCTTTCGTCTGTTTCCTTGCGCTACCTCGCAAACGCGGGAGACAGCGACAAAGTATAATAATAAAAAATAATATATATATATTTTTTTTTTTTTTTTAAACTATTCGCCATTTCCCGCGTTAGCGAGGTAGCGTTAAGAACTGAGGACTGGGCCATTGAGGGAATATCCTCACCTGGCCCCCTTCTCTGTTCCTTCTTTTGGAAAATTAAAAAAAAAATTGAGAGGGGAGGATTTCCAGCCCCCCGCTCCCTCCCCTTTTAGTCGCCTTCTACGACACGCAGGGAATACGTGGGAAATATTCTTTCTCCCCTATCCCCAGGGAATATATATATATATATATATATATATATATATATATATATATATATATATATATATATATATATATATATAACAACTCTGGAGTTGTTCACTTTAAAATGATCCAAACATGCTGCTACGCACCAGAGAACTGGCGGGGTCATCTCTTACCTCTTTCCCTTCGTAGACGATAATGGTGAGGTCCGGGAGACTATACGACAAAATCTATCGGGCCGGCCTGCAGTGGTGCGTGGTATTAGGAGCCGGAAAGTGTTCAGCATTTTGTTTGTGTGCTGCCGCCCCTCCGGTCCCCTTGCTAGAATCCATGTGGATTTCTTATGGCAATAGACAATTTACAGGTTACGCGCTCCTGAAGGGGACAGACAGACAGAGAAACAAAAAGACAGATAGACAGAGAGATAGACAGACAGACAGCTTCGGTAAACTTACTGTAGATATTATCAATCAGTTCAGTGAAGGCGATTTCTTTTTTTCTATTTTTTCGAAAATCATTTTTTTTTGTCGGTGGTCTTGTTATGACCTGCTGAGGTGGTGCAGACCTGACCTATTGTGGTAGTGCAGACATGACATGTGGTGTTGAAAACCTGACCTGTCGTAGTGGTGCAGATCTAACCTGTTGTGGCGGTGCTGACCTGACCTGTTGTGGTAGTGCAGACCTGACCTGTTGTGGTAGTGCAGACCTGACCTGTCGTGGTAGTGCAGACCTGACCTGTTGTGGTAGTGCAGACCTGACCTGTTGTGGTAGTGCAGACCTGACTTATTGTGGTGGTGCAGACCTGACCTGTTGTGGTAGTGCATATCTGACGTGTTGTGGTGGCGCAGACCTGACCTGTTGTAATGGTGTAGACATGACCTGTCTGAAGTGATAGAGAACTGAATTGATATACATGGTGTTGACCTGACCTTTTGAGATGATGCAGACCGGACGTGTTGAGTGGTGCAGACTTAACCTGTTGAGGTGTTGGAAGTCTGACCTGTTGAATGTTGAAGACCTGAGCTGCTGTGGTGAAGCAGGTCTGAATCACTGATGTGGTGCAAATATGATATGATCATGATGTGCAGACTTGAATCACTGAGGTGCTTGCCAACCTGGACCTAGTCTGTTGAGGTGGTACATACCTGACCTTATGAGATGGCAAAGACCTGACCTATTGTGATGCAGCAGACAAGACCTGTTGTGGTGGCACAGACATGACCTGTAGAGCTAGTCCAGATCTTACCTGTTGAGACAATAATACCTGACCTATTGAAATGGGGCAAAGCCGTACCTGTTGAAGTGGTACCGACCTTACCTATCAAGATGGTACATTCTGACTAATTGAGTTGGCGCAAACATGACCTACTGAGGTGATATCAACCTTACCCATCAGGGAAGTAAGCTGAATACTTGACCACTTTTGCAGAATACTTGCCTGTTAACTTCGTGACTGGCGATTACCACAGCCAGTTACATCAAAGGCATTTCCTAGAAATGGTTGGACAAAAACTCCCACAGGAATAGAGATTATCCTTAGCCTCCTATCACAGTAAAAGAAAAAAATGTCAATCCTTCTCCTAGAAGTAAAATGATATCACCATCAGAGAAAACAGAGATAAATTCTAATTCTCTAAAGAAAATTACGTCTTGATAATCTGGAAGAAGTGGTCATCAAATTGCGCAAAGAGCCATCCGAACTGGAGGTCGTATGGGTTTTGGTTGTCTGGAAAAGATAGAAGATTTGCACTTGTAAGAGAGATGATCTCTGTGGGTAAGCCCTGGACTAGCACAAACTTCAGCAGCAGCAGCAAATGAACATATACATCATGATCTGTCTTTTGCTGGACCGATACTATGGCTAAAGAGACTAAAGGTGGAAAGACTACCGCTAGAAGGACTAAGACCCGTTCTGGAAAGACAGCTGCCACATGGACTATGACTCCAAACACAGCAACTTTAAAGACTATATAAGTGGAAACAATAAGAGATCCAAGAACGAGACAAGAATTCCTGAAAGACTCTTGAGATAAAAGTAAGGCCACTGGAAGCCAGACACGTCTGCCGGGCAGCCAGCCGGGCACCACTTTGTTGTATTGCCAGAAACCCACCCGTTAAAACAATAGAGGCAGTTTACTCACAGTCACCGAGACCGGCAGCACACAATGACATCCCGACGCTACTTACGGCAAGGAAATTACTATCAAGTTATCTTTCTCCCTCGCTCCGTCTTACAATCAAAGTTTTCAAGTGATACAATGCCTCCAGTTCCTTCATATATGTATCATTTATGCAGTGTTCACTGTATCTGTTTACGGATGAATAACTTTGTATATGTATTTGACTGTCTAAAATCTGTCTGAAACTTAAAACAACAACATCTCATACGTTGTAAAAACATAAAAAGAGGTAATGTTTCATTTCTTTACTGCTACTGTTTTCTTTTGATTTTCCAGATGCATCAGAAAATGATAATAATAGAAAAATAGAGCATACGTTCAACGGATCTGCACTTTCTCTCCGCCTTTTAGTTTAATCAAATTACCAAGAGAGAGAGAGACTCTAGGTTGTGGATCGAGAGGGATATCATCAATTGAAAGATCCATGACATTCTATAGCAACCTCATCATGTATGGCAACCTTTTTAAAGAAAAGACTTAACTTTCACCTCTAAGAATTTCGAATATTTTCATGCGAACAGTGAAACACGTATACAAATGCAGGAGACATTTTGCACATGAATACCAGGGGAAACTGAATATTCCATTTTTCCTCAGACATACTGTACTCAAAGGGAACTTTTTTAAATGTGAATCTACGCGTTCGCTCATGTAAAGTCCCTTGTTTCTATTACAATCTTAAATTCTTTAGGGATAAGTCAAGCAAATGTTCTTATAATCTTTTTTTTCAGCCACTAACTCTGTAACAAAGAACAACTTTCGTCCATAAACAGCAGTTCACAGGGACACTCTATTAAAAGACGATTGTTAATATTCACGGTAAACTGTCTTCTCAGTTCCAATGTGAGTTACGCCGTCTCTCAGTTCATAAAGAAACACATCGTTATCCTAACGTTACATTCTTTTTCCAAAAACGTCACAAAAAAATCCAAATATGAAGAGGTAAGTGAAAAAAAGTATTTTGAAACAATCAATCAGTTAACTTAATCCATACGGGGATTGGTTGGGTTGGGTGGTCTAGGATTTATCCGGAGCAAGTGACTTATCTTTGTAGATAGAGGCCCTGCTACTAAAAGAGAAAAGCAATTGAGGGAACTACAAATAACTTGGAGGACGAATCCCATACCAGGTGGCCACGGAAGCTTTAATAATGATAAATGATAATAATGATAATGAAATTATTATCGATAATAATAATAATAATAAAAAAAATGATAATAATAATAATGATGATGATGATGATGATGATGATGATGATGATGATGATGATGATGATGATGATGATAATAATAATAATAATAATAATAATAATAATAATAATAATAATAATAATGATAATAATAATAATAAGGTTATGGGAACTTTAGTGAAGGGCGCAAATGGGGAGGTGATAACAAGTAGTGGTGATGTGAGAAGGAGATGGAGTGAGTATTTTGAAGGTTTGTTGAATGTGTTTGATGATAGAGTGGCAGATATAGGGTGTTTTGGTCGAGGTGGTGTGCAAAGTGAGAGGGTTAGGGAAGATGATTTGGTAAACAGAGAAGAGGTAGCAAAAGCTTTGCGGAAGATGAAACCCGGCAAGGCAGCAGGTTTGGATGGTATTGCAGTGGAATTTATTAAAAAAGGGGGTGACTGTATTGTTGACTGGTTGGTAAGGTTATTTAATATATGTATGACTCACGGTGAGGTACCTGAGGATTGGCGGAATGCGTGCATAGTGCCATTGTACAAAGGCAAAGGGGATAAGAGTGAGTGCTCAAATAACAGAGGTATAAGTTTGTTAAGTATTCCTGGTAAATTATATGGGAGGGTACTGATTGAGAGGGTGAAGGCATGTACAGAGCGTCAGATTGGGGAAGAGCAGCGTGGTTTCAGAAGTGGTAGAGGATGTGTGGATCAGGTGTTTGCTTTGAAGAATGTATGTGAGAAATACTTAGAAAAGCAAATGGATTTGTATGTAGCATTTATGGATCTGGAGAAGGCATATGATAGAGTTGATAGAGATGCTCTGTGGAAGGTATTAAGAATATATGGTGTGGGAGGCAAGTTGTTAGAAGCAGTGAAAAGTTTTTATCGAGGATGTAAGGCATGTGTACGTGTAGGAAGAGAGGAAAGTGATTGGTTCTCAGTGAATGTAGGTTTGCGGCAGAGGTGTGTGATGTCTCCATGGTTGTTTGATTTGTTTATGGATGGGGTTGTTAGGGAGGTGAATGCAAGAGTTTTGGAAAGAGGGGCAAGTATGAAGTCTGTTGTGGATGAGAGAGCTTGGGAAGCGAGTCAGTTGTTGTTCGCTGATGATACAGCGCTGGTGGCTGATTCGGGTGAAAAACTGCAGAAGCTGGTGACTGAGTTTGGTAAAGTGTGTGAAAGAAGAAAGCTGAGAGTAAATGTGAACAAGAACAAGGTTATTAGGTACAGTGGGGTTGAGGGACAAGTCAACTGGGAGGTAAGTTTGAATGGAGGAAAACTGGAGGAAATGATGTGTTTTAGATATCTGGGAGTGGATTTGGCAGTGGATGGAACCATGGAAGCGGAAGTGAATCATAGGGTGGGGGAGGGAGCGAAAGTTCTGGAAGGGTTAAAGAAGGTGTGGAAGTCGAGAACATTATCTCGGAAAGAAAAAATCGGTATGTTTGAAGGAATAGTGGTTCGAACATGGTTCGAACAATGTTATATGGTTGCAAGGCGTGGGCTACAGATATAGTTGTGCGGAGGAGGGTGGATATGCTGGAAATGAGATGTTTGAGGACAATATGTGGAGTGAGGTGGTTGGATCGAGTAAGTAATGAAAGGGTAAGAGAGATGTGTGGTAATAAAAAGAGTGTGGTTGAGAGAGCAGAGGAGGTAGTTTTGAAAGGGTTTGGTCACATGGAGAGAATGAGTGAGGAAAGATTGACAAAGAGGATATATGTGTCAGAGGTGGAGGGAACGAGGAGAAGTGGGAGACCAAATTGTAGGTGGAAAGATGGAGTGAGAAAGATTTTGAGTGATAGGGGCCTGGACATGCAGGAGGGTGAAAAGCGTGCAAGGAATAGAGTGAATTGGAACAATGTGGTATACCGGGGTCGACGTGCTGTCAATGGATTGGGCCAGAGCATGTGAAGCGTCTGGGGTATGCCATGGAAAATTTTGTGGGGCCTGGATGTGGAAAGGGAGCTGTGTTTTCGGTGCATTATACATGACAGCTAGAGACTGAGTGTGAACGAATGTGGCCTTTGTTGTCTTTTCCTAGCGCTACCTCGCGCACATGCAGGGGGAGGGGGTTATTTCATGTGTGGCGGGGTGGCGACGAGAATGAATAAGGGCAGACAGTATGAATTATGTACATGTGTATATATATATATGTCTCTGTGTGTATATATATCTATACTTTGAGATGTATAGGTATGTATATGTGCGTGTGTGGACGTGTATGTATATACATGTATATATGGGTGGGTTGGGCCATTCTTTCGTCTGTTTCCTTGCGCTACCTCGCTAACGCTGGAGACAGCGACAAAGTATAAGAAAAAAGTAACAACAACAACAATACTAATAATAATAATAATAATAATAATAATAATGATAATGATGATAATAATAATAATAATAATAATAATAATAATAATAAAGGAGGTTAAAGTTTTACTCTTGCTGGAAAATAAGAAATATAAATTCTTAACATTACCAGAATAACACTAAAGAGAAGACCCTCCCTTCCTTGGACCGCTGTCTGTAACTTTTCCACTTACAGGAGAGCAACACTTACTAAATTAATAGACTACTATAAAAGATCATTTGTAGTAGAAAATAAGAAGAAAAGTTTTCCGAATGTCTTCAACGTAATAATGGGGTTTGGGAGCCAAGGAAAGCGTTGCACCAGTGCTGCCAGACATACGATATTTTTTACGCTTTCTGTTAATCTTATTTGACGTGGCCATAGGCACATAATTATAATGTTACCTTATTGTTTATTCAGAATATTTCTTTATCCAGAGGTTCTCATCCTCATTTGGTAACATGGGAACACACCACCTCGCTGGTCGGGGTAACGAAATAACGCCCCATTTATAAATCAACCGTTCTCAGATTTCACTTAATATTTGCGAAAATCATTCCACCATTTCTGTACACAATCATTCTGTACATTATGAAGTGCAAGCGAATGATATTGTAAATAACTACTGTTTTCTTCACAGCCAAACAGCACGGCACGAATTGTTTCTTAGGCCTTACGAAGTGATTTCCAATGGAGGAATTTACGGTAGAATGGACATCGGTGATCGAGTGACCAGGCCTGCCTCAGTTGCACATAAGTTTGAGGTAAGTGTTGACTATATATCTTTGCTGTTAAATGAGACGGCACGGGCCACTGAAGCTCTGATCGAGGCCATGTCATTGGCGTTATAAATATTTATATATATATATATATATATATATATGTATATATATATATATATATATATATATATATATATATATATATATATATATACATATATATATATATATATATATATATATGTATATATATATATATATATATATACATATAAACCTTTATCTATTATACTTCATCGCTGTCTCCCGCGTTAGCGAGGTAGCGCAAGGAAACAGACGAAAGATTGGTCCAACCCACCCACATAAACGAACATAGACACACCTATACATTTCAACGTAAACATACACAGATATATACATAAATATACACACGTACATATCCATACTTGCTGCCTTCATCCATTCTCGTCGCCACCCCGCCACACATGAAATGGCACCCATCTCACGCCGCGCGCGCGTGCGCGAGGTATTGCCAAGAAAAGGCAACAAAGGCCACATTCGTTCACAGTCACTCTCTAGCTGTCATGTGTAATGCACCGAAACCAGCTCCCTTTTCACATCCAGGCCCCACAGATCTTTCCATGGTTTACCCCAGACGCTTCACATGCCCTGGTTCAACCCATTGACAGCACGTCGACCACAGTATACCACATCGTTCCAACTCACTCTGTTCCCTGCACGCCTTTCACCCTCGTGTATGTTTAGCCCCCGATCCCTCAAAATCTTTTTCACTCCATCCTTCCACCTCCAATTTGATCTCCCACTTCTCCTCGTCCCCTCCACCTCTGACACACATTCATCTTTGTCAATCTTTCCTCACTCCTTCTCTCCATGTGACCAAACCATTTCAATACACCCTCTTCTGCTCTCTCCACCACACTTTTTTTGTCACCCATCTGTCTTACTCTTTCATTACTTACTCGATCCAACCACCTCACACCACATATCGTCCTCAAACATTTCATTTCCAACACATCCACCCTCCTCCACACAACCTTATCTATAGCCCAGACCTCGCAGCCATAATACATTGTTGGAACCACTAGTCTTTCAACATATCCATTTTTGCTCTCCCAGATAACGTTCTTGCCTTGCACACATTCTTCAACGCCCCCAGAACCTTCGCCCCCTCCTACAACCTGTGACGCACTTCCGCTTCCATGGTTCCATCCGCTGCTAAATCCACTCCCAAACGCCTGAATCACTTCACTTCCTCCAGTTTTTCTCCATTCAAACTTACCTCTCAATTAACTTATCCCTTTTCGCTTCAGAAATGCATATTGCGACTTGAATCATCGGGCAGTGTGTGGACCAAGATTATAAATACAAGCTGTGTGTGCTTGCTTAGGTTGTGGTCTATATAACGGCAGGATAAGTAATAACAGAGCCTACAATCGGGGGATGGAAAATGCCTGTATCCTTGGAATGGTAAATCTCCTTTATTCCTCGCTTGCTATTAGTGATAAATACATTTGCCCTGCCTTTGAGAAGAAAGAGGAGGTATATGACAATTATTGAAGCTGTGAAATGGGTTTTATGTTTAGGGAACGCAGTGAAAGAGGAGTATATGGCTGGGAGAGTTGAATAGGGTATGATGTGAAATGGTTTGGACATATGGAGAAGATGATTAACGAGAGACTGACTGAAGTTATACATGTCAGAAGTGAAAGAACTAGTGAGGAGACTGAGAACGAGATGGACGAAGGCCAATAATGAAACATGCGACAGTACCGGTAGTTCTGCCCAACTCTATAGCCAGGCATGGATCACTAGACTCATATGAAATAAGGGAATGAAAGGAATTTGAAGCTCAAGGCAAGCATCGAAAATGTGCGGAAAAACATTGAAGACGAGGAATGGCTGCCGGAATGTGTTAGTCTTTTCTTTTTCACCGGACTGTCATTTCTAGAAAAACAAAATACTGAAGGTTACAGAGAATACTGGTGACTCTGTGGTCTTGTCTTCAGGCATAGGTGACCCTTTTCTTTTGGTCTTATTTACAGGGTGAGCAAGTTGTTGCCATACCCCAAGTCTATTTCGTGACTGGTTAAATGTTATTGACAAAGGCTGATAAAAGTCTTTATACCCTTCACAAACGAAGTAGTTTCGTTAGCGGCTGCTCCGGAATATTGCATACTTCTCAGGACGAGTGTTTTTTCTTTTTTCTTCTGTGAAATTTTATTCCTGAGGTGTGAAGCGTTTGGTGGAAAGGCCTCATTCAAGTGTGAAGCATTTGCTGGCAGCATTTTTTACCTACTATCCTTGACCTAGTTAGTTCCTTCGTTAACAAAGTTAGGACGCGAACTGCGATCCTGCAAGTTTTTGGGTGTTGATGCTGGTGTTGGTGATATTTCTGGGCAATGGCTGTGGTGGTGCTGGAGGGGCTAAGTGCTAATTGGTGGTGATAGTGTTCGGTGATGGTGTTAGTAGTAGTGCCGAGTTATGATAGTGGTGTTATAGATGGTAGGATTGCTGATAGGTGGGCTATGTGTGGTGTTAAGTAATGTTGCAATGGTAAGGTAGAAGGGGGGGGGGGTGATTGATGGTGGTGGTGCTGAGTGGTGGGTTGAAGGCGGTGGTGTTGGTTAACAGCTACGATGTGTGGTGGCGCTGGATGGTGGTGATGGGGGTGGCGTAGGGCGCTAACCATCACTGTGGCACAGGACAGCTTCGCCTGGTACTGTGGCGGCCCTACGACGTAAAAACCATCTGCTGGCAAGCATGTTTTTTCAAGAATCTTAGTATCCCAGTCTAGCACGTAACCCTCTGTGTCCTGATCATGAGTTAATGTACCGAATTATAGTTTTATGTCGAGAGTTATGATGATACATCCGACTCCTGTTTGATAAGTAACATTTCATGGTACACTAATGACTTTCATTCCAAACCTTTAATCACCAGTTTGCTCATCAGGTGCCACAATACCCAGTTTACCGTACTAAACACCACCCTCGCTCGCGTATAGCATGCCCAACGAGAGACAAATCTGTCTAGACCTGCAGTGGTAGTTTCGCCATCACACTGGTTCAAACACATTCATTATGATATTGAAGTTAGCAGGACTGTTGTGTTCCTGGAGAAAGAGAAGCAATGCTCAGGTGGGAAAGAGTCCTCCCAGCCAGTCTTCGGCCGAACGTCATAATTCATCCACGGAAACAGTCGGGGGGCTTAACTCACAGGCCATCTTTCTGGTGGCGTTGTGGACCTGATTTACTTTACTCTGTGCAAAGCATACGGTCTATGGTGAAGCTTTCCTCGGATTGTGTCAGAGTGATGGAGAATGATAGAGAATGGCCCGGCTCAGCCCGGCACAGTCGCCGCGCCGTGCTGTTTGTTGGCTTGTGCCGCAAGGCGAGAGAATAACCCAGCCCGGCAGCCGTACTGCTGGCTTGTACCAGGGAGGCGGAAGAGAGAATGGCCCAGCTTAGGAACAGTTCTACTATAGTCGAGTGTAGTGCATTACTTAGGCTGGATGGGAAGAGCCACCTTACCCACTAGGCCAAACGTGCCTTAGAGACACGGTCACACTATATGATATACTTTCTTGTTAACAGACTGCTCCACAAAAAGTAGGTGTTAGACCTGACTATACCGTCATGTTAGCATCTCCATTCGTCCACGTTTGCCCACAAGCACTTTTACTAAAATGACTCTCTCATCTGACAAGCTCAGCTGAAACAGTCGTCCGGTATTATATTTACAAGGTGATCTTGAGCCAGTTTACCAAGTGCTTCACGAGGTAATAACTCAGCTAGAGTACCTTCGTCATGAGGGACTGGCAGAGTTTGTGTCATAAGCACTTGTATGTGACTTGTATTGTGATACACGTCGGCTGTTGTGATGTATGACCAGCGCTGTTATTTATGACCTGTGTTACCAGACAAAACCTGTCTTGTCATAACTGTGTGTTGTCATATATGACCAGTGTTATCGTACGTGATCTCTGATGTGATTCATGACTTCTGTTGTCAAAGTTGATTTAGTTAGTTTACTGAGCAGAAGAATACATATCAATAAACATATGCACGTTTATATGCATCAAAATATTCAAATCCGCAACATAACTGCAAACCATTTATTACATCGGCATAATTAAATCTCTAATCCTTAAATCCCAACAAACAATAGTGATTTCCAACATTATTAATAGATCGACATAATATCGTGAATCATTATACATGTCACGTCCGGTGTAAATTGATCGGAAAGTAAGTCTTCAGTGCTGGCGATATCGATCATGTGTATCTCTACCTCTACTGTGTTGAGTCAGTGGACAGGCCTGTACTACATGTCGTTCGGTTTGTACCTCACCAACATACATCCAGTCGCTCATCTAGTGATAGACGACCACGACCCAGTCTACTCCGACCATCTTCCTGTCTCGCACACTCGGGAGTTTCCACTCGCTGGAAGCTTTGTAAAGGACAGTCGGCGGTGCTCGTTAATTCTGTGTTCCGTCAGCTGAGGTGCGGGCGGCTCCAGCTGATGGAGTGAGGTATAGGGTGAAGCACCTGATGAGAAAGTGTCGATGGTCTGACACAAAACAAGTGTCCAATGCCACAGCCACATCGATAGGACACTGCTCATACAATGAAAGAAAGGAACGATTGAACACTGAACTGGTGGATGCATCAATGAGCGTGTTTTTTGGGTCGTGCGTCAGGGTCGTTATTTCTCGATGTATTAATAAAGTCCAATGGGTCATGCCTGCCAATAAATTATTACATCTATTCGAAAAAACAGTGCCTGTGATCGGAAAACAGTGAGGCTCTTATTTTCGTTTTTGAGCAAATGACTCCGAATGTGCGAAGCATCTCGTTGAAAAACACCCGAAAAATTCTTCTTTGTTTATATATGCTGAGACAGCATCAGCAACTGAATTCCCTAATTTAGGCAATCTCATTAACAATATACATATGTATATATATAGGGAGCGGGGGGCTGGAAATCCTCCCCTCTCATTTTTTTTTTAATTTTCCAAAAGAAGGAACAGAGAAGGGGGCCAGGTGAGGTTATTTCCTCAAAGGCCCAGTCCTCTGTTCTTAACGCTACCTCGCTAACGCGGGAAATGGCGAATAGTAAGAAAAAAAAAAGAATATATATATATATATATATATATATATATATATATATCCCTGGGGATAGGGGTGAAAGAATACTTCCCGCGCATTCTTCACGTGTCGTAGAAGGCGACTAAAGGGGACGGGAGCGGGGGGCCAGAAACCCTCCCCTCCTTGTATTCTAACTTTCTAAAAGAGGAAACAGAAGAAGGAGTCACGCGAGGAGTGCTCATCCTCCTCGAAGGCTCGGATTGGGGTGTCCAAATGTGTGTGGATGTAACCTAGATGAGAAAAAAGGAGAGATAGGTAGTATGTCTGAGGAATGGAACCTGGATGTTTCGGCTCTGAGTGAAAGAAGCTAAAGGGTAAAGGGGAAGAGTGGTTTGGGAATGTCTTGGGAGTAAAGTCAGGGGTTAGTGAGAGGACAAGCGCAAGGGAAGGAGTAGCACTACTCCTGAATCAGGAGTTGCGGGAGTATGTGATAGAGTGTAAGAAAGTAAATTCTAGATTGATATGGGTAAAACTGAAAGTTGATGGAGAGAGATGGGTGATTATTGGTGCATATGCACCTGGGCATGAGAAGAAAGATCATGAGAGGCAAGTGTTTTGGAAGCAGCTGAATGAGTGTGTTAGTGGTTTTGATGCACAAGACCGGGTTATAGTGATGGGTGATTTGAATGCAAAGGTGAATAATGTGGCAGTTGAGGGAATAATTGGTATACATGGAATGTTCAGTGTTGTAAATGGAAATGGTGAAGAGCTTGTAGATTTATGTGCTGAAAAAGGATTGGTGATTGGAAATACCTGGTTTAAAAAGCGAGATATACATAAGTATACTTATGCAAGTAGGAGAGATGGCCAGAGAGCGTTATTGGATTGCGTGTTAATTGATAGACGTACGAAAGAGAGACTTCTGGATGTTAATGTGCTGAGAAGTGCAACTGGAGGGATGTCTGATCATTATCTTGTGGAAGCAAAGGTGAAGGTTTGTGGGGATTTTCAGAAAAGAGGAGAGAATGTTGGGGTGAAGAGAGTGGTGAGGGTAAGTGAGCTTGGGAAGGAGACTTGTATGAGGAAGTACCAGGAGAGACTGAGTACAGAATGGAAAAAGGTGAGAACAAAGGAGGTAAGGGGAGTGGGGGAGGAATGGGATGTACTTAGGGAAGCAGTGATGGCTTGCGCAAAAGATGCTTGTGGCATGAGAAGCGTGGGAGGTGGGTTGATTAGAAAAGGTGGTGAGTGGTGGAATGAAGAAGTAAGATTATTAGTGAAAGAGAAGAGAGAGGCATTTGAACCATTTTTGAAGGGAAAAAATGCAAATGAGTGGGAGAGGTATAAAAGAAAGAGGCAGGAGGTCAAGAGAAAGGTGCAAGAGATGAAAAAGAGGGCAAATGAGAGTTGGGGTGAGAGAGTATCATTAAATTTCAGGGAGAATAAAAGATGTTTTGGAAGGAGGTAAATAAAGTGCGTAAGACAAGGGAGCAATGGGAACTTCAGTGAAGGGGGCAAATGGGGAGGTGATAACAAGTAGTGGTGATGTGAGAGGAGATGGAGTGAGTATTTTGAAGGTTTGTTGAATGTGTTTGATGATAGAGTGGCAGATGTGGGGTGTCTTGGTCGAGGTGGTGTGCAAAGTGAGAAGGTTAGGGAAAATGATTTGGTAAATAGAGAAGAGGTAGTAAAAGCTTTACGGAAGATGAAAGCCGGCAAAGCAACAGGTTTGGATGGCAATGCAGTGGAATTTATCAAAAAAGGGGGTGAGTGTATTGTTGACTGGTTGGTAAGGTTATTTAATGTATGTATGATTCATGGTGAGGTGCCTGAGGATTGGCGGAATGCTTACATAGTGCCATTGCACAAAGGCAAAGGGGATAAGAGTGAGTGCTCAAATTAAAGAGGTATTAGTCTGTTGAGTAATTCTGGTAAATTATATGGGAGGGTATTGATTAAGAGGATGAAGGCATGTACAGAGCATCAGATTGGGGAAGAGCAGTGTGGTTTCAGAAGTGGTAGAGGATGTGTGGATCAAGTGTTTGCTTTGAAGAATGTATGCAAGAAATACTTAGAAAAACAAAAGTATTTTTATGTAGCATTTATGGATCTGGAGAAGGCATATGATAGAGTTGATAAAGATGCTCTGTGGAAGGTATTAAGATTATATGGTGTGGGAGGCAAGTTGTTAGAAGCAGTGAAAAGTTTTTATCGAGGATGTAGGAAGAGAGGAAAGTGTTTGGTTCTCAGTGAATGTAGGTTTGCGGTAGGGGTGTGTGATGTCTCCATGGTTGTTTAATTTGTTTATGGATGGGGTTGTTAGGGAGGTGAATGCAAGAGTTTTGGAAAGAGGGGAAAGTATGAAGTCTGTTGGGGATGAGAAAGCTTGGGAAGTGAGTCAGTTGTTGTTCGCTGATGATACAGCGCTGGTGGCTGATTCATGTAAGAAACTGCAGAAGCTGGTGACTGAGTTTGCTAAAGTGTGTGAAAGAAGAAAGTTAAGAGTAAATGTGAATAAGAACAAGGTTATTAGGTACAATAGGGTTGAGGGTCAAGTCAATTGGGAGGTATGTTTGAATGGAGAAAAGCTGGAGGAAGTGAAGTGTTTTAGATATCTGGGAGTTGATCTGGCAGCGGATGGAACCATGGAAGCGGAAGTGAATCATAGGGTGGGGGAGGGGGCGAAAATTTTGGGAGCCTTGAAGAATGTGTGGAAGTCGAGAACATTATCTCGGAATGCAAAAATGGGTATGTTTGAAGGAATAGTGGTTCCAACAATGTTTTATGGTTGCGAGGCGTGGGCTATGGATAGAGTTGTGCGCAGGAGGTGGATGTGCTGGAAATGAGATGTTTGAGGACAATATGTGGTGTGAGGTGGTTTGATCGAGTAAGTAATGTAAGGGTGAGAGAGATGTGTGGAAATAAAAAGAGTGTGGTTGAGAGAGCAGAAGAGGGTGTTTTGAAATTGTTTGGTCACATGGAGAGAATGAGTGGGGAAAGATTGACCAAGAGGATATATGTGTCAGAGGTGGAGGGAACGAGGAGAAGTGGGAGACCAAATTGGAGGTGAAAAAGATTTTGAGTGATCGGAGCCTGAACATGCAGGAGGGTGAAAGGCGTGCAAGGAATAGAGTGAATTGGAACGATGTGGTATACCGGGATCGACGTGCTGTCAATGGATTGAACCAGGGCATGTGAAGCGTCTGGGGTAAACCATGCAAAGTGTGTGGGGCCTGGATGTGGAAAGGGAGCTGTGGTTTCGGTGCATTATTACATGACAGCTAGGGACTGAGTGTGAACGAATGGGGCCTTTGGTGTTTTTCCTAGCGCTACCTCGCACGCATGAGGGGGGAGGGGGTTGTTATTCCATGTGTGGCGAGGTGGCGATGGGAACAAATAAAGGCAGACAGTATGAATTATGTACATGTGTAAATATGTATATGTCTGTGTGTGTATATATATGTGTACATTGAGATGTATAGGTATGTATATTGTGCGTTTGTGGACATGTATGTATATACATGTGTATGTGGGCGGGTTGGGCCATTCTTTCGTCTGTTTCCTTGCGCTACATCGCTAACGCGGGAGACAGCGACAAAGCAAAAAAAAAAAAAAAAAAAAAGATTATATATATATATATATATATATATATATATATATATATATATATATATATATATATATATATATATATGTATGTATATATATATATATATCCCAGGGGATATGGGAGAAAAGGTACTTCCCACGTATTCCACGCGTGTAGTAGGAGGAGAATAAAGGGGGCGGAATTCGGGGGCTGGAAACCCTCTCCTCCTTGTATTCTTACTTTCTAAAAGGGGAAACAAAGGAAGGAATCATGTGGGGAGTGTTCATTCTCCTCAAAGGCTCAGAATGGGATGTCTAAATGTGTGTGGATATACCATGATAAGATAAAAGGAGAGATAAGTAGTATTTTTGAGGAAGGGAACCTGATGTTTTGGCTCTGTGTGAAACGGAATTCAAGGGTAAAGGGGAAGAGTAGTTTGGGAATGTCTTGGGAGTAAAGGCAGGGGCTGATGAGAGAACAAGAGCAAAGGAAGGAGAAGCATTACTCCTAAAGCAGAAGTTGTGGGAGCATGTGATAGAGTGTAAGAAAGTTAACATTAGATTGATATGGGTAAAACTGAAAGTGGGAGAGGAGAAATGGGTGATTATTGGTGCCTATGCACCTGGCTATGAGAAGAAAGATCATAAGAGGCTAGTGTTTCGGGAGCAGCTGAGTGAGTGTGTTAGCAGCTTTGATTCAAGAGCCCAGGTTATAGTGAGGAATGTGGCAGTTGAGGGTTTAACTGGTGTACATGGGGTGTTCAATGTTGTAAATGGAAATAGTGAAGAACTTGTAGGTTTGTGTGCTGAAAAAAGACTGGTGATTGGGAATACGTGGTTTAAAAAGAGAGATATACGTAATTATGCGTATGTAATTGGGAGAGATGGCCAGAGAGCGTTACTGGATTACGTGTTGATTGATAGGCGTGTGAAAGAGAGACTTTTGAACATTAATGTGCTGAGAGGGGCAGCTGGAGGGATGTCTAATCACTATCTTGTAAAGGCGAAGGTGGTGAAGATTTGTAGAGGTTTTCAGAAACGAAGGGAGAATGTTGGGGTGAAGAGAGTGGTGAGAGTAAGTGAGCTTCGAAAGGACACTTGCGTGAGAAAGTACGAGGAGAGATTGAGTGCAGAATGGAAAAAAGTGAGAACAAATGACGTAAGGGGAGTGGGGGAGGAATGGGATGTTTTTTAAGGAAACAGTGATTGTCTGCGCAAAAGATGCTTGTGCATGAGAAACGTGGGAGGTGGGCAAATTAGAAAGGATAGTAAGTGGTGGGATGAAGAAGTAAGATTGTTAGTGAAAGAGAAGAGAGGCGTTTGGACGATTTTGCAGGAAAGTAGTGCAAATAACTGGGAGATGTATAAAAGAAAGGGGCAGGAGGTCAAGAGAAAGGTGCAAGAAGTGAAAAAAAGATCAGAGAGTATCATTGAATTTTAGGGAGGATAAAAAGATGTTTTAGAAGGAGGTATATAAAGTGCGTAACACAAGAGAACAACTGTAAATATCGGCGAAGGTGGCTAAGGGGGAGATAATAGCAAGTAGTGGTGAGGTGAGAAGGACATAGAGTGAGTATTTTGAAGGTCTGTTGAATGTGTTTGATGATAGAGTGGCAAATATAGGGTGTTTTGGTCGAGGTTGTGTACGGAGTGAGAGGGTCAGGAGAATGATATGAAAAACAAAGAAAAGGTAGTGAAAGCTTTGCGGAAGATGAGGCAAGGCCGGCAAGACAGCGGGTTTGGATGATATTGCAGTGGAATTTATAAAAAAATGTGGGTGACTGTGGTGTTGGTTGGTTGGTAAGAATATGCATTGTATTTATGGTTCATGGTGAAGTGCCTGAGGACTGGCGGAATGCATGCATAGTGTCACTGTACAAAGGCTATGGGGATAAAGGTGAATGTTCAAATAGATGAGGTATAAGTTTTTTGAGTATTCCTGGGAAATTACATGGGAGGGTATTGATTGAGCAGGTAAAGGCATGTACAGAGCCTCAGACTGGGGAAGAGCAGTGTGGTTTCAGAAGCGGTAGAGAATGTGTGGATCAGGTGTTTGCTCTGAAGAATGTATGCGAGAAATACTTAGAAAATCAGATGGATTTGTATGTAGCATTTATGGATCTGGAGACGACATATGATAGGGTTGATGGGGATGCTTTGTGTAAGGTATTAAGAGTATATGGTGTGGGAGGTAATTTGCTAAAAACAGTAAAAAGATCTTACCAAGGATGTAAGGCATGTGTGCGAGTAGGAAGATACGAAAGTGATTGGTTCCCAATGAATATCAGTTTGCGGCAGAGGTGCGTGATGTCTCCATGGTTGTTTAATTTGTTTATGGATGGGGTGGTTAGAGAGGTGAATGCAAGAGTTTTGGAGAGAGGGGCAAATATGCAGTCTGTTGTGGATGAGGGGGCTTGGGAAGCGAGTCAGTTGTTCTTCGCTGATGATACATCGCTGGTGGTGGATTTGGGTGAGAAGCTGCAGAAGTTAGTAAAGGAGTCTGGTAAAGTGTGTGAAAGAAGAAAGCGAGAGAGTAAATATGAATGATATCAAGGTTAGTAGGTTCAGTAGGGTTAAGGAACAGGTTAACTGGAAGGTAAGTTTGAATGGAGAAAAACTTGTGGAAGTGAAGCGTTTTAGTTGTCTGGGAATGGATTTAGCAGCGGATGGAACTATGGAAGCGATTGTGAGTCACGGGGTGGGGGAGGGGGTGAAGGTTCTGGGAGCGTTGAAGAATGAGTGCAATGCGAGAACCTTATCTCGGAGAGCAAAAATGGGTATGTTTGAAGGAACAGTGGTTTCAAGAATGTCATATGGTTGTGAGGCATAGGCTATAGATAGGGATGTGTGGAGGAGGGTGGATGTGTTGGAAATGAAATTTTTGAGGACAATATGTAGTGTACGGTGGTTTGATCGAGTAAGTAATGATGTGTGTTAATAAGAATAGTGTGGTTGAGAGAGCAGAAGAGGATTTTGTTGAAATGGTTTGGTCACATGGATAAAATGAGTGAGGAAAGATTGACAAAAAGGGTATAAGTGTCAGAGGTAGAGGGAACGAGGAAAAGCGGGAGACCAAATTGGAGGTGGAGGATGGAGTGAAAAAGATTTGAGCGATCGGGGCCTGAACATACAAGAGGGTAAAAGGCGTGCAAGGAATAGAGTGCATTGGAACGATATGGTATACCGGGGTCGACGTGTTGTCAATGGATTGAAATGTCTGGGGTAAGCCATGGAAGGTTTTGTGGAGCGGGGATGTGGAAAGGAAGCTGTGGTTTCAGTGCATTACTCATGACAGCTAGGGACTGAGTGTGAACGAATGTGGCCTTCTTTGTCTTTTCCTAGCGGTACCTCTGGGGAGGTGGGAATGCTATTTCATGTGTGGCGGGTTAGCGACGGGAATGGATGAATATGTACATGTGTATATATGCATATGTCTGTGTATGTATATGTATGTATACATTGAAATACATAGGTATGTATATGTGCGTGTGTCGGTGTTTATGTATATACATGTGTATGTGAGTGCGTTGGCCCATTCTTTCGTCCGTTTCCTAGCGCTACCATGCTAACGCGGGATACGGCGATTAGGCATAATATATATATATATATATTTTTTTTTTTTTATTTATTTATTATACTTTGTCGCTGTCTCCCGCGTTTGCGAGGTAGCGCAAGGAAACAGACGAAAGAAATGGCCCAACCCCCCCCATACACATGTATATACATACGTCCACACATGCAAATATACATACCTACACAGCTTTCCATGGCTTACCCCAGACGCTTCACATGCCTTGATTCAATCCACTGACAGCACGTCAACCCCGGTATACCACATCGCTCCAATTCACTCTATTCCTTGCCCTCCTTTCACCCTCCTGCATGTTCAGGCCCCGATCACACAAAATCTTTTTCACTCCATCTTTCCACCTCCAATTTGGTCTCCCTCTTCTCCTTGTTCCCTCCACCTCCGACACATATATCCTCTTGGTCAATCTTTCCTCACTCATCCTCTCCATGTGCCCAAACCACTTCAAAACACCCTCTTCTGCTCTCTCAACCACGCTCTTTTTATTTCCACACATCTCTCTTACCCTTACGTTACTCACTCGATCAAACCACCTCACACCACACATTGTCCTCATACATCTCATTTCCAGCACATCCATCCTCCTGCGCACAACTCTATCCATAGCCCACGCCTCGCAACCATACAACATTGTTGGAACCACTATTCCTTCAAACATACCCATTTTTGCTTTCCGAGATAATGTTCTCGACTTCCACACATTCTTCAAGGCCCCCAGAATTTTCGCCCCCTTCCCCACCCTATGATCCACTTCCGCTTCCATGGTTCCATCCGCTGCCAGATCCACTCCCAGATATCTAAAACACTTCACTTCCTCCAGTTTTTCTCCATTCAAACTCACCTCCCAATTGACTTGACCCTCAACCCTACTGTACCTAATAACCTTGCTCTTATTCACATTTACTCTTAACTTTCTTCTTCCACACACTTTACCAAACTCAGTCACCAGCTTCTGCAGTTTCTCACATGAATCAGCCACCAGCGCTGTATCATCAGCGAACAACAACTGACTCACTTCCCAAGCTCTCTCATCCCCAACAGACTTCATACTTGCCCCTCTTTCCAAAACTCTTGCATTTACCTCCCTAACAACCCCATCCATAAACAAATTAAACATCCATGGAGACATCACACACCCCTGCCGCAAACCTATATTCACTGAGAACCAATCACTTTCCTCTCTTCCTACACGTACACATGCCTTACATCCTCGATAAAAACTTTTCACTGCTTCTAACAACTTTCCTCCCACACCATATATTCTTAATACCTTCCACAGAGCATCTCTATCAACTCTATCATATGCCTTCTCCAGATCCATAAATGCTACATACAAATCCATTTGCTTTTCTAAGTATTTCTCACATACATTCTTCAAAGCAAACACCTGATCCACACATCCTCTACCACTTCTGAAACCACACTGCTCTTCCCCAATCTGATGCTCTGTACATGCCTTCACCCTCTCAATCAATACCCTCCCATATAATTTACCAGGAATACTCAACAAACTTATACCTCTGTAATTTGAGCACTCACTCTTATCCCCTTTGCCTTTGTACAATGGCACTATGCACGCATTCCGCCAATCCTCAGGCACCTCACCATGAGTCATACATACATTAAATAACCTTACCAACCAGTCAACAATACAGTCACACCCTTTTTTAATAAATTCCACTGCAATACCATCCAAACCTGCTGCCTTGCCGGCTTTCATCTTCCGCAAAGCTTTCACTACCTCTTCTCTGTTTACCAAATCATTTTCCCTAACCCTCTCACTTTGCACACCACCTCGACCAAAACACCCTATATCTGCCACTCTATCATCAAACACATTCAACAAACCTTCAAAATACTCACTCCATCTCCTTCTCACATCACCACTACTTGTTATCACCTCCCCATTTGCGCCCTTCACTGAAGTTCCCATTTGCTCCCTTGTCTTACGCGCTTTATTTACCTCCTTCCAGAACATCTTTTTTCATTCATTTCAAGCTAGAAGTTTCAGTTTTCTAAATTGTTTCTTACATTTTTCATATGTATATATATGTATGTGTGTGTGTGTGTATATGTGCGTATGTATGTGTATGTGTGTGTATGTGTATATGTATGTATATATGTATATTATCCCTGGGGATAGGGGTGAAAGAATACTTCCCACGTATTCCTCGCGTGTCGTAGAAAGCGACTAGAGGGGACGGGAGCGGGGGGCCAGAAATCCTCCCCTCCTTGTATTAACTTTCTAAAATGGGAAACAGAAGAAGGAGTCACGCGGGGAGTGCTCATCCTCCTCGAAGGCTCAGAGTGGGGTGCCTAAATGTGTGTGGATGTAACTAAGATGTGAAAAAAGGAGAGATAGGTAGTATGTTTGAGGAAAGGAACCTGGATGTTTTGGCTCTGAGTGAAACGAAGCTCAAGGGTAAAGGGGAAGAGTGGTTTGGGAATATCCGGGGAGTAAAGTCAGGGGTTAGTGAGAGGACAAGAGCAAGGGAAGGAGTAGCAATACTCCTGAAACAGGAGTTGTGGGAGTATGTGATAGAGTGTAAGAAAGTAAATTCTCGATTAATATGGGTAAAACTGAAAGTTGATGGAGAGAGGTGGGTGATTATTGGTGCATATGCACCTGGGCATGAGAAGAAAGATCAAGAGAGGCAAGTGTTTTGGGAGCAGCTGAATGAGTGTGTTAGTGGTTTTGATGCACGAGACCGGGTTATAGTGATGGGTGATTTGAATGCAAAGGTGAGTAATGTGGCAGTTGAGGGAATAATTGGTATACATGGGGTGTTCAGTGTTGTAAATGGAAATGGTGAAGAGCTTGTAGATTTATATGCTGAAAAAGGACTGATGATTGGGAATACCTGGTTTAAAAAGCGAGATATACATAAGTATACTTATGTAAGTAGGAGAGATGGCCAGAGAGCGTTATTGGATTACGTGTTAATTGACAGGCGTGCGAAAGAGAGACTTTTGGATGTTAATGTGCTGAGAGGTGCAACTGGAGGGATGTCTGATCATTATCTTGTGGAGGCTAAGGTGAAGATTTGTATGGGTTTTCAGAAAAGAAGAGTGAATGTTAGGGTGAAGAGGGTGGTGAGAGTAAGTGAGCTTGAGAAGGAGACCTGTGTGAGGAAGTACCAGGAGAGACTGAGTACAGAATGGAAAAAGGTGAGAACAATGGAAGTAAGGGGAGTGGGGGAGGAATGGTATGTATTTAGGGAATCAGTGATGGATTGCGCAAAAGATGCATGTGGCATGAGAAGAGTGGGAGGTGGGTTGATTAGAAAGGGTAGTGAGTGGTGGGATGAAGAAGTAAGAGTATTAGTGAAAGAGAAGAGAGAGACATTTGGACGATTTTTGCATGGAAAAAATGCAATTGAGTGGGAGATGTATAAAAGAAAGAGACAGGAGGTCAAGAGAAAGGTGCAAGAGGTGAAAAAAAGGGCAAATGAGAGTTGGGGTGAGAGAGTATCATTAAATTTTAGGGAGAATATATATATATATATATATATATATATATATATATATATATATATATATATATATATATATATATATATCCTAGCCTTAACCAGGTACCCATTTTATCGACCATTGCCTAAGGTAGGGTGAACAGTTGCGTTAACTGTGGACCATGTGTAGTGACCAGACTCGAACCTGTGCGGACTCTACATCTCTGGACGATCCGTGAATGCATCACAATCAGCAACGCTAATCGCTACACCTCAGAGTGACTATGGATACTTCCCATATTGTACGCTGAAACTAGCAGTAGCGAGGTGTGTAGCAATGAACACCATGAGCTGGAGACATGGGCGAGGATGCCTTAGGCCTTGGATAACGAAACACCACAAAACATCTGAGAGGTGCAGGTTTGTTGAACAACTTACCCCGAGCAGCGATTCCACTCCTGATGTGTGAGAAGAGAGTCATGGAACAGAATGTCTGTGAAGCTTGAAAAACGTGTGTTGAGCGAAGGCTTAGGCAGGGGAAGGTGCTGGATACCTGCAGCAATGGCAGGCAAGCATTCGACAGGACAATAAAACATTGGCTTGATACCATCTGCGGCAAATGGACATTAAATGTATCAGAAACCTCAGTCATATAAAAGACTGAAATTATCTGTAATTTTTCTACATGGGTAGAGACTAACAGTGGACGATGACTGCTGCTGGGGTAGACTGTCGGAGAAGATGGGCTTAGAACAAGTCACTTGCTACATCAATGGTTGATAACAGAGAGAAATGAAGGGTAAAAGTATGCCTCAGTTCTGAAGGAGAATTACATATGAAAAAATATAAATATGCGTGAATTTACAGACTGTGTTGCGGGGAGAAAGATATACACTCGTGTTGCCCTGTCCCTTAACCTTGTATATATGTACACTATCCTTATTCCTATGTACTCATAAACATAGCGGTGTACAGCATGGCGGGACTGATGATGAGTGGCATGGTAAGTATTGTGAGTCTGTGGAATAGTGAGCATGGTCTTCAAGTACGTCCGTCAACTCTTCAATTTCTTGTAAAACCAAGTTAAATAAAAGTTCCCTTCCCACTCGGTCATTCGTTCCAGACTTCAGGCAGAAAACTTTCCCGATTTGTTTTGCTGCGAACAGAAATCAACAGATCCTCTTCTGAAGCATTATGTTCGTATCCTCTATCGCACACTGAGGTAGTCGTCCCCTTCAGCAGCGTAGCCAGGCTAATACGGCAGGTAGGCAGGCACAGGAAATACGACGTTCGACATGGTTACTGGGGAGGAGTTTTGTATTGTTTGGGCCTCATTTCAAGGCTGGCGTTGGGGTGTAGGGTAGTTCACATTACCAGGTGGTGGAGTCAGCAAGCGGGGTCACCCACCAGCTGTAGGTCTTTCTACCTATATACAGACAGACTGACCAGCTGGACATTGATCACCTCCCGTGATAAATAAAGTTTATTTACACCCACACGATTTCTCGACGGTTATCCGCTGGCTGCATCTGAACCAGGGAGAAAATGGATGTTGATCTGCAGGTGAAATACTGTTAGGTGTTCCCTGCCGACCCGACGTCTCCCAACCCTGGCAGGAGACATCGTCGCTGACAGTCTTACGGACGCGATGCCCTCGTGTCAGCTCTTGCTGGAAATTCCAGTTTACATGGTCGTTTGTGTTTTGCTGTCGGAGGTTTTACCCAAAACAAAATGTTCCCAGAAAAGCGTTTTTGTGTGTGTGTTGAGGGCTAAAAGGCACACTGTTGTGTTCAGTGAATGTGGGTCCAGCTGTTCTGTTCCTTGACGACTAGCACCGCCATCAACATGAGGATTACCACCACCATCAAAATGAAGACTAGCACCACCATCAACGTGAAGACAAGCACCACCTTCAACAAGTGGACTAGCACTGTCATCAACATGAGGACTAGCCCCACCATCAACATGAAGACCAGCACCACCATCAACATTAAGACTAGCACCGCCATCCTATGGACTAGCAGCATCTTCAACATGAAGACTCGCACCACCATGAACATGGGGACTAGCACCACCATCAACATGTGGACAAGCACCACCATCAAAATGAGAGGTAGCCCACCATTAACATGAGGACTACCACCACCATCAACATGAGAACGAGCACCACCATCAATATGACGGCTTTCGCCACCATCAACATGAGGACTAGCACCACTACTTCCACGAGAACTTACTACTTCGCCACCACCTTCACCACCATGAGGACTAGCACCTCCATCATCAACATCACTGATATCCATTTCTTTCATATCCACGAGTAATTTCTGCGGTGCCGCTAAAACAACCACTGAGTCAACAGAACTCACTAAATAAGCAGCTACCATCAAAGCAGAGAACAGTGATGAGACGTTGTGTGGTAAATCACTAAAAAGAACTTAGGCGAAATCGGTAAGTGATAATTCAAGTGAAATATAGGTTGTATATGTCTCGTACCTAAGATCTTCTGTATGGACCTTCTTTGGACCTGTCATCTTGGATCTGAACGCCTAACTATTTCTAAGATTCGTTCTAAACCATCCCTGATCCCTCAAGACTACACTTACCTCTTTTAACAATATTAAGGAAGAGACGTTGTTATCGAATATGAAACAATCTTATTGACATAAAACAACTGGTTTACCGTTTACATAGGCAATAACCTACACCAGAATCAGTTAAGGTATTAATGATAAGCACTACAATTCTGCAAATTGTCGAGGGAGACATCAGCCTCAACCAGCACAGGCAGACATACCTTCACTGGTTGGTGCAGCATTCATGTGGTGTGGCGACGTGCCTCACGCCACCCCCACCGGCGTTGACGAGCATTCGTGGGTGCCTCTCCTCCTCTTCCTCTGAAAAAACACACATTTCTACCACTTTTTTCACTGATATACGATCACTGCACTTATTTCCACCTCCCGTATCGTAACTACATTGTTACAGAGGAACGTTTTCCTCGGAACAGTATCTCAGAACAGTATCTGAAGTTCTTTGTCTGATGTTTAAAATTCGACGCTGTTCACACACTTACAATACACCACCGGTCACTTCCCGAGCTTGACTGGCGTCTATGGTGTATATCTACCGGCGTTTATTACGTCACAACAAGGGTAGGGAAGGCGAAAGATTACAAATATCACGTTGGTAGTTTGGTAGTTGGCAACTTTAGCTTACCTGTCAGTAGGCCAGCAGATGGCATTACAATCGCGATCTTTCCAACCATTTGTACTGCTGGCATTTCAAAGCTGCGCCCTGTAATCCTCGGTATTTCTGTGAGCCATGAGTTGCATTGATGGAGTACAGCACGAGTCTGCTGCCGGCAAGAGAATGAACGATCACCAAAACATCAGATAAAGTCAGGCGAGTCTGCATGGCGACTGTGTTACAGATTAACTAGGAGACGTTAGTTACGAGGCTATTGTAATATTATACACTGTGTTCAGGCATTTGAATATTGTTATATAAGGTACAATCAGCACAATGGGGTCTTTAAACACCATTTTGGTGAATCCATTGAGGAAACGTCGAGCCGAGCCAACAAACGCCCGCCATGTGTAAAACTAATGAACAGTTGGGAAGACTAAGGGAACTTTGAAAATGAGCTGCACGTTGCTACATACAGAGATATTATCGCTCCTCACATTTCCTTCGAGATTTCATGGCTGATACTTGTTGCCCTTCCCATACTGGCTGTGGTGTAGCCACAAGGAATACATTTAAGGTATCATCTTAAAGTTTAGTTGACTATGGTTCCCGTAAGAAATAAAAGGTCTTCAAGGTTGTTACTACGTTTGGATAGTTCATATGCGGGAAAGGTTGTGGAATTACATATTTTGTCTCAAAACCTCGGTGTGCTTTTAATGATTTCAGTTAGTGTGTCGCTTATTCGTCTTTCGTGTTACGTAATAAAATTTTCTCGGATATTCCGAACCTTGAATCCGGCAGACAACTCTCATGGAGCCTCTCTCTCTCTCTCTCTCTCTCTCTCTCTCTCTCTCTCTCTCTCTCTCTCTCTCTCTCTCTCTCTCGCCAGGCGTACCAACTGACTTGATGTAGTTGAAATAAGTCTGTCATTACGTTTCGCCGATTTCTAGTATTCTCCAGACGAAACGTAGAAAGATAGTGACTTCACTGATCGTAAACGATCGAACAGGAGGGGAGGTACACTGTCCAGCAGGTGGTGAAGTACACTGTCCAGCAGATGGTGAAGTACACTGTCCAGCAGATGGTGAAGTACACTGTCCAGCAGATGGTGAAGTACACTCCAGCAGATGATGAAGTACACTGTCCAGCAGATGATGAAGTACACTGTCCAGCAGATGATGAAGTACACTGTCCAGCAGATGGTGAAGTACACTGTCCAGCAGATGGTGAAGTACACTGTCCAGCAGATGGTGAAGTACACTGTCCAGCAGATGGTGAAGTACACTCCAGCAGGTGGTGAGTTGTGCCAGGCTCTATGTCCATATGCTCTCCTGATATTTCAGATAACATCAAGATCTTGTGAAGAACAATTTCACATTAGATGATTAGAAACGACATTTATGATGAAATTCGTGATATATATAAGCAAACGAATTTCTAGTTTCTGGAGTAATCAATACAGCTATCGAGAATACATCATGCTAATGTTTTCATTTTGATAACGTGTGTCTCATAGCATTTGACTATCTACACGGACGTCAGAAGAGAAGACTCTGGTATATCATCAAGTAATTACCTTTTAGATTTTGACTAAGATAAATAAAGATGTCCGTATTATCCCAGCGTTTCGCACAACAGCTGTTGCACGGTGCCAGGTCCTCGGCTCTACGTTAAACTGACAGTGTTATAAACGCTCTGATGGTAACTGCTTGTTAAATGCCTTACTACAGCACGTCTGTTTGTTTGGTGTGTGACATCGTCTTGAAAACTGTCGACTATTGTTTATGCTATTTTGTTAGCTTGTGAACTCCTTGAGCAAACAATACGATCTTTAAGCACGATGATACGGTCCTTGAGCAAGACGGTACGACTCATAATGACTCGACCTTAATGGTCAGGTCAAAGCCAGACTTATTACACTCATGGATCGTACCCTCGTGCTCAAACGTCGCACCGTGACTCGCGCTCACTCAAGTGGTTAAATGCTTAAGATCCATGGCCGAAATGTGTCAGATATTGTAATGGCCTCGTTTGACTTATGTACAACTGTTCCCAAGTTCACATATGAAAGTCATATATCGAAGAGTAGTGGTCAGTGACCTTTTAGACTCGACTGACCTCAGCCAATGTTTCGGTGGCCTAAGTTGAATCTCTTGACGACAAGAGAATCATGGCTATCCTCCACCAACCTAGCTCAGTGCTATCTAGGAAACAGACAGTTAACTTGAAATCCAAGATATACAAAGGGTTGGAACATCGCGATTTGTAACGCCATCTATTGACCTACTGCACAACTAGAATTGCTGGGTAAAATTCCGACATTCAGTTTCATATCTCATTTCTAAACACTTCCACTCCTTGTTACCTGCTTCTCTAACCCTCATCTAACTGAGGCTGACTCGCAGGGCTGTGCAACGGCGAAAATTCGTCTGCTAAACGGATGCAGACGACACATTACGAACGTGACGTCATTTATGGATATGTTTCCGTAGTTGTATTTTTAAATGGAAAATGCACAGAAACTGATAAACAATAAAGAAAACTAAACGGATATGTTCTTTATAGTTTTTCCTTTCTGTATAGATAACTAATATGGTTATGACAGTTCCTGGGACCACATGAAATATGTTGAACTCGCCTGGCCTTGTGTTCTCCATACACCACCTAACATGTGAGTATTGGCATATGCTTAATGATTTTGTTGTAAGAAAATATTGCACGCTTTCCTTGTGAAATAGTGTTATATATTCTTTTTACAAAAAAAGGGAAATCTAAAAGAATCTTCGTGGCGGTGAAACAATGTAAACTGTCAGGATCGTTAACAGATATTTCTGTATTATAATTTTTTTTTCATTATACTTTGTCGCTGTCTCCCGCTTCAGCGAGGTAGCGCACGGAAACAGACAAAAGAATGGCCCAACCCACCCACATACGCATGTATATAAATACACGTCCACCCACGCACATATACATACCTATACATTTCAACGAATGCCTATATATACATATACAGACATATACATATATACACATGTACATAATCTATACTTGCTGCCTTTATTCATTCCCGTCGCCAACCCGCCACATATGAAGTGACAATTCCCCCCAAACAAACCCCCCCCCCCCCCCACGCATGTAAGGTAGCACTGCGAAAAGACAACAAAGGCCACAAGGCCACACCCATTCACATTGTCTTTAGCTCTCATGTATAATGCACCGAAACCAAACCTCCCTTTCCACATCCAGGCCCCACAAAACTTTCCATACTTTACCCAGACGCATCACATGCCCTGGTTCAATCCACTGACAGCATGTCGACCCCGATATACCGCATCGTTCCATTCACTCGATAACTTGCACGCATATCATCCTCCTGCAAGTTCAGGCCCCGATCGCTCGAAATCTTTTTCACTCCATCCCTCCACCTCCAATTTGGTCTCCCACTTCTCCTCGTTCCCTCCACCTCTGACACATATATCCTCTTTGTCAATCACTCCTCACTCATTCTCTCCATGTGACCAAACCATTTCAATACACCCTCTTCTGCTCTATCAACCACACTCTTTTTATTACCACACATATCTCTTACCCTTCATTACTTACTCGATCAAACTACCTCAGACAACATATTATCCTCAAACATCTCATTTCTAACACATCCACTCTCCTTCGCACAACCCTATCTATAGCCCACGCTTCACAACCATATAACATTGTTGGAAACACTTTTCCTTCAAACATACCCATTTTTGCTTTCCGATATAACGTTCTCGCCTTCCACACATTTTTCAACGCCCCCAGAACTTTCGTCCCCTTCCCCACTCACTTCCGCCTCCGTGGTTCCATCCGTTGCTAAATCCACTCCCAGATATCTAAAACACTTCACTTCCTCCAGTTTTTCTCAATTCAAACTTACCTCCAATTTGACTTGTCCATCAACCCTACTGTATCTATTAATCTTTCTTTTATTCACATTTACTCTCAACATTCTTCTTTCACACACTTTGCCAAACTCAGTCACCAGCTTCTGCAGTTCTCACCAGCGAACAACAACTGACTCACTTACTAAGCCCTCTCATCCGCAACAAACTGAATACTTGCCCCTCTCTCCAAAACTCTTGCATTCACCTACCTAACAACCCCATCCATAAACAAATTAAACAACCATGGAGACATCAAACACCCCTACCGAAAACCACCATTCATTAAGAACCAATTACTTTCCTCTTCCTACACGTACACATGCCTTACATCCTCGATAAAAGATTTTCACTGCTTCTAACAACTTGCTTCCCACACCATATATTCTTAATACCTTCCACAGAGCATCTCTATCAACTCTATCATATGCCTTCTCCAGATCCATAAATGCTACATACAAATCAATATGCTTTTTGTAAGTATTTCTCACATACATTCTTCAAAGCAAACACCTGATCCACACAACCTCTAACACCTCTGAAACCACACTGCTCTTCCCCAATCTGATGCTTTGTACATGCCCTCACCCTCTCAATCGATACCCTCACATATGAATTCCCAGGAATACTCACCTTTGAGCACTCACCTTTACTCCCTTTGCCTTTGTACAAAGGCAATATGCATGCATTCTGCCAATCCTCAGGTACTTCACCATGAGCCATACATACATTGAATATCCTCACCAATAGGTCAACAGCTCATTCAGCCACTCTTTTAATAAATTCCACTGCATTACCATCCAAACCCGCTGCTTTGCCGGCTTTCATCACCCGCCAGGCTTTCACCACCTCTTTGTCTACCAAACCATTCTCCCTAACCCTCTCACTTTGCAAACCATCTCGACCAAAACACCCTATATCTGCCACTCTATCATCTAGCACATTCAACAAACCTTCAAAATAGTCATTCCATCTCCTCACATTACCACTACTTGTCCTCCCCATTACTCCCTTCAACGATGTTCCCATTTGTTCCCTTGTCTTACGCTTTTCTCTATCTCCTTCCAAAGCATCTTTTTATTCACTCTAAAATCTAATGATACTCTCTCACCCCCTCTCATTTGCCCTCTTTTTCACCTCTTGCACCTTTCTCTTGACCTCCTGCCTCTTCCTTTTATAAATCTCCTAGTCATTTGCACTATTTCTCTGCAAAAATTATCCAAATGCCCCTCTCTTCTCTTTCACTAATAATCTTACTTTTTCACTAATAATCTTACCTCTTCTCTGTTTACCAAATCATTATCCCTAACCCTCTCACTTTGCACACCACCTCGACCAAAATACCCTCTATGTGCCACTCTATCATCAAACCCACTCAACAAACCTTTAAAATACTCACTCCATCTCCTTCTCACGTCACCACTACTTGTTATCACCTCCCCATTAGCCCCCTTCACTGAAGTTCCCATTTGTTTCCTTGTCTTACGCACTTTATTTACCTCGTTTCAAAACATCTTTTTATTCTCCCTAAAATTCAATGATACTCTCACCCCAACTCTCATTTGCCCTCTTTTTCACCTCTTGCACCTTTCTCTTGACCTCCTGCCTCTTTCTTTTATACATCTCCCACTCATTTCTATTATTTCCCTGCAAAAATGGTTCAAATGCCTCTCTCTTCTCGTCCACTAATAATCTTACTTCTTCACTCCGCCACTCACTACCCTTTTCTAATCTGCTTACCCCCCACGTTTCTCATGCCACAAGCATCTTTTGTCCATGCCATCACTGCTTCCCTGAATACATCCCATTCCTCCCCACTCCCCCTACGCCCTTTGCTCTCACTTTTTTCCATTCTGCACTCAGTCTCTCCTGGTACTTCCTCACACAAGTCTCCTGCCCAAGCTCACTTACTCTCACCATTCTCTTTATCCTAAAATTCTCTCTTTTCTGAAAACCTTTACAAATCTTCGCCTTCGCTTCCACATGATAGTGATCAGGCATCCCTCCAGTTGTACTTGTCAGCACATTAACATCCAAAAGTCTCTCTTTCACGGGCCTATCAATTAACACGTAATATAATAATGCTCTCCTACTTTCATACGTACACTTATGTATATCTCTCTTTTTGCACCAGGTATTCCTAATCACCAGTCCTTTTGCAGCTCAAAAATCTAAAGCTCTTATCCATTCCCATTTACAACACTGAACATCCCATGTATACCAATTACTCCCTCAACTGTCACATTACTCACCTTTGCATTCAGATCACCCATCTAATAATCCGGTCTCGTGTATCAAAACTGCTAACACACTCACTCAGCTGCCCCCAAAACACTTGCCTCTCATGATCTTTCTTCTCATGCCCAGGTGCATAGGGACCAATGATCACCCATCTCTCTTCATTCACTTTTAGTTTTACCCATATCAATCAAGCGTTCACTGTCTTACACTCTATTACATACTCCCACAACTCCTGTTTCAGGATAGTGATACTCCTTCCTTTGCTCTTGCCCTCTCACCAACCCCTGACTTTACTCTCAAAACGTTCCCAGATCACTCCTCCCCTTTATCTTTGAGCTTCGTTTCACTCAGAGCCAAAACGTCTAGGTTCCTTTCCTCAAACATATTACCTATCTCTCCTTTTCTCTCATCTTGGTTACATCCACGCACATTTAGATACCCCAATCTAAGCCTTCGAGGAGGATGAGCACTCCCCGCCAGACGCCTTCTTCTGTTTCCCCTTCTAGAAAGTTAAAATACAAGGAGGGGAGAGTTTCTAGCCCCCCGCTCCCGTCCCCTTTAGTTGCCTTCTACGACACGCGGGTAATGCGTGGGAAGTATTCTTTGTCCCCTATCCCCAGGGATAGATATTGACAGATATTCTTAACAATTAATATTTTCAGATACTGGTTCTTTGACAAAGTTTCCAAGGGAAGTGGCTCCGTAATAACCTCTTTAAATCTTGATTGGCAAGAGTGCTTGTTACCCCTACTAAGGTATACTGTCAGGTGTGTCACAAGCAATTTAGTGCTGAGATATCATCCTTCAAATGTCATTGACTATGTGATACTGGAAGAAGGCTCAGAACGACCATGGAAGCTCAGAGTGGCAAAGATGATGGAGAGGATTTATGAACGACCAGGATGTGGGTAAGTCAGATACTGTAGCTCATTCAATTGTGTTATTCATGGTATTCTTAGCAGAATATAGCTTACCATTTAGGTAATGTATTTTATGTGGTGTAAGCTAAGAACGTGACAACGTAACATGTGAGACGTTGTGGTTGTTGTTTTCCTGGTACGCAGGTGGAGTAAAGAGATGCGCTAGCTGCCCACTCCTTTATCATTTATCCAAGTCATGTCATACATCCTCAGAGTCTGGATAAATAATGCAGGAGCAGGCAGCTAGCGCGTCTCTTTATTTCACCCGCGTACCTGACAACAACAACCACAACGGTGCCACGTCTTACATGTCACGTTGTCGCATCTTAGCTCATACCACATTTTAGATTTCTTGTGCTGTATATGAGAATGTAATGACAATGCAATAATCATTTTGCTGAAAGTAAAATAATTGAGGAAGCGAAGCCTTTCTTGTTGAACTAGGTAAGATTTTGGAAGCTTCAGTTGCATGTATAACCTAATGTATAGTTTACAATTTCAGCTTGTGTGACGTTATTATGGCACTTACTAGGAGGATGTTTCAGGACTCCAAGATAGCGGCGCTTATGTCAGTGAAAAGAAAGACATGCACATCTCTTGCCTAGGTCTTGGGAGATCATGTTGCCCATAAGCTTTGCAAGAAATTGCTAAAAGATGAATTCAGTTTGATTATTGAGGAAGCCACCGATTGTTCTGTTAAGAAAACATTTGCATTAAAGATTTAATTTGAACAGCAAATTATGGAAACTTGCCTCGTACTCACATCCTAACTTAGTTTGGGACCCAACCGTAAGATCTGAAATGCCCTCTGACAGATTTAACCAAAGGAGCGCCACGTATCATTACTTATGATAAGCAGACACGGGATATTCCATGGCATCCTTTTCCCGAACAAATTAAAGATTCTAAGTATTGAAGATTCTAAGTTGAGGATTTCTTCAAATATGTTTTAACAGTTGAGGATGGTGTAGGTAATCTCATGTTTGAATGTTTTGGAAAATTTGGCTCAGAAGTCCTATCATATCCTTCATCCAATGCTGATGCAAAGCGTCTTTTTTCCAAGATAAATCTAATGAAAAGGAAAGAAAGAAATAACCATAAGATAGAAACCGTTAGATCACTCATTCATTTGAGTGAATTTGCCATAAAAAGAAGCAATAATTATTATTTTCAACCAGATAAAGAAATGATTTTGTACTTAAGTGATTACAGAGCAAGAAATTTCTTTCTAATCAGTTTGTGTATGTGTATACACACATGTCGTAGTCCCTATTTTTTTTCTAAAGATTTGTGCTTCCACATTTGCTTTTTATTTCATTTTTCCTATTCCTTAAGATCTGTGCTTGTAGATTTATTTTGTATGTTTGTTGTTTTGTTAATGCATTTTTGTGTAAAATGTTTCTTTATTAAAACGCCCTTTGTTTTCAAGTTAATTTTGCAAACGCAATGATGATAATGCCTTAACAAGTTTAAAAGTAGAGTGTGTTGATATTATAAGTTTGACAAAATAGCTTACCATCGTCAACAATGAAATCTCGTAAGTATCCGTAAAGAACGTCTCATTTTCTTTAATTTTAAGCTACTTCTTTAATTCTGATTAAGAAATGAAAAGAAAAAACAAAGCAAAACAGAAATGACGTCAGAGATACAGCAGAATTTTCGCCAGCCTTGACGCCGGCCCAGTAGCCGGAGGCGAATGTTGTGTGTGTGTGAGCGATGTCGAAATTTTGGCAAACCTTTGATAAAGAACTTGGAATTAGTAACAAAGGAAGTACTGTCTGCATGAAAACATTTTCAGGTAATAATTCAGTGCCTAAATTGGACGTTAGAGTAAATGTCATGGTAATATATGTGAACTAAAGTGATAAAAACGTGTTTTGGCAAGAAGAGGAACAACTGGTCGGCATGTGGCATACTACCTAAGTGTATGTCAACACTAAACTAATGAAGGTTAGTTTGTGTATTTGGTGATGGTGGTGTTAGCTGCTGTTAATTCTGGTGAAACTGCTGCTAGTCCTCGTGCTGCTGGTGGTATTAATGCTAGACTTCGTGTCGTGTTGATGGTTTTGGTGATGGTTGTTGGCGCTGATGATGACGTTGCACGGCCTCATGTTCAAGTGTGTGGATGATGCTGTTGCAATCGATTCCTCTTGTTGTTGTTGTTGTTGTTTATCAGTCTAATTGCTCTTGTTGGTGGTGTTTCTGCCGCTGTTGCTCCTTGCCATGAATGGTGGTGGTGGTAGAACTGCTATTGTTAGTCTTCATGTTGGTGGAGAGGATGGTGGTTTTGGTGCCAGTCTAGAGTTTATTGTTGGTGATGGTGGTGTTGGTGCTCATGATAGTACCTCTGCTGGTGTTGGAGGAGGAGGTGGTGATGGTGGTGTTGGTGCTCATGATAGTACCTCTGCTGGTGTTGGAGGTGGTGATGGTGGTGTTGGTGCTCATGATAGTACCTCTGCTGGTGTTGGAGGAGGAGGTGGTGGTGTTGGTGCTCATGATAGTACCTCTGCTGGTGTTGGAGGAGGAGGTGGAGGTGGTGGTGTTGGTGCTCATGATAGTACCTCTGCTGGTGTTGGCGGAGATGGTGGTGGTGTTGGTGCTCATGATAGTACCTCTGCTGGTGTTGGAGGAGATGGTGGTGGTGGTGGTGCGTCCTCACGTTTTTGTTGTTGTTGTTGGTATTGGCAGCGCTCCTGCAGGTGATCGCAGCGCTGCTGGTAATGCTATTGCTGATAGTCATAATGTTGGTTAAGGTCAATTTACGGTAAAATGACCGTGTCGAACACTAACCTGTTTGGAAGTTGAAATATTTTTTCCTGATGGTGTTAGATGTGTCTTGCATGATTCTGACCTTCATTTTTACCACAAATTACTACCTTTTGATATATCCTTCCCTTTATGCAACAGCAGTGGAGGACCCCCAGTAGGTACCGATAGAAATGAAGGTCAAGACTCGTTCAAAAGACATCAGAAAACATCAAAAAAACAATTTTAACCAAACCAAAGCCGACCTAACCTTCAGTGGATGTCCTTAACGGTAATAATACAAATATTACAGTTTCTGCCCCACAGAGATTTTCTGGTGAGCGATGGTGTATGTGGTTCTCATCTAATGAACCTTACCTAATCTAACGTAACGTAATCTAGAGGATGAGTGTGCGTAGCTGGGGCCGGGGGCTTCTTGAACAACTGATCTATCGATTGGATACAAAAAGGAATCTTGTTAATGTAATTTTTATCGGTCGTATGCAGTAGATATGCCAGTGTTGTTGGTGATGGATGTGGTGGTGGTGTTTGCTCCTCATTTTGTTGTTTTGCTTGGTGGTGCTCCTGGTGATCATGTAGTTGGTGGTGTTGCTTCTAGCACTGCTGCTGCTGCTGCTGCTGCTAGTCATCATGGTGTATTTGTTGTAGCTAACGATGGTGGTGGTGGTGGTGGAGATAGTCTTCATGTTGGTTATGGTGTTGCTGATCTCCCTCATGTTGATGGTGGTGGTGTTGCTGATCTTCCTCATGTTGGTGGTGTGGTGGTGATGCTGATCTCCCTCATGTTAATGGTGGCGGTGTTGCTGATCTTCCTCATGTTGGTGGTGGCGGTGTTGCTGATCTTCCTCATGTTGGTGGTGGCGGTGATGCTGATCTTCCTCATGTTGGTGGTGGCGGTGTTGCTGATCTCCCTCATGTTGGTGGTGGCGGTGATGCTGATCTTCCTCATGTTGGTGGTGGCGGTGTTGCTGATCTTCCTCATGTTGGTGGTGGCGGTGATGCTGATCTTCCTCATGTTGGTGGTGGCGGTGTTGCTGATCTTCCTCATGTTGGTGGTGGTGGTGATGCTGATCTTCCTCATGTTGATGGTGGCGGTGTTGCTGATCTTCCTCATGTTGGTGGTGACGGTGTTGCTGATCTTCCTCATGTTGGTGGTGGCGGTGTTGCTGATCTCCCTCATGTTGGTGGTGGCGATGTTGCTGATCTCCCTCATGTTGGTGGTGGCGATGTTGCTGATCTTCCTCATGTTGGTGGTGGCGGTGATGCTGATCTTCCTCATGTTGGTGGTGGCGGTGATGCTGATCTTCCTCATGTTGGTGGTGGCGGTGATGCTGATCTTCCTCATGTTGGTGGTGGTGGTGTTGCTGATCTTCCTCATGTTGGTGGTGGCGGTGATGCTGATCTTCCTCATGTTGGTGGTGGTGGTGTTGCTGATCTTCCTCATGTTGGTGGTGGCGGTGATGCTGATCTTCCTCATGTTGGTGGTGGCGGTGATGCTGATCTTCCTCATGTTGGTGGTGGCGGTGTTGCTGATCTTCCTCATGTTGATGGTGGCGGTGTTGCTGATCTTCCTCATGTTGATGGTAGCGGTGTTGCTGATCTCCCTCATGTTGGTGGTGACGGCGATGGTGTAGCTGTAACTAACCCTCATTCTAGTAGTGGTGAAAATTGTCTTGATGTTAGTTGTGGTGGTGTTGGTGATACAGTTAGTCTTGTTGTTGTTATTGTCGTTGATAATGGTTGTGATGGTTTTGATATTCCCCATGTTGTTAGTGATGCTGGTATCCTTTTCCAAAACACCCTATATCTGCCACTCTATCATCAAACACATTCAACAAACCTTCAAAATACTCACTCCATCTCCTTCTCACTTTGGTTGTGTTGGTGATGGTGATAAGGCTAATCCTGTTGTTGTTGTTGGTGGTGATGGTGAATGATTCTCCTGCTGGTCCTCTTGTTGTTGCTAGTAGTGGAGATGGTGGTTGTTACTCTCTGTTAGGGTTGTTAGTTCCCAGAAGGTTGGTGGTGTTCGTGATGCTGTGGTAAAGTTACCGATTCGGACATCCACCAGTTTGGAAGTTCAAATTATGTTTACTGATGGTTTCTGATGTGTATTACACGATTCTGACCTGCATCTTTACTGCAGATCACTACCTTTTGAGAAATCCCTCACTTTAACCTACGATAATGGGTGGACCCTCGGTGGGAAACGGAGTTCTGGATGGGTTGGGGGAGGGGGGGCACAAAATGTAGTGATTTACGATAGAAATGAAGGTCAGAATCGTTCAAAAAACATACAAAATCATCGGAAAAACGATTTCAGCAAACGAAACCTAACCTAGTAAAAATTTGCTGGATGTTCGAAACGGTCATAATACTTAGCGGTGATGCCGCTAATCCTCGTAATGTACTTAATGTTGATTGTTGACACTTGTTACCACACTGTCACGCTGACGGGAAGCAGTCAACGACGCTCACACTTACAGGACACACTGCCTGGTATCTTGGCACTCGGCATCCAAGGCCATTCGGCGAACTGCTTAGGTATGCTAAAGACTTGTGAATGTGAGACGTTGAGGAACTTTTAAAGACAGGAATTCCCAGCAAGAGCTGACACGGGTGCTCCGCGTCCGTGAGACTGTCAGTGGCGACGTCTCCTGCCAGAGTTGGGAGACGTCTGGTCGGCAGGGAACACTTGACTATTTCAGCTGCAGATCAACGTCTATTTTCTCTCTGGTACAAATGCAGCCAGCGGACAACCCTTGAGAAATCGTGTGGGTGTAAATAAACTAACTTTACCACGGGAGGTGATCAATACCCACCTGGTCAGTCAGTCTGTATACAAGTAGGAAGACCTGCAGCTGTTGGGTGACCCCGCTCGCTGCCTACCAACCACCTGGTAATGTGAACTTCCTACTATTGGCTGTGTCTGCCGCCCTACACTCCAGTATTGGTGCTCTACTGCCGGGTGTGTCTGCCGCCCTACACTTCAGTACTAGTCTCCTGCTAGATGTGTCTGCTGCATTACACTTCAGTACTAGTCCCCTGCTGGATGTGTCTGCTGCACTACACTCTCTCTCTCTCTCTCTCTCTCTCTCTCTCTCTCTCTCTCTCTCTCTCTCTCTCTCTCTCTCTCTCTCTCTCTCTCTCTCTCTCTCTCTCTCTCTCTCTCTCTCTCTCTCTGTGTTACCTTCTCACATCTTCGGACACATCATCTGGAGCAAACAGTGAGGGTTTGCTCCAGCATTAGATGGTTACGGATGCTGAGTGTTAACAAGGTAAATGTAAACCTCACCTTGTTAACACTCAGCACCCATGTGTCTGTAACCCATAACCATCTGGTCAAGGAGCACTTGAAACACTCGGCCAATCTCTCGTGTGAGAACATTCAGTCAGTCTTGCCCATCAGTCACACTCTGGAGAACATCCGACCAGTCTCTTCCATGAGACCATTCATTCAGCCAGTCCCTTACACATGGAAACTAACCAAGTCTCTGTTATATGAGCATTTGTTCATTGTCTTCTATATGAACACTCTTCTAGTCTCTGTCATGTGCACACTTGCCAAGTCTCTCCTCTATGAACACATTCTCTCCCATGAGATCATGGAGTCAGTCTCTCCCAGTAAAATATCTAACCAATCCTTCTCATATGAGTATTCAATTAGTTTCTCCCATGTGAAGATTGAGACAGCTTCTCTCACGAGAATAGTTACCCAGATTTTCATTCTCTCCCATGAGAACCTTCACCCAGCCTCACCCACCAAAACGAACTACAGTTACTCCCATAAGAACCGTTCATCTACAGTTACTCCCATAAGAACCGTTCATCTACAGTTACTCCCATAAGAACCGTTCATCTACAGTTACTCCCATAAGAACCGTTCATCTACAGTTACTCCCATAAGAACCGTTCATCTACAGTTACTCCCATAAGAACCGTTCATCTACAGTTACTCCCATAAGAACCGTTCATCTACAGTTACTCCCATAAGAACCGTTCATCTACAGTTACTCCCATAAGAACCGTTCATCTACAGTTACTCCCATAAGAACCGTTCATCTACAGTTACTCCCATAAGAACCGTTCATCTACAGTTACTCCCATAAGAACCGTTCATCTAGTCAGTCTCGCGAGACCATTCACCCAGGGTTGTCCATATCAAAGATAGATCAGTGTACAGACACAAAGTTCATGTGATCCCGCACTAACTCTCAATGTCCATTCTTCCTCCGTCAAGTTGTTCAGAGGAGTCGACCATCCAATTTTCCTCGTCAAGCTTAACGTAAGTCTCGTAGGAACCATAACTGGTCAGTTCCCTCCACACGTGGAGGCCTCGTCCACTCCCATCAGAGAAAATCATTTGTTAGATTT
This sequence comes from Panulirus ornatus, assembly GCF_036320965.1. Lineage (NCBI taxonomy): Eukaryota > Metazoa > Arthropoda > Malacostraca > Decapoda > Palinuridae > Panulirus > Panulirus ornatus. The sequence continues at coordinate 12,849,146 of NC_092287.1, forward strand.
CAAAGAAAATTATTTATTGGACTTCAAACACTTTTTGTTCATACTGTTTTGGTGTCCAGGAAAGTATTTTGTTAACCTTAAGCATTACATTTAGGTAATGTTCCCGAGTTAGATGATATATGTCTTTTACTGTAATTTCAGGACATCTTTTCATCAGTGAATTTATAGGATGTCACTTGGCAGTTCCTCTCGAGAAAGGACATTGTTGGTACTTACACAACACGCGAGCTCTCGAGGAATAACAGTCCTGTTCAGGGTTTGTTAACCTCATCCTACCAAGGGAAAGAACGAGGCGTTAGGAGTTCCTTGGGAACACCGGTACAGCAGAAGGTGGGCTAGTGGGTTTAATCCGTAGCGGCTTCAGGGTGAAAAATATGGGAAATGGGTCTAATAAATAACGGGAAGAGGTCCGTATAGGGAAAAACATAGTGACGGTTACTCGTACCTTACTGTAGAGGGTGATGTGTGGTGGAGGGTGATACGTGTGATGGGGTCTCGTTGTATTTCAAGAGGGTCTCCATTCCAGTAACGAGGAACGTACGAATGGGGTCTTCCTCTGCCGTGCTTGTGGAGGGTGAAATATGTAGTGGGTCTTGCTATACTTTGAGAGTAACCCTTCTAATCAACGAGTAGTGCACGATGAGAAAGAGCTCTAGGTCATGAGAAAGTAGATCAATCAGGAGGAAGTGAACTAATCGTGAAAAACCTTGATCGGTCATGAGGAAGTGGACCAGTCAGGAAGAAGTGAACAAGTCATAAGGAATTTGATCAGTGATGAGGAAGTGGACCGGTCATATGGAAGTTCGTTTCTTGGTCGGTGTTGTATGTTCTTGTGTGTATACACTTCTCGGAGCAAAGGAGATAAATTTCCTGCCGCAAATCGTGTCTGGCATTGAACATACACCTCAGCAAATACCTCAACATAACGTTAAGAATGTGACTATCAGTTATGGCTGAGCTTCCTCTCACACATTCCTTGGTCCAGGTGAGCCACAGACACTAACCAGGTTGTTGGCTTGTACAACACCACGAGCTAGTTGTAAGCTGGAGTGAGGGGAAAGACCACACTGGTTGTGGGCTATAACACGACACAGAGTCCCTCTGAGACTGTTGACCCCTACAATATATTGAGACCCTTACAAGACGACACACTGTCCTGCTGAAACTAGGGGGCAGAATTTACAACACATTACTGTCCTGTTAGAGCTTGGATGACCCCTATAAACTGTCTCAAAACATTATATTTTTCCCTCGACGTGTCAGCCCTCGCCTTAGAAAACATTTCTTGTCCTTTTTTATCCAGCATTTGAGTTTTATATTTTGTATCTGTGTTGTTCTTTTGTAAATGAACGTGTCCTTCAATCCACTGATAATATCATTATATGGCAACATGTTCTATTGCATTTACCCATGAATCATCACTTGACATTTACTCGGGATATGCTTCATCAACCATGTGTCGGATCAACTTTGGAGCTTGTCATAGTCCCCTTGTCAAGTAATGCAGTCCTCCACGCTCTTCACTCCTCTCACGACCTTTGCATCATCAGCAAACACATTCAGGTATAAGAGATCATTCTTTCAGGCAAGCCATTTAAATAGATCAGGAAGCAATGGTCTCAAAACAGAAACCTATAGCACTCCGCTGGTGGCCTCGACCCATTCTGAGAAGGCCCATCTTGCGTCCTTTGTTCCCTCTTATCTGTCGAAGGAGTTTCCTCCCTTATTTCAGACCCAGTAATCCAGTTTCTTAACCAGATTTGCGTGCGTTGTAGTGGAAAATATTCTCTGGCAGTCCAAACACAGAGCACCTACCCTTCCTTTTTATTTAAGACAGAGCTCACTCTCTGGTAGAAATCTTGGAGGCTTGTGACACATGACCTTTTCCCCAAAACCACGCAGTCTCTCACTTAGGCAATTCCGACTAGGTAGAAAGTCTTTCCTTTACTTTCCAAATATCTTATCCAGTGAGAACGATCAGTAGTTTAGCACATTTTCCCAGTCTCCTATCTGAAAGACAGGTATGACCTTTCCCCTTTTCCATTTCTTTGGCACTATGGTTCTCCTCAGCGATACTTTGAGTATCTACATACTTCGTGAGCACATAAAGTGAAATTTCAGTAGGACCATGTGTCTTGTGTGGGTCAAGACATTTTAGTATGTTGGTAATATATTTTTTGTTTTCAATATATTTCAGTAGTGTTTAAAACCTCAAGCGTTTGTGTATGTATAAGAAATGTAGATTTAGTCCTCGGCCAACAGCCATCGTAACAGCCAACGTCGTTAACCATCGGAATGAGCGTGCCAGCTGCGTTAGTACCTTAACGTACACCTCCACATCTCGCGAACCGGCAGTGGCTAGGCTTTAGCAGTCCCATTATTGTCAAACTTTTACCGTAACATCGTAAACGACGTTGTAACTCAGCTTATCTTACACTGGCACGTATGTACGGCTGGTACTAGGAGACAGCTAACAGCGCGGCGCCGATGAAGTTTCCGCTACCGCCTGACGAAAATAGGATTAAACCAACTGTTTATCACAGCCTTGATAGCCTGCGCCATAACAGCTAATCTTGATGCGATGATTTCATGAAATATCTATAGTCACTATCTTTCTTTTACTTAAGTACAAGTTAAGTAGTTCTGTTGTATTCTTAAGGTTTTAAAAAGTATATATCGGCTCTCGTTTGATATACAAAGATGAATGATCATAGTATCATAAAAGACGAAATTTTAGAGTGAATTGAGGGATTTGTCTCAGCAGTACATTCTCCAGGCATGAAATATGTCCATATAAATTTGATTGTTACAAGTCAGTTCTACATCAAATATATTTTCCTGCCACGTGATGAGAAGTCAAGAGGTTTGTGGAAGACGTGTGAAAGGCACGTACTTTTATTTCCTAAGAAATCCTTAACATATGAGTAATGAAAGGAAAAGACATCAGGCACATATGCAAGCAGTACTTTGCTGAACTCAAAATGCTTTTTGGCTTGTAGATGTACAGTGAAAGATGACTATGATTACAATTTGTAGAGTAAAAGCAGAGCACTTACAGACAAATGTGGACATTACTGCCATTACTAGTGTGAGACTTAACACCGTATTTCTCTCGTCAGCTGGTCGTAGTGAGGGGAATCAAACAAGAGCGGCAGTCCGCATAGTCATCCACAATGATGCAGTGCGTTAGCTTTGAACGGGAGTTGAATCTTCTGTACTTCATAGACTGAGGAAAGACTCGTAAAGATTAGCCACTGCTCAGCAAAATACATCAGTAGCTTATGCTCATTTATGTCTACAAGACCCAAAAAAGTATAAAGGTAGGCATATTGTTACTTTGACCACACATGACTTCAGTCAGTTTCTTCCATCTCCAAAAAGGATTTCCACAAGTACCGGATGTTTCGAAAACGTCAAACTGTGTTAAGTGGATTCATAAACGGCTTAACATCTGATTCTGAGACAATGCCGAAATTTTTCACAAAACACTTCCTGAACCGTTTTCTCATTATGGCTAACTGAAAGAAAAGGATTTAACAGTCTTAAGCAATGATAAGAACATCGTTCTTATTGCGATTCGTAAACACTTATAATCTGAACCAGAGAGTCAAAATGTTACATAAGCAGTGTCTTTACATTTCCCTTGAAGCTCCATATTCAATCGTTGTCTCATGGGTATATTTGAGAAAATCATCAAAATCCATTAGCCATAAGTTGTGATTAAGCTACGCGTACTACTGTTTTTAGGACTTCGATAATCCATTAGGCAAATCCTTGGAAGTAATTGTCCTTAATCTGGCCATCTAACTCTGTGAGCAGAGAGGTGGTTATAAATGGGCTTTAACATTCCCCAGAAGTGTATCTGAAATTGTGTGTTTGAAAAATGCAGCCCGAACATAGGTGAATGTTTTAGTTTCACTATGCTTGTTCTGCCCAAAATCGATTTTTTTTTTTGGGTGTGTTACATCTGATGGATGATGCAGAGGTATGTGACAGATTCTGGGAAAGATTCGTTTTTCTCTTGAACGGGGAAGAACTTAATCGTTCAGCCTACCGCTGCAAGTGTCTCCCACCAGGAGTAAACATTGTTACTTTCTGTAGAGGTCTGTTACATTTTGCAGATTTTTAATAAGTATTTCTATCACCTGTTCGTCCTCACATAGGCAATATCTTCACTTACTTCTTTACTAATCACTTTTCACTGCCACTTAATAGAATACATATATGGGATCACGAATCCACATATTACTATCAAAACACAAAATTCTCCAGATTGCTTACTCACATTTCTCTAACACAACTAAAATCACATATCGTTGACCAAGCAACTTGCTAACTTACATGTCATTCGAACGATAAAAACATCCTTACATCTATCAACCCACGTTTCACTGTCATGCTATATCTACAAACATAACCAAATGACCATTTATTAACACAAGGAGAAGCCTTCGGTCTTAGCGGCACACATTTCACTAGAAACACCACATAGCCAGTGAACCTATAGACTCGTATGTCACTATCATAAAAATCTGGCATAACAACCCCAATCTACTCGAACAGCAAAAAAAAAAAAACGTTTTATTGACTTTGACATGACTGGAGATGATTACCTGTGTTTGTGAAGGCTCACCCAGCAAGTAATTCATTATTTGGTTATGGACGGGAAAGGGGCTCGACATCTAGCTTTCGATGAACACATGGTCTGATTGAATACATTTTGAAACAAAGTGGAAAAGGTGAAATATTTTATAAATGAATAATCGATTTACTGCATTCTGTGTCCAGTAACTACGTTTGTTATTGATGTAAATGATTTGTACGTAATTCAGAATTGGTTCATGGTTCGCGAACTGTATGTATGTCATCGCAAAGTTATTTAGGGTTTTGTATTTACTTGTCAGTTAATGTATTTGCATTGATGTGTTTCTGTAATACAGTCTTTTTCTACGCTGTACATTGTAGGGATATTGCCGTGTGAAAGGTAGCTGGGTCAGCTAAGAGCCAGAACCACCGTCCCTCAACAGGTAGTCACTTGTAGTGGCTGTCTGTATCAGCTTACATTTAGTACTGTGTGTCCCCCACTGCTGTGGGTGGTGGCTATATTAGCCCAAAGTAAGAACTGTGAGTAATGGGTTTCTGACTACCACTGTGGGTAGTTGTGGCCCCAACCTCACTGTTGTAGGCCTTGGCCTTTGATAACCTCTCTTGGTTCTTGTGGGCTGTTGTGGTTCAGGGTTATAGCCCTTTGCTTGTGACAGTAACCTTAGACAATTATGAGCTCTACTTGAGGGCAGTAGGTGTGTGCTGGTCATAGCCATTTAGTTCTTTTAGTGGAGTCCATCTTTCAAGGCTGTATATCAAGGCACAAGTAAGTGAGGCTGTAACTAGAACCTGGCTGAACCCTCTGGACACCCAAGGATGGCGACTGGCTGGGTTGTTGGTAAGTTGGTTTACTACTATGACGCGAGAGTAAACTGGGCTTGGAGGGAGTTGGGTGGAGGAAAGTGGAACGGAAAAAGGAAAGAGAAAAGTGGAATTGTGAAATAAAGTAGATGAGTGAAAAGGTTAATATCAGAGAAAGTGGGAGAGAGAGAACGTAATAATTGAAGAATGAGGTATATGATAAGGTTGGAAGTCTGGGAGAATAAAATAGGAGAGTTAAACGAGAGTGAAGGAAGTCTTGGGTGAACAAAAGAGAAGGATGAATGTCGGGATGAGCACAGTGAAGGAGCGCAAGAGGGAAGGCAGCAATGCAAAGAAGTCAGCATTATAAGCTTCGATGTTTCTCGGCCATTACTAACAGTGCCTTCACTGTTGTCTTGAGATGTTGCTATTCATATTTTGGAGGTGCTAGGGACCTGGCTCATCCCCATAGCACTGTGTTAGTCACCTCTGGATTTGTTAACGTTCTCTTGAACTCCAGTGGCCAAAGTACATTGCAGAAGTCATCCCTTTCGTGTCTTAAGGGAACTAGAGAATATTATGATTCCTCTCCTCGTTTTCTATTTGTGATATCTCAACACACATGCGACTGATTCTGAAAATTGTCTAATGTCACCCCATCAGTGAGTCTGGTGATAACGTTGAGGCTTATAGGGTGAGGCTAATGGTTTCGTAAGCATTAAGGTGACGCTGAGTAGAGACTGTTGGGGTGTGACCTCCAGAGTGAGACAGCTGAGTGAGTACAGTGAGGTTTGGCTGAATAAACTTTTTATTTTCACCTAAAGTTTGTGTATGATGATAGATAAATGAATGTTTCCAAGCCTTGAGAGAGAAATGTTCTCTCAAATTCTAAAAAGCCACTTTCATCAATTACATTTATAAATGTAGATTATCTTTAAGTGTTTCTACAACGTAATTCAGGACAAGGGACGTAGGTCATATCATAAGGGGTGTCCTTAAAAGTGATAATTTGTTCTGCATCTGTTCAATATGTAGTGTTTATAATCACCCCAGGGACAATATTCATGAAAGAGTCTTGTTATAACCCAGGACCTTTCTAAAAGTCCCTACAGCTCAGGGCTGTGCTACTTCTAGTAGCAAGGGAAATATAGACTTCTTTGGAGTGAGAAGTTCTTTGATGAGACTGTACTCCCAATGACGCAGCCTAGTATAAGGTATGTCTTATTGCAGGAGGAGCCCGGTAACACCTCTGCATCTTTTCTATACATATCAATACGTTTATTCTAAATGAAAGGAGTATTCATAGGTGTTCATCAATTACGTGCATTCACTAATATGCAAATGCTTGCACTGCATTTGTACCCTGCCTATCAGGTTCTGAATACTAAATATTTTTACAGTTAAAGCGACCACAGAAATATAATACAAAGGAATTCAAACAGCAACAGACCACTGGATCCTTTCGGAAATGAACGTATTAATGTTAATGAATATATCAAACATATGTACGACCCATAAGCACAACCGTACGATATTTGAGTATGAAGTCTTCGCCGATGACCTCACATTTAAAGAGTCTGGTTATGGGCTTGGCTGTGGTACACTAATCGTGACCATCTCGGATTAAGTTCCAAGATAATGAGAATGAAAGAAAGAACATCAGATCAACAGACGGTCTATGCAATTGTCTCTCTTACTCTCCCTAACCGTCAACTCGACCTCATGCGTCAGTTCGAGAGGGAAGTAACAGCGCCATCCCCGACACAGTTCACCTCCTGCCACTAGACAATCGGATTTTCGAAATGCAGGTATTCGCTGGGATCATTGAGCCCATACGACCTCCTGTAGACCTCGGCAAGAACAGGCCCACCTTAGCTATTGTGTAACCAAGCCCACTTCTACTATAGCACCGTTAACCATACTGTGTGTTCATTGTAATTTCGTCCCATGGGTGACCGATTCAATAAACCATTATAATCATTATACATTATTTTGATATGAAACTTTAGTTGCGGAGGTCAGTTAATTCACACGACAAAGGTGATGTGGCACATCAGTCGTCAAGGTGGTATGACACATCAGTTGTCACATCAGACGTACTACAAGGTCATGTTAGCATACACTACAGTCATATCATAACGCATCATAAGACGTGGAATTAATTGTAGGTTCTTTTGAGAGCCGACAGCGGCACGTGTGTCTTGTCTTGGGCTCAAAGAACAACAACATGCGAGACAGAACTAGTGGGTTCGACACACATGACTCCAGCTGTCGTGAACCTGTCCTTTCTTGACGTGCACGACAAGGTGAACAACGGAGAGATTGGCCGGCCTGGCCTGAGGGACACGGCTGGAAATCAAGGAATTGGCAAGACATCATGTTAGCTTTAAGATATTAGCTGTCACTACACACAGCTATAGAGGCGCTGCCTGACAATAAAGAAGCTGGAAGTTTACTGATTGTTCACGATAGAATTCCAATACCAGCCAAACATTCCCACTGCCCACCCCTTCTTGCTCTTGGTGGTGTTTGGTGGTGTTCTTTTGTTGTGTATTGATGGTGGTGGTGATAGGGGAGAGGTGGTGTCATGTCATACTGTGGTGGTGTTGGGGAGAGGTGGTGCCATGTCATACTGAGGTGGCGATGGGGGAGAGGTGGTGTCATGTCATACTGTGATGGTGATGGGGGAGAGGTGGTTTACTGTCATAGTGTGGTGGTGGGGATGTCCATCTGTCATACTGCGGTGGTGGGGATGTCCTTCTGTTATACTATGGTGGTGGAGGTGTCCTTCTGTCGTAATTTATGGTGGGAGTGTCCTCCTGTCGTACTGTAGAGGTGAAGGTGTCCCTGTCATATTGTAGTGGTGGTAGGCGTGTCCCTTCATTACACTGCAATGGTGGGATTGTCCCTCTGTCGTGCGGTGCTGATGATGATATTTCTACGTCATATAGTGGTGTTGGGGATGTCTCGGTGTCACTCCGTCATATCGGGGTAGTAGGGGGCGTCCCCCTGTCATATTGTGGTTGTAATGGTGATGTCCCTTCGTCATATTTTGGTGATGAGGGTGTTCTTCCGTTATAGTGTGGTGGTGGTGATCCTACGTCATAGGGCTGTGGTAAATGTGTCCGTATAGTATAGTGTGGTAGTGTTGTCCCTCTGTCATAGGTAAGTGGTGATCGTGTGGTAATCTCCTCCCGTCATTGTTTGGCGGTGATCGTGGTGTTAATGCCCATCCATCATAGTATCGTAGTGATAGTGGTAGTGATATATCCCTCTCTCGTAGTAGGATGATGGTGGTGTTGTCTCTTGAAGCTGCAGGAGCCTATGGAGGAGAAGGGGTCTTATCTTTAGATATAAGTAGGTCAAATATCTCTGGCCTGTGTGTGTGTGTGTGTGTGTGTGTGTGTGTGTGTGTGTGTGTTTGTCAGTCACTTTGTCTTCATCTACTGAAAACAGTGTAAGTAAATAGAGGTATTGGATAGAAAACAGCGTCATAGTGTTGGAGATATGCTTGGATACTGATGAAATTCAACAAATAATATAATGCATTGAGATAGAAGGGGGTAAAGATAACCACACTCCAAGATTTTTTTGTTTGTCCTGCATCTCTCATATCTGACCACTTGTATACGAAAGGAACAGCTGACTAGACCTAACCATCTTCGTTTCCTTTTCACATCCTTCATTCAATCTGGATAGATCTTAAGACCTCACGAGAGCAATGGACAGACATATAACACAGAATCCAAATTGTTTAGAATGGCTTCGATGAACAAGGGAGATATCGAGAGAAAAATGAGCACACACACACACACACACACACACACACACACACACACACACACACACACACACACACACGCACGCACACACACGCACGCACACACACACGCACACACACACACACACACACACACACACACACACACACACACACACACACACACACACACACACACTCACACACTCGCACTCTTCCGTAGTTAGTCAAGTCATTGTCATTATCAATACGAACAACTCAGACACTAGAAAAAAATTCACCCATTAAAACTGTCTATATCACTTTCATAGATAGATAGATAGATAGATAGATATACATCGTTACAAGTTCCTAGAACTGACAATAGTATTGCACACACCAACCATTCCAGTTTTGGGAGACTCACTCTGTGGTTGCACCTTAATCTCGAAATTCGACTTTACAAGAAAATATTTCCCTCCTCGGCTTCTTCAGCCATTTCAGGCGAAACTGATACCACAGAGACTTAGTGGCTAAGTTTCACATACAGACGAACTTCCAAGTTTTGAAGGAGGTCTTGTCCTATTAAACGAAAAGTTCAAAGTAAATTGAAAGAAAAAGTGATCCACAGGTATAAAGTTGAAGCGAGTGTAAAGTGTGTGTGTGTGTGTGTGTGTGTGTGTGTGTGTGTGTGTGTGTGTGTGTGTGTGTGTGTGTGTGAGTGTGTGTGTGTGTGTGTGTGTGTGTGTGTGTGTGTGAGTGTGTGTGTGGCGTCATTTGTTCGGGTAACTGATACTAGCTCAATGGTTGGTGATCTGCTTGTCAGCAGTTAGAGACGATAACTCAGATAATGTACTTAATCAATTGATAAACAGTGAGTTTTATTGTGGACAGGATAAACACTTTCACTGAACCACAGTGAAATACTAAACGGTACTTGGATAGCATTACTATCATTATACAACCCCAGGACCTAATCTATGGGTCTCCTGTGGCATTAAGGCTGCTCTCCACGTAGCAGTAGAGAAAGGTTGAACACTTTAGGACCTTCTAGAACGATACATGAGAGACTCTTCATTATCTATAGCCTCGTCGAAGCTGACATACTAATTACAGTTTAACCATAGCAGGTGAAGTGTGGTGGGATGAAGAAGGCACGTTGCTAGTGAAAGAGCAATGAGGGTTATATGGGCACCTTCTAGAGGGATGGCGTGCGGGTAATTGGGAGATGTACAAGAGATAGCGGTAGGAGGTCAAGAGAAAGGCACAACAAACTTCGGGAAAACAAGAAAGTGTCTTAGAAGGTGAATAGTCTGTGAATACGAGAGGTACGTGCGTCAGTAAAAGAACCAGAAGGGACAGTGATAACAGGTATAGAAGAGGTAAAAAGGAGGAGTGAGTATTTTGAAGGATTGTTGAATGTCTTAGATGTGGGGTGTATGGGGCGTGGAGGTACATGGAGCAAGAGTCACGGCGGATGGTTTCATAGAAAAAAGAATTGGTGAAAGTCTTGTGTAAGGTGACGTGTAGTAAAACGGCTGGAGTGGATTTGAAATTTTTATTAAGAGGAATTATTTTTTATGGTTTGTAAAGATTATCATTTATTGTATGGCTCAAAGTGTAGTGCCTAAGTACTGGTGGAGAGCCTGAATAGTGCCAGTATATAAAAGCAAAGGGGACAAGTGAATTCTCGTATAACAGAAGTACAAATCTGTTGAGCGTACGTGGTAAGTTGTGTGGAAGAGTGGTCCACTGATTGAGAGGGAGGTGGCTTGCATGATGCATCGGTCTAGGCGGTGGTAGAGGATGTGTGGACAGGTTGTTTACTCTAAAGAATTCATATGAGAAATGCTGGCATATATGGATCTAGAGGAAACTTCTGGAGCTGTGCTTTGTAGAAGGTGCCACGAATATATGGTATAGGATGAAAGCTACTTGTAATTAGTGAGGATATAGGTAGGGGGCATTGGTATGGACACATTATACATGAAAGCTAGGGAGTGGATGCAGACAAATGAGGCCTTTCGTTCGTTCTTAATGACTCCTTGTTGCACAGAAAACAGCATACTGTTATAAGTGAAACAAAATAAAGAAATTTTCACAGCTACATGATATGAGTAAATACACGGCATCGAGGGGATGTGTGTGGACAATGTCTTGTACAGATAACGTTGTATACCCACGATAAACCAGGCTGGTAAGGAGCATCTATTTCCTCATGTAGGACAGTGTGGAACTCGTTAACATCTACCAAGTGTAGGACCTGCAGTGACGGGGGAAACATTAACATCAGGGAAAATGAAATGCCATATCGAACGAAAAACTATTATCTTTTTTTTTTGATCACTTATGGTTATTGGCTACTGCTGTTCCCAAAAATAAGGGGAGAAAAACAGGTGGAATGGCCTTAAAGCTGAAGATTTATTTGCAGGTCAGGAAATTTCTCCGGGGTTCCTGGAGCAAAGGAGGAACCAACTGAGCCAGCAGGATTTACGTGCTGAGGCATGTGTGTCCTTGGTGAGTTCCATGTCGTTACTGCTCACGTCAGTGAGGACGCTATTGTTTCATCAATGTTAAGATAGTCATTGAGTCATGTAGGACACTTAAGCGCCGGTGATCGAGGCCTCTGTACTTGAGGTTCTTTTGTGTGTCCTCGATGTGTAGTTTTTCTTTAAATTCGCTCGAATCCAGCGAAGATGTTGCTTCAACGGGTGGATGCGCTATTGTAACGCTGCTCCAGCTACCTGCCTTTATCAAACCCTTGGATACGACAGTGCACTCTTGCAGTACGATCCTCTAATACAATGACCCTTTATGATGGAGTGATTTTGATCTTACTGCTGAAGGTCAAGTTAAAGGAAGTGTTATCATATCCGTGGGTCTTGTCTCCGTGCTCAAGGGTCGTCATATTAAAGCGGCTAAGGGCGCTCCACAGATCCAACACGTCTGAGGAAGTAGAAGTCTTTTGCTGCTACGAGTTCGAGTGTAGTTAGGCTTTTTCTGATATTGTCACTGAACTATTTGTCTGGTGGTCCATATTGTAGAACTACAGCAGGTCGGAGCACAAAGGCCATCCTGGTCAACCATCTCTCATTCAGTTACTGTAGGGTGGAAATGTGGAGAAGCTCCTCACCATGAAGGGTCTTTGGATAGAGTATAGTGCCTAGTATGTGAGATATCACTTCCTAAGAAGGCGGCCTTTGCCTTTTAGGGGGGATGAGGCACACTCGATTATAGCGTCAGTGGGGTTTGCTGTGACAACTTTCAGAGTCTACTCGCCTAAGGTCCCGAATGAGAAGCTGCTCTTGGGACCTTAAGGTTGACGATAGGGGAAAAAATGTAGGGATTCAGTTCGCTAATACTGTCATAATGATGGCTCTGGATGACTTTCATCCGCCAAAGCTGCTGGAAGTGGCGGAGGTAGGGAAGAAGTCTGGAAAGAGCGACCTGAAAGACTGCGGATGCAAATGCATCCACTCTCACATGAGCCTCAATGCGAACGTCGTCGCCAGCTTCCACTTGCACTCACCTGAGGATATGTTTGATGACTCTGAAGTGAGCCTGAATGCTGAGTCTTATTTATGTATCTTGTCAACTATCATAGGATGGGAGAATCTCCAAGAGAGATTTTCGTCTTTGAGCATTTGGATCACCTGGTGAGGAGGTCGAAGGCATCAGGAGGATCAGCTTAGCTCTGATCTGTCTATCACCAGCTATTACCAGTGATGGAGGACTGGGCATAAACCACAAACATTTTGGTGTTTATATATATTTGAGAGAGAGAGAGAGAGAGAGAGAGAGAGAGAGAGAGTGTTTTTCTCAAGCTATCAACTTCCTTCCAATATATATTTTCTTATTCTTCCTAAAGTTTGGTGAAATTCGCTCGCCCCAACTCTCAATTGTCCTCTTTTACTCACTCTGCGCCTTCCTCTCAACTTCTTGTCGTCTTTTCCTGAACATTTCCCTATCACTTGTACTACTTCCCCGCAAATTATGCCCATACACTTCTCTTTTCTCTTGCGCTTGCATATTAACTTCCCTATCCATTCACTCGTTGCCCATTCTCACCTGTCCACCTCCCACTTTCATCATGCCATTCACTTCTCCCTCACATTTAGCAGTGCTTCCCAAAATACCTCCCATTCCCATATATATATACACACGTATGTATATATATATATATATATATATATATATATATATATATATATATATATATATATATATATATATATATATATATATATATATTTTTTTTTTTTTTTTTCGTTTTCTTTTTTTTTTTTTTTGCTTTGTCGCTGTCTCCCGCGTTTGCGAGGTAGCGCAAGGAAACAGACGAAAGAAATGGCCCTACCCACCCCCATACACATGCCTTGATTCAATCCACTGACAGCACGTCAACCCCGGTATACCACATCGCTCCAATTCACTCTATTCTTTGCCCTCCTTTCACCCTCCTGCATGTTCAGTCCCCGATCACACAAAATCTTTTTCACTACATCTTTCCACCTCCAATTTGGTCTCCCTCTTCTCCTCGTTCCCTCCACCTCCGACACATATATCCTCTTGGTCAATCTTTCCTCACTCATTCTCTCCATGTGACCAAACCATTTCAAAACACCCTCTTCTGCTCTCTCAACCACGCTCTTTTTATTTCCACACATCTCTCTTACCCTTACGTTACTTACTCGATCAAACCACCTCACACCACACATTGTCCTCAAACATTTCATTTCCAGCACATCCATCCTCCTGCGCTCAACTCTATCCATAGTCCACGCCTCGCAACCATACAACATTGTTGGAACCACTATTCCTTCAAACATACCCATTTTTGCTTTCCGAGATAATGTTCTCGACTTCTACACATTCTTCAAGGCTCCCAGAATTTTCGCCCCCTCCCCCACCCTATGATCCACTTCCGCTTCCATGGTTCCATCCGCTACCAGATCCACTCCCAGATATCTAAAACACTTCACTTCATCCAGTTTTTCTCCATTAAACTCACCTCCCAATTGAATTGACCCTCAACCCTACTGTACCTAATAACCTTGCTCTTATTCACATTTACTCTTAACTTTCTTCTTTCACACACTTTACCAAACTCAGTCACCAGCTTCTGCAGTTTCTCACATGAATCAGCCACCAGCGCTGTATCATCAGCGAACAACAACTGACTCACTTCCCAAGCTCTTTCATCCCCAACAGACTTCATACTTGCACCTCTTTCCAAAACACGCAGGGAATACGTGGGAAGTATTCTTTCTCCCCTATCCCTAGGGATAATGTATATATATATATATATATATATATATATATATATATATATATATATATATATATATATATATATATATATATATATATATATAGGATTAAGAATACTTCCCACGCTTTTACTACCTCTTCTCTATTTACCAAATCATTTTCCCTAACCCTCTCACTATGCACACCACCTCGACCAAGACACCCCACATCTGCCACTCTATCATCAAACACATTCAACAAACCTTCAAAATACTCACTCCATCTCCTTCTCACATCACCACTACTTGTTATCACCTCCCCATTTGCCCCCTTCACTGAAGTTCCCATTTGCTCCCTTGTCTTACGCACTTTATTTACCTCCTTCCAAAACATCTTTTTATTCTCCCTGAAATTTAATGATACTCTCTTACCCCAACTCTCATTTGCTCTCTTTGTCACCTCTTGCACCTTTCTCTTGACCTCCTGCCTCTTTCGTTTATACCTCTCCCACTCATTTGCATTTTTTCCCTGCAAACTTCGTTCAAATGCCTCTCTCTTCTCTTTCACTAATAATCTCACTTCTTCATCCCACCACTCACTACCTTTTCTAATCAACCCACCTTCCACGCTTCTCATGCCACAAGCATCTTTTGCGCAAGCCATCACTGCTTCCCTAAATACATCCCAATCCTCCCCCACTCCCCTTACCTCCTTTGTTCTCACCTTTTTCCATTCTTTACTCAGTCTCTCCTGGTACTTCCTCATACAAGTCTTCTTCCCAAGCTCACTTACTCTCACCACTCTCTTCACCCGAACATTCTCTCTTCTTTTCTGAAAACCCTCACAAATCTTCACTTTTGCTTCCACAAGATAATGATCAGACATCCCTCCAGTTGCACCTTTCAGCACATTACCATCCAAAAGTCTCTCGTGCGTCTATCAATTAGCACGTAATCCAATAACGCTCTCTGGCCATCTCTCCTACTCAGCCAAAACATCCAGGTTCCTTTCCTCAAACATACTACCTATCTCTCCTTTTTTCACATCTTGGTTACATCCACACACATTTAGACACCCCAGTCTGAGCCTTCGAGGAGGATGAGCACTCCCCGCGTGACTCCTTCTTCTGTTTCCCATTTTAGAAAGTTAAAAAAAAAATACAAGGAGGGGAGGATTTCTGGCCCCCCGCTCCCGTCCCTTCTAGTCACCTTCTACGACACGCGAGGAATGCGTGGGAAGTATTCTTTCACCCCTATCCCCAGGGATAATATACATGTATATATACATATATATATGCATACACATACACACGCACACATACACACACACACACATATACATATATATACACATGAAAAAAGTAAGAAATAATTTAGAAAACTGAAACTTCTAGCTTGAAATGAAATGAGAAAATGAATGTCACATAATTGTTCAACCTCTGGCTATGGAAAAGGGAAATGTATAATTCATTTACACAAACGTCAATAGTAGTTCTCATCAATTTAACCACTGTATCAATAAGCTTCAATGTCTAAGCTACTTTTTTTTTTCCAGTTTCACTATTTTCTTGTCAAAGGACATGTATGTATGAAAACTATCACTCCAGTAACACAACTATAAACATTTACTTCCCCTTTAAAAAAGTTCTGGGGAAGTCTGTCTCGATACACTGCGGGACACTCTACCACCTGGCGAGGTTTGTGTTGCAATGGTTCTTGATTCACAAACGTAGTAGCATCACTGGTGGGCGGAAGAACATTCTTGTAACCACAGCAAGGATCACAGTCCGTGCAACTCCATTATGATGGTTCTCCATTATGATGGTTCTTCTCCTGACTACTATGTGGGGAAGAGGGGGAAGAAGGAGGGGAAGGTCCAGGTAACCGTGTTGGCGATAGAAGGCACTGATTCACCCACATCTCCATCAGCACTTGCACCAAGACTTGGCTGGTCCAAATGTTGAGCTGTGGATGAGGGTTATGTGTAGCATGCAATGGAGATGACGCATGTACTCCACTTCCATCAGTGCTAGGGTAGCCATGAGGGGCTGGTGAACGTAATGCACGAGAGGCAATAGGTGAAACCAGAGTATTCAAGTACAAATTATGATTACTGGTACCACTGCTCCTGGGAGAGACAGGAGATAACACACCCCTGGGTGACACAGGAGGGCTTGGTGGACCAGGTGGTATGGAGCTATCACAGGGTAGAAATGTGCTAAGATAGTCCTCCAACAAGCTGAGATAAAGGGCATCTCCAGCAGTAGACCATGATAGTGACCATCTATGACTACTTCCACAGATTAGGAAATGTGCAAAATTAAATACATAAAATTCTAAAATATTGGTCGGTGCTTTGCCTGGTCCTGGGTTCGGAACCTTATTCACGTAGAAAACTCCTGGGGTGCCATTCTCTATCTCAGCACGAGATTATATATATATATATATAAGAATATATATATATAAAATATATATATAAAAAAATATATATAAAAAAAAGAAAAAATATATATATATATATATATATATATATATATATATATATATATATATATATATATATATATATATATATATATATATATATATATATATATATATATATATATATATATATATATATATATATATATATATATATATATATATATACATATATGAAAATATTTTTTTTTTTTTTTTTTATACTTTGTCGCTGTCTCCCGCGTTTGCGAGGTAGCGCAAAGAAACAGACGAAAGAAATGGCCCAACCCACCCCCCATACACATGTATATACATACGTCCACACACGCAAATATACATACCTACACAGCTTTCCATGGTTTACCCCAGACGCTTCACATGCCTTGATTCAATCCACTGACAGCACGTCAACCCCGGTATACCACATCGATCCAATTCACTCTATTCCTTGCCCTCCTTTCACCCTCCTGCATGTTCAGGCCCCGATCACACAAAATCTTTTTCACTCCATCTTTCCACCTCCAATTTGGTCTCCCTCTTCTCCTTGTTCCCTCCACCTCCGACACATATATCCTCTTGGTCAATCTTTCCTCACTCATTCTCTCCATGTGCCCAAACCACTTCAAAACACCCTCTTCTGCTCTCTCAACCACGCTCTTTTTATTTCCACACATCTCTCTTACCCTTACGTTACTCACTCGATCAAACCACCTCACACCACACATTGTCCTCAAACATCTCATTTCCAGCACATCCATCCTCCTGCGCACAACTCTATCCATAGCCCACGCCTCGCAACCATACAACATTGTTGGAACCACTATTCCTTCAAACATACCCATTTTTGCTTTCCGAGATAATGTTCTCGACTTCCACACATTTTTCAAGGCCCCCAGAATTTTCGCCCCCTCCCCCATCCCTATGATCCACTTCCGCTTCCATGGTTCCATCCGCTGCCAGATCCACTCCCAGATATCTAAAACACTTCACTTCCTCCAGTTTTTCTCCATTAAAACTCACCTCCCAATTGACTTGACCCTCAACCATACTGTACCTAATAACCTTGCTCTTATTCACATTTACTCTTAACTTTCTTCTTCCACACACTACCAAACTCAGTCACCAGCTTCTGCAGTTTCTCACATGAATCAGCCACCAGCGCTGTATCATCAGCGAACAACAACTGACTCACTTCCCAAGATCTCTCATCCCAAACAGACTTCATACTTGCTCCTCTTTCCAAAACTCTTGCATTTGCCTCCCTAACAACCCCATCCATAAACAAATTAAACAACCATGGAGACATCACACACCCCTGCCGCAAACCTACATTCACTGAGAACCAATCACTTTCCTCTCTCCCTACACGTACACATGCCTTACATCCTCGATAAAAACTTTTCACTGCTTCTAACAACTTTCCTCCCACACCATATATTCTTAATACCTTCCACAGAGCATCTCTATCAACTCTATCATATGCCTTCTCCAGATCCATAAATATATATATATATATATATATATATATATATATATATATATATATATATATATATATATATATATATATATATATATATATATATATATATATATATATATATATAAACCAAACACCTGATCCACACATCCACTACCACTTCTGAAACCACACTCCTCTTCTGTGGATCAGGTGTTTGCTTTGAAGAATGTATGTGAGAAATACTTAGAAAAGCAAATGGATTTGTATGTAGCATTTATGGATCTGGAGAAGGCATATGATAGAGTTGATAGAGATGCTCTGTGGAAGGTATTAAGAATATATGGTGTGGGAGGCAAGTTGTTAGAAGCAGTGAAAAGATTTTATCGGGGATGTAAGGCACGTGTACGTGTAGGAAGAGAGGAAAGTGATTGGTTCTCCGTGAATGTAGGTTTGCGGCAGGGGTGTGTGATGTCTCCATGGTTGTTTAATTTGTTTATGGATGGGTTTGTTAGGGAGGTGAATGCAAGAGTTTTGGAAAGAGGGGCAAGTATGAAGTCTGTTGGGGATGAGAGAGCTTGGGAAGTGAGTCAGTTGCTGTTCGCTGATGATACAGCGCTGGTGGCTGATTCATGTGAGAAACTGCAGAAGCTGGTGACTGAGTTTGGTAAAGTGTGTGGAAGAAGAAAGTTAAGAGTAAATGTGAATAAGAGCAAGGTTATTAGGTACAGTATGGTTGAGGGTCAAGTCAATTGGGAGGTGAGTTTTAATGGAGAAAAACTGGAGGAAGTGAAGTGTTTTAGATATCTGGGAGTGGATCTGGCAGCGGATGGAACCATGGAAGCGGAAGTGGATCATAGGGTGGGGGAGGGGGCGAAAATTCTGGGGGCCTTGAAAAATGTGTGGAAGTCGAGAACATTATCTCGGAAAGCAAAAATGGGTATGTTTGAAGGAATAGTGGTTCCAACAATGTTGTATGGTTGCGAGGCGTGGGCTATGGATAGAGTTGTGCGCAGGAGGATGGATGTGCTGGAAATGAGATGTTTGAGGAAAATGTGTGGTGTGAGGTGGTTTGATCGAGTGAGTAACGTAAGGGTAAGAGAGATGTGTGGAAATAAAAAGAGCGTGGTTGAGAGAGCAGAAGAGGGTGTTTTGAAGTGGTTTGGGCACATGGAGAGAATGAGTGAGGAAAGATTGACCAAGAGGATATATGTGTCGGAGGTGGAGGGAACAAGGAGAAGAGGGAGACCAAATTGGAGGTGGAAAGATGGAGTGAAAAAGATTTTGTGTGATCGGGGCCTGAACATGCAGGAGGGTGAAAGGAGGGCAAGGAATAGAGTGAATTGGATCGATGTGGTATACCGGGGTTGACGTGCTGTCAGTGGATTGAATCAAGGCATGTGAAGCGTCTGGGGTAAACCATGGAAAGCTGTGTAGGTATGTATACTTGCGTGTGTGGACGTATGTATATACATGTGTATGGGGGTGGGTTGGGCCATTTCTTTCGTCTGTTTCCTTGCGCTACCTCGCAAACGCGGGAGACAGCGACAAAGTATAATAAATATAAATAAATAAATAATATATTATTTTTTTTTTTTTTTTTTTTTTGCTTTGTCGCCGTCTCCCGCGTTTGCGAGGTAGCTCAAGGAAACAGACGAAAGAAATGGCCCAACCCACCCCCATACACATGTATATACATACGTCCACACACGCAAATATACATACCTACACAGCTTTCCATGGTTTACCCCAGACGCTTCACATGCCCTGATTCAATCCACTGACAGCACGTCAACCCCGGTATACCACATTGATCCAATTCACTCTATTCCTTGCCCTCCTTTCACCCTCCTGCATGTTCAGGCCCCGATCACACAAAATCTTTTTCACTCCATCTTCCCACCTCCAATTTGGTCTCCCACTTCTCCTCGTTCCCTCCACCTCCGACACATATATCCTCTTGGTCAATCTTTCCTCACTCATTCTCTCCATGTGCCCAAACCATTTCAGAACACCCTCTTCTGCTCTCTCAACCACGCTCTTTTTATTTCCACACATCTCTCTTACCCTTACGTTACTTACTCGATCAAACCACCTCAAACCACACATTGTCCTCAAACATCTCATTTCCAGCACATCCATCATCCTGCGCACAACTCTATCCATAGCCCACGCCTCGCAACCATACAACATTGTTGGAACCACTATTCCTTCAAACATACCCATTTTTGCTTTCCGAGATAATGTTCTAGACTTCCACACATTCTTCAAGGCTCCCAGAATTTTCGCCCCCTCCCCCACCCTATGATCCACTTCCGCTTCCATGGTTCCATCCGCTGCCAGATCAACTCCCAGATATCTAAAACACTTCACTTCCTCCAGTTTTTCTCCATTCAAGTTTACCTCCCAATTGACTTGACCCTCAACCCTACTGTACCTAATAGCCTTGCTCTTATTCACATTTACTCTTAACATTCTTCTTTCACACACTTTACCAAACTCAGTCACCAGCTTCTGCAGTTTCTCACATGAATCAGCCACCAGCGCTGTATCATCAGCGAACAACAACTGACTCACTTCCCAAGCTCTCTCATCCCCAACAGACTTCATACTTGCACCTCTTTCCAAAACACGCAGGGAATACTTGGGAAGTATTCTTTCTCCCCTATCCCTAGGGATAATGCATATATATATATATATATATATATATATATATATATATATATATATATATATATATATATATATATATATATATATATATATATATATATATATATATATATATATATATATATATATATATATATATATATATATATATATATGCATATATATATATATATATATATATATATATATATATATATATATATATATATTTATATAGGATTAAGAATACTTCCCACGCTTTTACTACCTCTTCTCTATTTACCAAATCATTTTCCCTAACCCTCTCACTATGAACACCACCTCGACCAAGACACCCCACATCTGCCTCTCTATCATCAAACACATTCAACAAACCTTCAAAATACTCACTCCATCTCCTTCTCACATCACCATTACTTGTTATCACCTCCCCATTTTCCCCCTTCACTGAAGTTCCTATTTGCTCCCTTGTCTTACGCACTTTATTTACCTCCTTCCAAATCATCTTTTTATTCTCCCTGAAATTTATTGATACTCTCTTACCCCAACTCTCATTTGCTCTCTTTGTCACCTTTTGCACCTTTCTCTTGACCTCCTGCCTCTTTCGTTTATACCTCTCCCACTCATTTGCATTTTTTCCCTGCAAACTTCGTTCAAATGCCTCTCTCTTCTCTTTCACTAATAATCTTACTTCTTCATCCCACCACTCACTACCTTTTCTAATCAATCCACCTCCCACTCTTCTCATGCCACAAGCATCTTTTGCGCAAGCCATCACTGCTTCCCTAAATACATCCCAATCCTCCCCCACTCCCCTTACCTCCTTTGTTCTCACCTTTTTCCATTCTGTACTCAGTCTCTCCTGGTACTTCCTCATACTTCCCAACCTCACTTACTCTCACCACTCTCTTCACCCGAACATTCTCTCTTCTTTTCTGAAAACCCTCACAAATCTTCACTTTTGCTTCCACAAGATAATGATCAGACATCCCTCCAGTTGCACCTTTCAGCACATTACCATCCAAAAGTCTCTCGTGCGTCTATCAATTCGCACGTAATCCAATAACGCTCTCTCGCCATCTCTCCTACTCAGCCAAAACATCCAGGTTCCTTTCCTCAAACATATTACCTATCTCTCCTTTTTTCACATCTTGGTTACATCCACACACATTTAGACACCCCAGTCTGAGCCTTCGAGGAGGATGAGCACTCCCCGCGTGACTCCTTCTTCTGTTTCCCATTTTAGAAAGTTAAAAAAAAAATACAAGGAGGGGAGGATTTCTGGCCCCCCGCTCCCGTCCCCTCTAGTCGCCTTCTACGACACGCGAGGAATGCGTGGGAAGTATTCTTTCACCCCTATCCCCAGGGATAATATATATATTTATACATATATATATACATACACATACACACGCACACATACACACACACACACACACACACACATATACATATATATATATATATATATATGAAAAAAGTAAGAAATAATTTAGAAAACTGAAACTTCTAGCTTGAAATGAAATGAGAAAATGAATGTCACATAATTGTTCAACCTCTGGCTATGGAAAAGGGAAATGTATAATTTATTTACACAAACGTCAATAGTAGTTCTCATCAATTTAACCACTGTATCAATAAGCTTCAATGTCTAAGCTACTTTTTTTTTCCAATTTCACTATTTTCTTGTCAAAGGACCATGTATGAAAACTATCACTCCAGTAACACAACTATAAACATTTACTTCCCCTTTAAAAAAGTTCTGGGGAAGTCTGTCTCGATACACTGCGGGACACTCTACCACCTGGCGAGGTTTGTGTTGCAATGGTTCTTGATTCACAAAGGTAGTAGCATCACTGGTGGGCGGAAGAACATTCTTGTAACCACAGCAAGGATCACAGTCCGTGCAACTCCATTATGATGGTTCTCCATTATGATGGTTCTTCTCCTGACTACTATGTGGGGAAGAGGGGGAAGAAGGAGGGGAAGGTCCAGGTAACCGTGTTGGCGATAGAAGGCACTGATTCACCCACATCTCCATCAGCACTTGCACCAAGACTTGGCTGGTCCAAATGTTGAGCTGTGGATGAGGGTTATGTGTAGCATGCAATGGAGATGACGCATGTACTCCACTTCCATCAGTGCTAGGGTAGCCATGAGGGGCTGGTGAACGTAATGCACGAGAGGCAATAGGTGAAACCAGAGTATTCAAGTACAAATTATGATTACTGGTACCACTGCTCCTGGGAGAGACAGGAGATAACACACCCCTGGGTGACACAGGAGGGCTTGGTGGACCAGGTGGTATGGAGCTATCACAGGGTAGAAATGTGCTAAGATAGTCCTCCAACAAGCTGAGATAAAGGGCATCTCCAGCAGTAGACCATGATAGTGACCATCTATGACTACTTCCACAGATTAGGAAATGTGCAAAATTAAATACATAAAATTCTAATGCATTCAGCAAAATATTGGTCGGTGCTTTGCCTGGTCCTGGGTTCGGAACCTTATTCACGTAGAAAACTCCTGGGGTGCCATTCTCTATCTCAGCATGAGATTATATATATATATATATATAAGAATATATATATATAAAATATATATATAAAAAAATATATATAAAAAAAAGAAAAAAAAAAAAAAAAATATATATATATATATATATATATATATATATATATATATATATATATATATATATATATATATATATATATATATATATATACATATATGAAAATATTTTTTTTTTTTTTTATACTTTGTCGCTGTCTCCCGCGTTTGCGAGGTAGCGCAAAGAAACAGACGAAAGAAATGGCCAAACCCACCCCCCCATACACATGTATATACATACGTCCACACACGCAAATATACATACCTACACAGCTTTCCATGGTTTACCCCAGACGCTTCACATGCCTTGATTCAATCCACTGACAGCACGTCAACCCCGGTATACCACATCGATCCAATTCACTCTATTCCTTGCCCTCCTTTCACCCTCCTGCATGTTCAGGCCCCGATCACACAAAATCTTTTTCACTCCATCTTTCCACCTCCAATTTGGTCTCCCTCTTCTCCTTGTTCCCTCCACCTCCGACACATATATCCTCTTGGTCAATCTTTCCTCACTCATTCTCTCCATGTGCCCAAACCACTTCAAAACACCCTCTTCTGCTCTCTCAACCACGCTCTTTTTATTTCCACACATCTCTCTTACCCTTACGTTACTCACTCGATCAAACCACCTCACACCACACATTTTCCTCAAACATCTCATTTCCAGCACATCCATCCTCCTGCGCACAACTCTATCCATAGCCCACGCCTCGCAACCATACAACATTGTTGGAACCACTATTCCTTCAAACATACCCATTTTTGCTTTCCGAGATAATGTTCTCGACTTCCACACATTTTTCAAGGCCCCCAGAATTTTCGCCCCCTCCCCCACCCTATGATCCACTTCCGCTTCCATGGTTCCATCCGCTGCCAGATCCACTCCCAGATATCTAAAACACTTCACTTCCTCCAGTTTTTCTCCATTAAAACTCACCTCCCAATTGACTTGACCCTCAACCATACTGTACCTAATAACCTTGCTCTTATTCACATTTACTCTTAACTTTCTTCTTCCACACACTTTACCAAACTCAGTCACCAGCTTCTGCAGTTTCTCACATGAATCAGCCACCAGCGCTGTATCATCAGCGAACAACAACTGACTCACTTCCCAAGATCTCTCATCCCAAACAGACTTCATACTTGCTCCTCTTTCCAAAACTCTTGCATTTGCCTCCCTAACAACCCCATCCATAAACAAATTAAACAACCATGGAGACATCACACACCCCTGCCGCAAACCTACATTCACTGAGAACCAATCACTTTCCTCTCTCCCTACACGTACACATGCCTTACATCCTCGATAAAAACTTTTCACTGCTTCTAACAACTTTCCTCCCACACCATATATTCTTAATACCTTCCACAGAGCATCTCTATCAACTCTATCATATGCCTTCTCCAGATCCATAAATATATATATATATATATATATATATATATATATATATATATATATATATATATATATAAACCAAACACCTGATCCACACATCCACTACCACTTCTGAAACCACACTCCTCTTGTGTGGATCAGGTGTTTGCTTTGAAGAATGTATGTGAGAAATACTTAGAAAAGCAAATGGATTTGTATGTAGCATTTATGGATCTGGAGAAGGCATATGATAGAGTTGATAGAGATGCTCTGTGGAAGGTATTAAGAATATATGGTGTGGGAGGCAAGTTGTTAGAAGCAGTGAAAAGATTTTATCGGGGATGTAAGGCACGTGTACGTGTAGGAAGAGAGGAAAGTGATTGGTTCTCCGTGAATGTAGGTTTGCGGCAGGGGTGTGTGATGTCTCCATGGTTGTTTAATTTGTTTATGGATGGGTTTGTTAGGGAGGTGAATGCAAGAGTTTTGGAAAGAGGGGCAAGTATGAAGTCTGTTGGGGATGAGAGAGCTTGGGAAGTGAGTCAGTTGCTGTTCGCTGATGATACAGCGCTGGTGGCTGATTCATGTGAGAAACTGCAGAAGCTGGTGACTGAGTTTGGTAAAGTGTGTGAAAGAAGAAAGTTAAGAGTAAATGTGAATAAGAGCAAGGTTATCAGGTACAGTAGGGTTGAGGGTCAAGTCAATTGGGAGGTGAGTTTGAATGGAGAAAAACTGGAGGAAGTGAAGTGTTTTAGATATCTGGGAGTGGATCTGGCAGCGGATGGAACCATGGAAGCGGAAGTGGATCATAGGGTGGGGGAGGGGGCGAAAATTCTGGGAGCCTTGAAGAATGTGTGGAAGTCGAGAACATTATCTCGGAAAGCAAAAATGGGTATGTTTGAAGGAATAGTGGTTCCAACAATGTTGTATGGTTGCGAGGCGTGGGCTATGGATAGAGTTGTGCGCAGGAGGATGGATGTGCTGGAAATGAGATGTTTGAGGACTTTGTGTGGTGTGAGGTGGTTTGATCGAGTAAGTAACGTAAGGGTAAGGGAGATGTGTGGAAATAAAAAGAGCGTGGTTGAGAGAGCAGAAGAGGGTGTTTTGAAATGGTTTGGGCACATGGAGAGAATGAGTGAGGAAAGATTGACCAAGAGGATATATGTGTCGGAGGTGGAGGGAACGAGGAGAAGAGGGAGACCAAATTGGAGGTGGAAAGATGGAGTGAAAAAGATTTTGTGTGATCGGGGCCTGAACATGCAGGAGGGTGAAAGGAGGGCAAGGAATAGAGTGAATTGGAGCGATGTGGTATACCGGGGTTGACGTGCTGTAAGTGGATTGAATCAAGGTATGTGAAGCGTCTGGGGTAACCCATGGAAAGCTGTGTAGGTATGTATATTTGCGTGTGTGGACGTATGTATATACATGTGTATGGGGGTGGGTTGGGCCATTTCTTTCGTCTGTTTCCTTGCGCTACGTCGCAAACGCGGGAGACAGCGACAAAGCAAAAAAAAAATATATATATATATATATATATATATATATATATATATATATATATATATATATATATCTTTCTTTTTCTTTTAAACTATTCACCATTTCCCGCGTTAGCGAGGTAGCATTAAGAACAGAGGACTGGGCCTTTTTTGGAATATCCTCACCTGGCCCCCTCTGTTCCTTCTTTTGGAAAATTAAAAAAAAACGAGAGGGGAGGATTTCCAGCCCCACGCTCCCTCCCCTTTTAGTCGCCTTCTACGACACGCAGGGAATACGTGGGAAGTACTCTTAATCCCCTATCCCCAGGGATAATATATATATATATATATATATATATATATATATATATATATATATATATATATATATATATATATATATATATATATATATATATATATATATATATATATATATATATATATATATATATATATATATATATATATATATATATATATATATATATGTATTCCTGAGAGTAACATTAGAATCTTTATCATTAACCTATCAGTACTGGTTTGGTAACGGGTTTAGATGGTAAATATATGAGGGTAAGGTGAGATCCTCCTTCAGTACTGTGTTTTGACTGCCTTTTCCTTCCGTTTGTTGATACAGGGCTGAAATGCAATTAAACAGTGGTGCCAAGGTGAACACCATCTCTGTGACTGAGGTCCATGCGTGGAAAGGCGAACTTAAGTCCTTCATAGTTAGGATGTTGTTATAGCTGCAAATGAAGTTGTCTTTCATTGGGATTATCAAAGAAATGAACTGTTAATGAGGTGTATCCTTTCGACCGACGAATATGAACTTAAGAAGCAGAAAGAGGAAAGGCAGTGATCCGTGTTCTGTGTTTACGCTCGTGAGTGTGTTAAAGTAAGGCCAAGTGTGGGTTGCCTCAATCGACTAATTCCAGGCCGGAGAGGAAATGGTCTTCATCACTGAAACTGAATACTACATTAGTGTTTTGCTGCAGTCTATGATTTCATCATTTCCTAAAACAGGGAGAGTCGCTGCTCCCCAGAGGGAGGGAGGATAGTTCATAATTCTTTTTTCTTTACCTTTGCACAATCCTCCCTTTTTTCTCTCATTTTCTCTCTGGATATGTTTATGAAATACAAGTAATGCCCCACATAAATGAACCTACACAAGAGGCTAATGATTTAAGGATAAAGACCAAGTTTCATTATTTCCCGTCATCAAACTTGAATTAGTATATTTCCTCGGTCAGGCGACAGCCATATTTGTATATCTGGTCCCTTTTGTTCGTTGACGGATATTGTATGGATCAGATCATCCCTGATGACCCCACTGGAACAGAATATTCGTCTTCCATTATAACTGCAGGTCTTCCGCTATAATTGCAATGGATGGTTGAAATTGTTCACTTTAAAATTGAGCTGTTTTGCGTCTCCGTGGCCGGGAAACAAAATATGATCTCAACCTGTCATACGATATTTAGTTTGTTTTCTTTAGATCTTTTTTGCTTTTTCACAGTCTTTATGACGACGATGACGTGTGTTGGTTACTCAGGAAATTGAGATGGCGCCATTTCTTCTACGAATATTTTTTTCTTTTGAGATCATATTTTCTTTTTTTTCACAGACTGCCTAGGTCAAACACATAGGTTCGGATCCTGCTTATGGCACCCGATCCACAGTCAACCCAGCTTTTCATCCTCCCTTAAGGACTGGATTAAGTCAAGTGGGTAAATATATATATATATCTATTTTGCTTTGTCGTTGTCTCCCGCGTTAGCAAGGTAGCGCAAGCAAAGAGACGAAAGAATGGCCCAACCACCCACATACACATGTAAATATATACACACGTCCACACACGAAAATATACATACTTATACATCTCAACATATACATATATATATACACACACAGACATATACATATATACACATGTACATAATTCATACTGTCTGCCTTTATTCATTCCCACGCCACCCCGCCACACATGAAAAAACAACCCCCTCCCTCAGGGCATGTGTGCAAGGTAGCGCTAAGAAAAGACAACAAAGGCCACATTCGTTCACACTCAGTCTCTCGCTGTCATGTATAGTGTACCGAAACCACGGCTCCATTTCCACATCCAGGCCCCATAGGACTTTCCATGGCTTACCCCAGACGCTTCAGAGGCCCTGGTTCAATCCATTGACAGCACGTCGACCCCGGTGTACCACATCGTTCCAATTCACTCTATTCCTTGCAAGCCTTTCACCCTCCTGCATGTTCAGGACCCGATAACTCAAAAGCTTTTTCATTCCATCTTTCCACCTCCAATTTGGTCTCCCATTTCTCGTTCTCTCCACTTCTGACACATATATTCTCTTGGTCAATTTTTCCTCACTCATTTTTCCATGTGACCAAACCATTTCAAAACAACCTCATTTGCTCTCTCATCCACACTCTTTTTATTACCACACATCTCTCTTACCCTATTATTACTTACTCGGTCAAACCACCTCTAACCACATATTGTCGTCAAACATCTCATTTCCAGCACATCCACCCTCCTCCGAACATCTCTATCTATAACCCACGCCTCGCAACCATATAACATTGTTCGAGCCACTATTCCTCCAAACATACCTATTTTTGCTTTCCGAGATAATGTTCTCGACTTCCACACATTCTTCAACACCTATAACTTTCGCCCCCTCCCCCACCCTATAATTCACTTCCGATTCCATGGTTCCATCCGCTGCCAAATCCACTCCCAGATATCTAAAACACTTCACTTCCTCCAGTTTTTCTCCATTCAAACTTACCTCCTAGTTGACTTGTCCCTTAACCCTAGCGTACCTAATAACCTTGCTCTTATTCACATTTACTCACAGCTTTCTTGTTTCACACTTTACCAAACTCAGTAACCAGCTTCTGCAGTTTCTCACATGACTTAGCCACCAACGCTGTAGCATCAGCGAACAACAAGCGACTCACTTTCACAAGCTCTCTCATAAACAACAGACTTCATACTTGCCCCTCTTTCCAAAACTCTTGCATTCACCTCCCTAACAACCCCATCAATAAACAAATTAAACAACCATGGAGTCATCACCCACCCCAGCCGCAAAAAAACTTTCACTGAGAATCGATCACTTTTCACTCTTTCTACACGTACACATGCCTTACATCCTCGATTAAAACTTTTCACTGCTTCTAGCAACTTGCCTCCCACACGATATATTCTTAATACCTACCACAGAGCATCTCTATCAACTCTATCATATGCCTTCTCCAGATCCATAAATGCTACATACAAATCCATTTGCTTTTCTAAGCTATTTCTCACATACATTCTTCAAAGCAAACACCTGATCCACACATCCTCTACCACTTCTGAAACCACACTACTCTTCTCCAATCTGATGCTTTATACATGTCTTTACTTCTCAATCAATACCCTCTCATTTGATTTCCCTGGAATACTCAACAAACTTATACCTCTGTAATTTGAGCACACATTTTTATCCCCTTTGCCTTTGTACAATGGCACTATGCAAGCATTCCGCCAGTTCTCAGGCACCTCATCATGAGTCATACATAAACTAGATAACCTTACCAACTTGTCAACAATAAAGTCACCACCTTTATTAATAAATTCCTGTGCAATACCATCCAAACCTGCTGCCTTGCCGGCTTTCATCTTCCGAAAAATTTTACTACCTCTTCTCTGTTTACCAAATCATTCTTCCTAACCCTCTCACTATGCTCACCATCTCGACCAAAACACCCTATATCTGCCACTCTATCATCAAACACATTTAACAAACCTTCAAAATACTCACTCCATCTCCTTCTCACATCACCACTACTTGTTATCGCCTCCCCATTAGCCTCCTTCACTGAAGTTCCCATTTGTTCCCTTGTATTACGCACTTTATCTACCTCCTTCCAAAACATCTTTTTATTCTTCCAAAAATTTTATGATACTCTCACCCCAACTCTCATTTGCCCTCTTTTTCACCTCTTGTACCTATCTCTTGATCTCCTGCCTCTTCCTTTTATAATTCTTCTTGTCATTTTCTCTATTTCCCTGCAAAACTCCTCCAAATGCCTCTCTCTTCTCTTTCACTAAAAATCCTACTTGTTTATCCCACCAATCACTACCCTTTCCACTCTGCCCATCTCCCACGCTTCTCATGCCATAAGCATCTTTTGCGCAAGCCATCACTGATTCCTTAAATACATCCCATTCCTCCGCCTCTCCCCTTACGTCCTTTGTTTTCAACTTTTTCCATTCTGTACTCAGTCTCTCCTGGTGCTTCCTCACACAAACTTCCTTCCCAAGCTCACTTACTCTCTCCACTCTCTTTACCCAACATTCTCTCTTCTTTTCTGAAAGCCTCTACAAATGTTCACCTTCACTTCCACAAGATAATGATCAGACATCGCTCTAGTTGCACCTCCCATCACATTAACATCCAAAAGTCTCTCTTTCGCGCGCCTTTCAATTAACACCTTATCCAATAACGCTCTCTTGACATCTCTCCTACTTACTTATGTATAGCTCTCTCTCTTAAACCAAGTCTTCCCATCACCAATCCTTTACCAGCACACAAATGTACAAGCTCTTCACCATTTCCATTTCCATCACCATAACCCGTTCTCGTGCATCAAAACTACTAGCACACTTACTCAGCTGCTCTGAAAACACTTGCCTCTCATAATCTTTCTTCTCATGCCCAAGTGCATATGCACGAATAATCACCCATCACCCTCCATCCACTTCTAGTTTTACCCATTTCAATCTAGAGTGTACTTTCTTAAACTCTATCACATGCTCCCACCACTCCTGTTTCAGGAGTAGTGCTACTCATTCCCTTGCTCTTGTCCTCTCACAAACCCCTTACTTTACTCCCAAATAATTCCCAAACCACACTTCCCCTTTACCCTTGAGCTTCGTTGCATATAGAGACAAAACATCCAGGTTCCTTTCCTCAAAGATACTACCTATCTCTTCTTTTCTCTCATTTTGGTTACATCCACACACATTTAGACACCCTAGCCTGAGCCATCGAGGAGGATGAGCACTCCCCGAGTGACTCCGTTCTAGCCCTCTCCTCCCGTCTCCTTTAGTCGCCTTCTACGACACATGATGAAAGCGGGGGAAGTATTCGTTCTCCCCTATCCCAACACACACACACACACACACACACACACACACACACATATATATATATATATACATATATATATATATATATATATATATATATATATATATATATATATATATATATATATATATATATATATATATATATATATATATATATATATATATATATATATATGTATATATAAATATATAGAGGTTAGCATTGCTGACCATGTTTCATGTATGGGCATGCTTGGGTTTTAATCCTGGGTGCAGCATTTTTCCACAACTAACCCAGCTGTTCATCTTCCCCCCAAGGCTGGTCAGTAAATGGGTACCTTGCTTAGGCTAGGATGTCTCTGTATGTGTATACATATAAGAGTAAAGACATGGTATAAGTAAAGGGTTAAGAGACTGGGCAACACAAGTGTAAAACTCCCCAATAACACACAAATAATCGCACTTACTAAAGAGTTTATGCACTTGCCCATCTCCAAACATTCTTATATATACATATATATATATATATATATATATATATATATATATATATATATATATATATATATATATATATATATATATATATATATATATATATATATATATATATATATATATATATATATATATATATGAAGTCTGTTGGGGATGAGAGAGCTTGGGAAGTGAGTCAGTTGTTGTTCGCTGATGACACAGCGCTGGTGGCTGATTCATGTGAGAAACTGCAGAAGCTGGTGACTGAGTTTGGTAAATTGTGTGGAAGAAGAAAGTTAAGAGTAAATGTGAATAAGAGCAAGGTTATTAGGTACAGTAGGGTTGAGGGTCAAGTCAATTGGGAGGTGAGTTTGAATGGAGAAAAACTGGAGGAAGTGAAGTGTTTTAGATATCTGGGAGTGGATCTGGCAGGGGATGGAACCATGGAAGCGGAAGGGGATCATAGGGTGGGGGAGGGGGCGAAAATTCTGGGGGCCTTGAAGAATGTGTGGAAGTCGAGAACATTATCTCGGAAAGCAAAAATGGGTATGTTTGAAGGAATAGTGGTTCCAACAATGTTGTATGGTTGCGAGGCGTGGGCTATGGATAGAGTTGTGCGCAGAAGGATGGATGTGCTGGAAATGAGATGTTTGAGGACAATGTGTGGTGTGAGGTGGTTTGATCGAGTGAGTAACGTAAGGGTAAGAGAGATGTGTGGAAATAAAAAGAGCGTGGTTGAGAGAGCAGAAGAGGGTGTTTTGAAGTGGTTTGGGCACATGGAGAGGATGAGTGAGGAAAGATTGACCAAGAGGATATATGTGTCGGAGGTGGAGGGAACGAGGAGAAGAGGGAGACCAAATTGGAGGTGGAAAGATGGAGTGAAAAAGATTTTGTGTGATCGGGGGCCTGAACATGCAGGAGGGTGAAAGGAGGGCAAGGAATAGAGTGAATTGGAGCGATGTGGTATACCGGGGCTGACGTGCTGTCAGTGGATTGAATCAAGGCATGTGAAGCGTCTGGGGTAAACCATGGAAAGCTGTGTAGGTATGTATATTTGCGTGTGTGGACGTATGTATATACATGTGTATGGGGGGGGGTTGGGCCATTTCTTTCGTCTGTTTCCTTGCGCTACCTCGCAAACGCGGGAGACAGCGACAAAGTATAAAAAAAAAAAAAGAATATATATATATATATATATATATATATATATATATATATATATATATATATATATATATATATATATATATATATATATATATATATATATATATATATATGTATATATATATATATATCCCTGGGGATAGGGGAGAAAGAATACCTCCCACGTATTCCCTGCGTGTCGAAGAAGGCGTCTAAAAGGGAGGAGCGGAGGGCTGGAAATCCTCCCCTCTCTTTTTTTTTTTCTTTCTTTTTTTTTTTTTTCAAAAGAAGGAACAGAGAAGGGGGACAGGTGAAGATATTCCCTCAAAGGCCCAGTCCTCTGTTCTTCTGGTGATTATTGGTGCATATGCACTGGGCATGAGAAGAAAGATCATGAGAGGCAAGTGTTTTGGGAGCAGCTGAATGAGTGTGTTAGTGGTTTTGATGCACGAGACCGGGTTATAGTGATGTGTGATTTGAATGCAAAGGTGAGTAATGTGGCAGTTGAGGGAATGATTGGTATATATGGGGTGTTCAGTGTTGTAAATGGAAATGATGAAGAGCTTGTAGATTTATGTGCTGAATAAGGACTGGTGATTGGGAATACCTGGTTTAAAAAGCGAGATATACATAAGTATACGTATGTAAGTAAGAGAGATGGCCAGAGAGCGTTATTGGATTACGTGTTAATTGACAGGCGCGCGAAAGAGAGACTTTTGGATGTGCATCAAAACCACTAACACACTCATTCAGCTGCTCCCGAAACACTTGCCTCTCATGATCTTTCTTCTCATGCCCAGGTGCATATGCACCAATAATCACCCATCTCTCTCCATCAACTTTCAGTTTTACCCATATTAATCGAGAATTTGCTTTCTTACATTCTATCACATACTCCCACAACTCCTGTTTCATTAGTACTGCTACTCCTTCCCTTGCTCTTGTCCTCTCACTAACCCCTGACTTTACTTCCAAGACATTCCCAAACCACTCTTCCCCTTTACCCTTGAGCTTCGTTTCACTAAGAGCCAAAACATCCAGGTTCCTTTCCTCAAACATACTACCTATCTCTCCTTTTTTCACATCTTGGTTACATCCACACACATTTAGACACACCAGTCTGAGCATTCGAGGAGGATGAGCACTCCCCGCGTGACTCCTTCTTCTGTTATCCATTTTAGAAAGTTAAAAAATACAAGGAGGGGAGGATTTCTGGCCCCCCGCTCCCGTCCCCTCTAGTCGCCTTCTACGACAAGCTATATGTATATATATATATATTTTTTTTCCTTGCTTTGTCGCTATCTCCCGCGTTTGCGAGGTAGCGCAAGGAAACAGACGAAAGAAATGGCCCAACCCACCCCCATACACATGTATATACATACACGTCCACACACGCAAATATACATACCTACAGAGCTTTCCATGGTTTACCCCAGACGCTTCACATACCCTGATTCAATCCACTGATAGCACGTCAATCCCGGTATACCACATCGATCAAATTCACTCTACTCCTTGCCCTCCTCTCACCCTCCTGCATGTTCAGGCCCCGATCACACAACATCTTTTTCAATCCATCTGATGCTCTGTACCTTCAATTTGGTCTCCAACTTCTCCTCGTTCCCTCCACCTCCGACACATATATCCTCTTTTCAATCTTTCCTCACTCATTCTCTCCATGTGCCCAAACCATTACAAAACACCCTCTTCTGCTCCCACTCCCAGATATCTAAAACACTTTACTTTCTCCAGTTTTTCTCAATTCAAACTTACATCCCAATTGACTTGACCCTCAACCCTACTGTACCTAATAACCTTGCTCTTATTCACATTTACTCTTAACTTTCTTCTTTCACATACTTTACCAAACTCAGTCACCAGCTTCTGCAGTTTCTCACAGAAATCAGCCACCAGCGCTGTATCATCAGCGAACAACAACTGACTCACTTTCCAAGCTCTCTCATCCACAACAGACTTCATACTTGCCCCTCTTTCCAAAACTCTTGCATTCACCTCCCTAACAACCCCATCCATAAACAAATTAAACAACCATGGAGACATCACACACCCCTGCCGCAAACCTACATTCACTGAGAACCAATCACTTTCCTCTCTTCCTACACGTACACATGCCTTACATCCTCGATAAAAACTTTTCACTGCTTCTAACAACTTGCCTCCCACACCATATAACCTTAATACCTTCCACAGAGCTTCTCTATCAACTTTGTCATATGCCTTCTCCAGATCCATAAATGCTACATACAAATCCATTTGCTTATATATATATATATATATAAGCAAGGGAAGGAGTAGCAGTACTCCTGAAACACGAGTTGTGGAAGTATGTGATAGAATGTAAGAAAGTAAATTCTCGATTAATATGGGTAAAACTGAAAGTTGATGGAGAGAGATGGGTGATTATTGGTGCATATGCACCTGGGCATGAGAAGAAAGATCATGAGAGGCAAGTGTTCTGGGAGCAGCTGAATGAGTGTGTTAGTGGTTTTGATGCACGAGACCGGTTTATAGTGTTGGGTGATTTGAATTCAAAGGTGAGTAATGTGGCAGTTGAGGGAATAATCGGTATACATGGGGTGTTCAGTGTTGTAAATGGAAATGGTGAAGAGCTTGTAGATTTATGTGCTGAAAAAGGACTGATGATTGGGAATACCTGGTTTAAAAAGCGAGATATACATAAGTATACTTATGTAAGTAGGAGAGATGGCCAGAGAGCGTTATTGGATTACGTGTTAATTGACAGGCGCGCGAAAGAGAGACTTTTGGATGTTAATGTGCTGAGAGGTGCAACTGGAGGGATGTCTGATCATTATCTTGTGGAGGCTAAGGAGAAGATTTGTATGGGTTTTCAGAAAAGAAGAGTGAATGTTGGGGTGAAGAGGGTGGTGAGAGTAAGTGAGCTTGGGAAGGAGACTTGTGTGAGGAAGTACCAGGAGAGACTGAGTACAGAATGGAAAAAGGTGAGAACAATGGAAGTAAGGGGAGTGGGGGAGGAATGGGATGTATTTAGGGAATCAGTGATGGATTGCGTAAAAGATGCTTGTGGCATGAGAAGAGTGGGAGGTGGGTTGATTAGAAAGGGTAGTGAGTGGTGGGATGAAGAAGTAAGAGTATTAGTGAAAGAGAAGAGAGAGGTATTTGGACGATTTTTGCAGGGAAAAAATGAAATTGAGTGGGAGACGTATAAAAGAAAGAGACAGGAGGTCAAGAGAAAGGTGCAAGAGGTGAAAAAAAGGGCAAATGAGAGTTGGGGTGAGAGAATATCATTAAATTTTAGGGAGAATAAAAAGATGTTCTGGAAGGAGGTAAATAAAGTGCGTAAGACAAGGGAGGAAATGGGAACTTAAGTGAAGGGCGCAAATGGGGAGGTGATAACAAGTAGTGGTGATGTGAGAAGGAGATGGAGTGAGTATTTTGAAGGTTTGTTGAATGTGCTTGATGATAGAGTGGCAGATATAGGGTGTTTTGGTCGAGGTGGTGTGCAAAGTGCGAGGGTTAGGGAATATGATTTGGTAAACAGAGAAGAGGTAGTAAAAGCTTTGCGGAAGATGAAAGCCGGCAAGGCAGCAGGTTTGGATGGTATTGCAGTGGAATTTATTAATAAAGGGGGTGACTGTATTGTTGACTGGTTGGTAAGGTTATTTAATGTATGTATGACTCATGGTGAGGTGCCTGAGGATTGGCGGAATGCGTGCATATTGCCATTGTACAAAGGCAAAGGGGATAAGAGTGAGTGCTCAAATTACAGAGGTATAAGTTTGTTGAGTATTCCTGGCAAATTATATGGGAGGGTATTGATTGAGAGGGTGAAGGCATGTACAGAGCATCAGATTGGGGAAGAGCAGTGTGGTTTCAGAAGTGGTAGGGGATGAGTGGATCATGTGTTTGCTTTGAAGAATGTATGTGAGAAATACTTAGAAAAGCAAATGGATTTGTATGTAGCATTTATGGATCTGGAGAAGGCATATGATAGAGTTGATAGAGATGCTCTGTGGAAGGTATTAAGAATATATGGTGTGGGAGGCAAGTTGTTAGAAGCAGTGAAAAGTATTTATCGAGGATGTAAGGCATGTGTACGTGTAGGAAGAGAGGAAAGTGATTAGTTCTCAGTGAATGTAGGTTTGCGGCAGGGGTGTGTGATGTCTCCATGGTTGTTTAATTTGTTTATGGATGGCGTTGTTAGGGAGGTGAATGCAAGAGTTTTGGAAAGAGGGGCAAGTATGAAGTCTGTTGGGGATGAGAGAGCTTGGGAAGTGAGTCAGTTGTTGTTCGCTGATGATACAGCGCTGGTGGCTGATTCATATGAGAAACTGCAGAAACTGGTGACTGAGTTTGGTAAAGTGTGTGAAAGAAGAAAGTTAAGAGTAAATGTGAATAAGAGCAAGGTTATTAGGTACAGTAGGGTTGAGGGTCAATTCAATTGGGAGGTGAGTTTGAATGGAGAAAAACTGGAGAAAGTGAAGTGTTTTAGATATCTGGGAGTGGATCTGGCAGCGTATGGAACCATGGAAGCGGAAGTGGATCATAGGGTGGGGGAGGGGGCGAAAATTCTGGAAGCCTTGAAGAATGTGTGGAAGTCGAGAACATTATCTCGGAAAGCAAAAATGGGTATGTTTGAAGGAATAGTGGTTCCAACAATGTTGTATGGTTGCGAGGCGTGGACTATGGATAGAGTTGTGCCCAACCCACTACCATACACATGTATATACATACGTCCACACACGCATATATACATACCTACACAGCTTTCCATGGTTTACCCCAGACGCTTCACATGCCTTGATTCAATCCACTGACAGCACGTCAGCCCCGGTATACCACATCGCTTCAATTCACTCTGTTCCTTGCCCTCCTTTCACCCTCCTGCATGTTGAAGACCCGATCACACAAAATCTTTTTCACTCCATCTTTCCAACTCCAATTTGGTCTCCCTCTTCTCCTTGTTCCCTCCACCTCCGACACATATATCCTCTTGGTCAATCTTTCCTCACTCATCCTCTCCATGTGCCCAAACCACTTCAAAACACCCTCTTCTGCTCTCTCAACCACGCTCTTTTTATTTCCACACATCTCTCTTACCCTCACGTTACTCACTCGATCAAACCACCTCACACCACACATTGTCCTCAAACATCTCATTTCCAGCACATCCATCCTTCTGCGCACAACTCTATCCATAGCCCACGCCTCGCAACCATACAACATTGTTGGAACCACTATTCCTTCAAACATACCCATTTTTGCTTTCCGAGATAATGTTCTCGACTTCCACACATTCTTCAAGGCCCCCAGAATTTTCGCCCCCTCCCCCACCCTATGATCCACTTCCGCTTCCATGGTTCCATCCGCTGCCAGATCCACTCCCAGATATCTAAAACACTTCACTTCCTACAGTTTTTCTCCATTCAAACTCACCTCCCAATTGACTTGACCCTCAACCCTACTGTACCTAATAACCTTGCTCTTATTCACATTTACTCTTAACTTTCTTCTTCCACACACTTTACCAAACTCAGTCACCAGCTTCTGCAGTTTCACACATGAATCAGCCACCAGCGCTGTGTCATCAGCGAACAACAACTGACTCACTTCCCAAGCTCTCTCATCCCCAACAGACTTCATACTTGCCCCTCTCTCCAAAACTCTTGCATTTACCTCCCTAACAACGCCATCCATAAACAAATTAAACAACCATGGAGACATCACACACCCCTGCCGCAAACCTACATTCACTGAGAACCAATCACTTTTCTCTCTTCCTACACGTACACATGCCTTACATCCTCGATAAAAACTTTTCACTGCTTCTAACAACTTTCCTCCCACACCATATATTCTTAATACCTTCCACAGAGCATCTCTATCAACTCTATCATATGTCTTCTCCAGATCCATAAATGCTACATACAAATCCATTTGCTTTTCTAAGTATTTCTCACATACATTCTTCAAAGCAAACACCTGATCCACACAACCTCTACCACTTCTGAAACCACACTGCTCTTCCCCAATCTGATGCTCTGTACATGCCTTCAACCTCTCAATCAATACCCTCCCATATAATTTACCAGGAATACTCAACAAACTTATACATCTGTAATTTGAGCACTCACTCTTATCCCCTTTGCCTTTGTACAATGGCACTATGCACGCATTCCGCCAATCCTCAGGCACCTCACCATGAGTCATACATACATTAGATAACCTTACCAACCAGTCAACAATACAGTCACCCCCTTTTTAATAAATTCTACTGCAATACCATCCAAACCTTCTGCCTTGCCGGCTTTCATCTTCCACAAAGCTTTCATTACGTCTTCTCTGTTTACCAAATCATTTTCCCTAACCCTCTCACTTTGCACACCACCTCGACCAAAACACCCTATATCTGCCACTCTATCATCAAACACATTCAACAAACCTTCGAAATACTCACTCCATCTCCTTCTCACATCACCACTACTTGTTATCACCTCCCCATTTGCGCCCTTCACTTAAGTTCCCATTTACTCCCTTGTCTTACGCACTTTATTTACCTCCTTCCAGAATATCTTTTTATTCTCCCTAAAATTTAATGATACTCTCTCACCCCAACTCTCATTTGCCCTTTTTTTCACCTCTTGCACCTTTCTCTTGACCTCCTGTCTCTTTCTTTTATACATCTCCCACTCAATTGCATTTTTTCCCTGCAAAAATCGTCCAAATGCCTCTCTCTTCTCTTTCACTAATACTCTTACTTCTTCATCCCACCACTCACTACCCTTTCTAATCAACCCACCTCCCACTCTTCTCATGCCACAAGCATCTTTTGCGCAATCCATCACTGATTCCCTAAATACATCCCATTCCTCCCCCACTCCCCTTACTTCCATTGTTCTCACCTTTTTCCATTCTGTACTCAGTCTCTCCTGGTACTTCCTCACATAGGTCTCCTTCTCAAGCTCACTTACTCTCACCACCCTCTTCACCCCAACATTCACTCTTCTTTTCTGAAAACCCATACAAATCTTCACCTTAGCCTCCACAAGATAATGATCAGACATCCCTCCAGTTGCACCTCTCAGCACATTAACATCCAAAAGTCTCTCTTTCGCACGCCTGTCAATTAACACGTAATCCAATAACGCTCTCTGGCCATCTCTCCTACTTACATAAGTATACTTATGTATATCTCGCTTTTTAAACCAGGTATTCCCAATCATCAGTCCTTTTTCAGCACATAAATCTACAAGCTCTTCACCATTTCCATTTACAACACTGAACACCCCATGTATACCAATTATTCCCTCAACTGCCACATTACTCACCTTTGCATTCAAATCACCCATCACTATAACCCGGTCTCGTGCATCAAAACCACTAACACACTCATTCAGCTGCTCCCAAAACACTTGCCTCTCTTGATCTTTCTTCTCATGCCCAGGTGCATATGCACCAATAATCACCCACCTCTCTCCATCAACTTTCAGTTTTACCCATATTAATCGAGAATTTACTTTCTTACACTCTATCACATACTCCCACAACTCGTGTTTCAGGAGTATTGCTACTCCTTCCCTTGCTCTTGTCCTCTCACTAACCCCTATATATATATATATGTGTGTGTTTAAATATATTTATTCATTTATTTATCATACTTACCATATTTAATTGCAGTATCCCGTGTCAGCGTGGTATCGCCAGGAAGCAGACGATGAATGCCCCATCCACTCATATACACATATATATACATAGTTGCCCATATAAGCACATAAACTTACAAATACCTATCAACATATACATACATATATATACACAGAATTATACGTACATACGCATGTAATTATTCTTACTTGCTATCTTCATCCATTCCTGTTGCTTCCTCGCCTCGTAAGAAATAGCATCTCCTCTCCCGTCTTTCAGCGAGGTACCGCCAATAATAGGCAAAGAGGCCACATTCGTCCTTACTTACTCGATAGCTGTTGTATGTAATGCACCGAAACCACACTCCCTATCCACACCCAGGCCCCAGTGACCTTTCCATGGTTTTCCCCAGATTCCTCACATGCCCTAGTTCACTCCATTGACAGCACGTAGACCACGGTTCCAATTCACTTTGTTCCTTGTACGCCCCTCACCCTCCTGTATGTTCAGGCTTCGTTCCCTTAATATCTTTTTGCTCTCCATCCTTCCACCTCCAATTTGGTCTCCCGCTTCTCTTTCTTCCCTCCACCTCTGACACATATATCCCCTTTGTTAATCTTTCCTTAATCATTCTTTCCATATGTCTAAACCATCTCAACACACTTTCTTCTGCTCTCTCACCCACACTCTTTTCATTACCACACATCTCTCTTACCCTTTCATTACTTACTCGAAAAACCACATCATAACACATATTGTCCTCAAACATTTCATTTCCAGCACTTCCATCCCCTTCCCCACAACCCTATTCATAGCCCATGCCTCGCAACCATACAACATTTTTGCTCTCCGAATTAACGTTCTCTCCTTTCACACATCCTTCATCGCTCCCAGAACTTTCGCTTCCTCTCTCACGCTGTGACTCACTTCTGCTTCCATGGTTCCATCCGCTGCTAAGTCCACTCCGAGATATCTAAAACACTTCACTTCTCCAATTTTTCTCCATTCAAACTTATATCCCAATTAACTTGTCCCTTAACCCTACTTAACCTAATAACCTTCCTCTTACCCACATTTACACTCAACTTTCTCTTTCACATACTTTCCCAAACTCAATCTCCAGTTTCTGCAGTTTCTTACCCGAATCAGCCACCAAAGCTGTAACATCAGCAAACAACAGCTGACTCACATCCCAGGACATCTCATCCACAACAGACTGCATACTTGCCACTCTCTCCAAAACTCTTTCATTTACCTCCCTAACCACGCATCCATAAACAAATTAAACAACATTGGGAACATCATACACCCTTACCGCAACCGACATTCTCTGGGAACTAATCACTTCTCTCTTCCTACTCTTGCGTATGCTTTACATCCTTGGTAAAAACAGTTCATTGCTTCTAGCAACTTTCCTCCTACACCCTATACTCTTAAAACCTTCCACAAAGCATTTCTATCAACCATATCGTATTTCTTCTCCAGATCCAAAAATGCTACATACAAATCCATTTGTTTTTCTAAGTATTTCTCACATACATTCTTCAAAGCAAACACCTGATCCACACATCCTCTACCACTTTTGAAACTACACTGCTCCTCCCTAGTCTGATGCTCTGTACATGACTTTACCCTGTCAATCAATACCCTCCCATATAATTTCCCAGGAATACTCAGCAAACTTATGCCTCTGTAATTTGAACGCTTACGTTTATCCCCTTGCCTTTGTACAATGGCAACAATGGCACTATGCATGCATTCCGCCAATCCGCAGGCACTTCATCGAGAACCATACACACACTTTATATCCTTACCAACCAGTCGACAACGCAGTCACCCCCTTTTTGATAAATTCTAATGCAATATCATCCAAACCCGCCGCCTTGCCGGATTTCATCTACCGCAAAGCTTTCACTTCCTCTTCTCCGTTTATCAAACCTTTCTCCCTGCCCTCTCTCTTCACACACCACTCCTAACAAAACACCCTATATCTACCACTCTATCATCAAACACATTCAACATACCTTCAAAATACTCACTCCATCTCCTTCTCACTTCATCACTTCTTGTTACTGCCTCCCCTTTTCCCCCGTTCACCGATGCTCACATTTGTTCTCTTGTCTTACGCACGTTAGTTACCTTTTTCCAAAACGTCTTTTTATGTTCAATAAAATCTAATGATACCCTCTCACCTCAACTCTTATTTGCCCTCGTTTTCACCTTGCACCTTTCTCTTGATCTCCTGCCACTTTCTTTTATTCATCTCCATTCATTTGTCCTAATTTCCTGTAAGTATCGTGTAAACGCCTCTCTCTTCTCTTTCACTAACAACAATAAATGGGTCTCGTGCATTAAAGCTGCTAACACACTCACTCAACTGCTCCCAGAACACTTGCCTAACATGATTTTCTTCTCATGACCAGGTGCATAGGTACCAATAATCACCCATCTCTCTTCATCCACTTTCAGTTTTACCCACATCAATCTAGAATTTACTTTCTTACAATGTATCACATACTCCTATAACTCCTGTTTCAATAGTAGTGCTACTCCTTCCTTTGCTCTTGTCGTCTCATCAACCCCTGACTTTACTCCCAAGACATTCCCAAACCACTCTTCCCCTTTACCCTTGAGCTTCGTTTCACTCAGAGCCAAAACATCCAGGTTTCTTTCTCCAAACATACTACCTATCTCTCCTTTCTTCTCATCTTGGTTACATCCAAAACATTCAAACACCCCAATCTGATCCTTCGAGGATGATGAGGATTCCCCACTTGACTACTTCTGTTTCTCTTTTTAGGAATTCTATTATGTATAAATAATCTTGCGCAGGGTATCGCCTTCGGTCCCTGGACCAATACATTGAATTAACAGTTTACTATTAGCACGTGTCAATAATTCAGTTCACCGCTTCCACAGGGAGGGCGAACATTGTTGAGTTTACTGGTGGAAGCCGTCGCAGAGCATCCACCCCCTTCTCCCTCCCCAGAGCCTGATGTAGTGGTAGGATACATTATTTATACCAGTGGCTTGCTGCAACTGCCCCCTCGTCCCTCCCTGAGCCTGTGATCGATCGTGGTATGGTACAGTAATCAAGCGAGTTACTGACACATGAGGCTT
This sequence comes from Panulirus ornatus, assembly GCF_036320965.1. Taxonomy (NCBI): domain Eukaryota; kingdom Metazoa; phylum Arthropoda; class Malacostraca; order Decapoda; family Palinuridae; genus Panulirus; species Panulirus ornatus. Next base: position 12,893,107 of record NC_092287.1, read on the forward strand.
CATAACATACTGGGGGTTGTAGTAGCGAAGTAGATTAAGTATACTATTGGAAGGCGCGGGATAAGGCTGGTGAGGAGGGCCACTTGGATGTTATTTATAGGTTGTTAACAACATCGAATACAAGAGCAGCTGGGCACAGGTAATATCCTTGCTATCAGCTGTATAGTTCGTTGGTGCAGCGCCTGGGCTCAGGTATTGTCTGTTGTTAGCTGTACAGATGGCTGATGCAGCAGCTGGATATATGTAATGTCCCTGCTATTAGTTGCATAGTTGGCAGATGCAGCGTCTGGGTTGGTGGTGCCCCTGTTGTTATCTGTATAGTCGGTTAACGCAACAGCTGGGTTGGTGGTGTTCCTGCAGTTAAAAGTGTAGTTAGCTGTTGCAGCACCTCTACACTGTTATTTCTCCTGCTTTTAGATATGTAGTTAGATGGTGCAAGAACGTTCGACGTAGAGTGTGTTGTTTTACGTCTGTAGACAAAAGAGGCGGTTTCATCGACACTACCCACAGACGATGTGATGTTATCAACTATACACCGAGTCAGGTGTTCTTGGGGTCTGGTTTGCTTGGCTACCTATACTGATGCTGGGCTGAAATTCGTGTGTGCATGTGTGCGCTGGACGCCCGGTCTAAGGTGAAAGTCAGCTGCTGCAGCAACAGTGGTCGCGGGAGAGTGTATTCAACCATGAGCTGTAGAAGCCACAGCTGTTACAGAAATTGTAGGGTATGTCGCGTGTGGTCGCATAACCACAAGGAATATCGTATATTCCAAAGACTAACTTCATAATTAACGTCGCAAGGCCTAGGCCACAACAGCGATATACAATGGGATATCAGAAAACCCCAAGTACACAGCCGAATCTAAATTACGAATTCTGGGGAAGTTGAGAGCGTGTAGGCTTGGGGGCTGCTGATGTTGCTCTGTGGGAAGTAGGAGAGGGTCGGATGGTAGGAAGAAGGAGAAGAGAGATGAGAAGAGGAAGAGGTAAGAGAAGAGGGGTGAGTTGGATGGGCAGGAAAGGGAGACGAGAAGGGGAAAGAAAGCAAGGATTATGAAGGGACACGGTAGTAAGCTAAAGAACTAGTTTAATGATGGAATGTCGCAGTGGTTAGTGAATGGGGTGGTGGTGAGTGGATGTTGTAGTGGTAAGCCGATGTGACCTTGGCATCATCCGCAAAAAAATTAGAATAGGAAGTCAAGTCTTTCTGGCAAGTCTTTTACAAAGGTCAGGAAAAGCAGTGGTCCAATAACAGTCTCCAGAAACACATCGAGCACTAAAAGGCTTCCCTGACGTTCGTCCTTTGTTCCCTTAACAACGAAGATAACGTTCTCTATATCCATGTAGCCTCCATCTTATTTTTGCCTGAAGATCCAGTTTCTTTAATAGTCTCCTACTAGATCTAGTATTATATACTTTCAGGCAATCTAGTCTTCTCTTTTGTCTTAAAACAAAGCTCACTTTCTTGTAGAGAATCATTGCACCTGATTTCTTTTCCCTGAAAAAGGTCTCTCCCTTAGATAGTTTCTTCTTTGCAAGAAATGGTCCATTTGCTTTCTGATTATCTTTCCCAGTAGTTTACAGACTACGCGTGTCATTGAGACTGATTTGTATAAGATGGTTGCATCCTCAAGGCATCCTTCGTTATAGATTTAAATAAGAATCCAGTCCTTTTCCATTCCCTTGACACTCAACGTATCTCCAATGACATTATGAACAATATTTGACATTATCGGTTAAATGTATCTGCACACATCTTCAGTACATATAGGGAAATTTTATTAGAGCCATGAGCCTTGTATGAGTCAAGACACCTTAACACTTTTCTGTTTTCTTTGGGTATCTTACTACTTTCCAGGACCTCTTTCCTGCTCCACCTCAGTGGTGCTGGAGCTGTAGTGTCATCCACCGTGGAAGCACTGTTGAGCATGCCATTATCGAATTTTCGACAGCTTTTCTCTTTCGATCCCTTGGGCCTCTTAGTTAATCTTTTACAGACAGCGTAATCATATTGAATTATTGAAAAGTTTTGACTGTCCTCTGCCTTGTCCACCATATTCATTTTAACATTATTTAGTTCTTCCTTTCTTATCCTGCTAGACCGTTTCTTGTTTTCTCTCTATTTTTCAAATTGAGGCTGGCTGGGGAACCGTCTGTATCTTTACCACAGCACATCGCTGAGCTCCGTTGTTTTTTGACACACTAAAACATACCTCCCGTGTAAACGTTGCTTCTGTATTTAAGACTAAATCTAGCCATGCTCCCTCTCCTTCCTTATCAACATCACAGGACCTTCTCCGCTACAGTATCCTCAATTCTAGCTACTGTGTTAAGTTTCCCAATTTGTGTTGCCATAGAAACCGCGTTCTATATAGTTTCGACGATTACATTTCCTCTTTGGGTAAGGTTTCATCGCTGATCTTTTTACATCCTTGTGTACCAAATAATGAAACTCTCGCGTCATGCCAGTGTTTGATATCCTCTCACTCGTTATGCATTTATGACGTCACACACATGAGATCTTAATTCTATACATTGTTTTATGAGGCCGTAATATCAACTTCACATACGAGAGTCTCCTTTAGGCTCTTGCCTCCTAAGGCTCTAGTTTGTGAGACTTTGATAAACCAAGGTCTCGTCCAGTCAAGTCAAAAGCCTCCCTGTGGTGAATCTCATTGTGGCTCTATGGGATCATGTGATTCTCGGCCAGTGACTTGGGGTCGACTTCTGAATACGAGCATCTAAAGGTGTACGATGGAAATTCCGTTTTTGATGCTCATGTTGTACTTTTATGCAATCGAACTCATTATGAAAGTGGAAAAAAGCGTATCATAGACTTTTATAGTGTCAGCGTATGTGCTAACTTTTTTCGACTGCCGAAAAACCTTTGATATTTTCAGTTGTTGACGCCAAGTACCGCCACCCCCCCCCCCCCCCGAAAAAAAAATGCAGTGTGAATCAGCTCTTTAACTGCATTAGGTGTGGGCTGGATTAACGTCAGTAAAAATCAACTTTTTACCGGACGAATTTAATACTTGGGATAAAATGTTCAAACTGTAATCAAAAGTGTACGATTCTTTTTTAATCTAACTGTGACAATAAGAGGAAAAAGCTTTTATCTGTTATGGAGGGAGTCCTGTGTCTTTGCGTGATTACGGTTTGTTGGTGACGGGAAGAGCTTCACACTCGTGTTGCCCCGTCTCTTATCCTTGTATATGTGCCACTCACACACACACACACACACACACACACACACACACACACACACACACACACACACACACACAAAAACACACACAGACACAGACACACACACACACACACACACACACACACACACACACACACACACACACACACACAAGCAGGCTTCCGTGATCTGGTGGTTAGTGGTCCCGCATGAGCACGAGTCTTGGGCGTAGCAGTCGGCCCCAACCAACATAGTTCATTCTCCTGTTAGGGCTGGCACTTGGCACTTGGTTTGGTTTGTGTGTGTGTGTGTGTGTGTGTGTGTGTGTGTGTGTGTCAATTTGTACTATACAGGGAGAGTTTTACACTCGTGTGGTCCCATCTCTTGAAATTTTTTTGGTTATCATACACCTTTTTAAAATTTTGTTTGCTCTCCACTTTAGTCATATTCTTCATTTCATTCTATTCATCCACCATTCTTATGCTATAAAAGTATTTCCTTTTGTTTTTGAAAAGTTTCTTGCTTAATTTCATTTTGATTTTTTCTATTTCCAATCATATATTTTTTTTTTTGTATATTTGTTCTGTCTTGGTATTTTTGTGTGTATGTGTGTAATTACTTGTAATTATTTGGTCCCATCACTTGAATTTTTTCTACTATCATACAGATTTTTAAACTTCTGTATGCTCTTCATAATTACAGTCTTATAATTCAATTCAATGTATTCATCAATTATTCTTCTATCATAAAAGCACTTTGCGTCCTTTCCAGCAATTCCTTTGTTTGATATCGTCCCATTGCCTTTAATTGTTCTAACGTTTATTTTTCTTCTTTTTTTTTCGAAGTCAAAATCTACATCATCAAGCTGGTTTAAAGACTTAAAGGATGAGGTCACACTTTTCCATGGTGTGCAGATATTAGGTGCGTTGACCAGACTTGATAAAGATAGTCTAGTTTTGTCCTACTTTAGGAGATGAACAGTTTGTTATATGTGTTTCCTTATCCACGTACTGCTTGAAAGCTTTTCTAATATTGGCCAGCATAACTTTGTCTCTTTCACTATTCTCCTAAGGTCTAACGCTAGCGATTGGCTGTGGACGGTTTTTGACTTCCAAGTCCTTTTTCACAAACACTTTTTAGTAGATTATTTCCTGATAGGTGATAACTATATCAAGGTCTTCTTTCAGTGTCCTATCCTCATTGCTTTACATTTGCCCTGGTTGGATTTCATTCAACATGTGTCAGACCAGCTATGAAGTTTGTCTGGGTTCGTTCCTTTGTAAGCTGATGCAGTTCTCGCTCTAGACTTGTCTCATGATCTTAGCATCATCTGCAAGCATATTCATGTTAATAATACACCCTTCTGGCAAGTCATTCACATAGATCAAGAGAAGCAATTGGTCCCAGGATAGAGCCCTGCGACACCCCACTGGTGGCCTCAACCCATGTCGAGAAGGCTACTCTGTTATGTGTCTTTCGCTCCCATTCACTAATATAATGTTCTGTCTAGCAAATTCGATATGCCTATTAGTCCTCCCTGAGGATCCACTTACTTTACCAGCCCGCTCTGTGGTAAAGTGGCAATGCTTTCAAGCAGTTCAGATACAGGCAATACATCAAGCCTTCTACTTTCTCTAAAAGAGAGTTCACTCTCCCGTAGAAATCAAAGAAGGTCTCTAATGCATGATTTTCTTTCCGTAAAGCCGTATGCTCTCCCTTAGGAAGTCATCCATTAGATTCCTGATTATATGTTCCAGTATGTTACAGACCACGGTCGTTTGGGCGAGCGCTTCCCCTTGGTCTTCTTTCTTCCTTTAGTAAGTATGATGGTTGTCCTCTTCCGCTCCCTTTGGACTTTATCTTAAGTGTAATCTTGAACAATATCTCAGCAGGTTTGTCATATGTGTCTACCCACATCTCCAGCTTACATGGGGCAATTTCATCATGACTTTAAACCTTGAATGAATTATATCACCTAATAGTCTGTTTGTGTCCACCTTACTGGTGCTGGGGCTATCGGATCTTCTTCTATGAAAACACCTTCGGTGTTTTTTTTTTTCAGTTCCTCGCATATCCTTGCATCACCCGCATGTAAATCTTCCCGTCGAATCCCTTAGCCTGATTAACTGTTCCTTAACTGAAAATTTACAACTTATGAATGTAGTTTTGGATTGTACCCTGCCTTGCCCACAAATTCATTGCCACAGTTTCTCTGTTTCTCCTCTCTTACCCAGGTGTACTCGCCAATTGCCGCCTGTATCTTCTCTACATCACATCACAGAGTTCCTTAGCTTTTTGATATCTTTTACTAAACGACTCCTTTCTCTTTCTCAACCCTTTATTTGTATTTGAAGTTACTCCTTCATTGTAAACTTCACAGAGGCTTCGACTACAATGCCCTACTTCAAAACTACAGAACTCCATTTCCTATATTCTGTTATCCTTGAAATTGCCGAGATCTGTGTAGATTCTACGATTATACCTCCTCGTTGAGCGTGGTCTCGTCTGTACTCTTTTTACATCCTTATTTACTACATTATCACACTATAGCATAACATGATCGCTATTTTCACTTGGTGTAACGTGTATAGTATTCTTAATTTCCACGCTAATATTTGCACTGATAAGCATTCGTAATGATGGTGCACCAGTCGATCACTTCCTGGTTAGCTCCTTAAATGTTGATATAGGAAATCTTATATGCTCTCTATAGACTTGCGGCTCCATGACTTTCTGTCTCCATAAAAATCTAAAATGACCTAATTCATCTTTGCATGTGTGTGTGTGTGTGTGTGTGTGTGTGTGTGTGTGTGTGTGTGTGTGTGTGTGTGTGTGCGTGTGTGTGTGTGTGATAAATAGTTTTACTACTTCAAATACCTGAGTAACTTTACCGGTGTTGGTCCATAACATCTGTCATCTCAGCTCTTGGCTCCAGTACGCCGCTCGCACAGCTGCCCAGCATAACTGGTGAAAACTTCTGAAATTCTGAAAGTGTTTGCTCGGCCTGGGCGTTGGAAGTAGCGTAATTCGTTTGAAGAAAGGGGAAAAAAAAATAAAACGTATATTGCAACGTCAAATGTTTCATCTTGTTGAGATGAAACGAAAGTTCGTTTGGCAACACACTTGTCCCAGGGACAGTGAATGTGTGTACCAGACGTGTGCTGACTTTACCAGGGAAGAGTTGTCTCTTAATTCCTGTCACATTTCTTTCTCTGTGCCTTTGATGGATAATGTGTGAACCACCCTTAAGGGCTTACAAGCGTACAAAAGTTATGGAAAGCTCTCCCTTAACTAATAACCTTTACATATGGGTGTTTACACCACTTTCTCTACATATATCTTATGATCTGACAAAGAAATTTGCCAATGAAAATAAAATTGTATATTATCAATATTGCCATAGGTATATTGTAAATCCCATCGGCAGGTCTGAGAGAGATTCTCCTCCTTACAAGAAAATATTCAGGAGTGTACAAAGGTAATTTCATCTCTGTTGTTGATAGCAAGATGTTCCTCACTGTCAACATGCCTTTATTCCTCAGTGTCAGCATGCATTTCTTCCTCACTGTCAGCATGCATTTCTTCCTCACTTTCAATATGCATTTCTTCCTCATTGTCAACATGCATTTTTTCCTCACTGTCAACATGCATTTCTTTATCTCTGTCAGCATGCATTTCTTTCTCACTGTCAACATGCCTTTCTTCCTCACTGTTAACATGCATTTCTTCCTTATTGCCAACATGCGTTTTTTCATCAATGGCAACATGCACTTCTACTCACTGTCAACATTCATTTCTTTATCACAGTCAGTATGCATTTCTTCCACACTAGCAACAAACAGTTCTTCCTCACCGTCAATATGCACTGGCTACATGCGTTTCTTCCTCACGGCCGACATGCATTTCTTTCTCACTCCCAACATGCATTTCTTCCACAAAGTCAACATGCTTTTCTTTCTCACTGTCAACACGCATTTCTTCCTCACTGTCAACATGCATTTCATCCTCCCTGTCAACATCCATTTCTTCCTTACTGTCAACATGCTTTTCTTTCTAACTGTCAACATACATTTATTTCTCACTGTCAACATGCATTTCTTCCTCACTATCAACATTCATTTCTTCATCACTGAAAACATGTTTCTTCCTTTCTGGCAACATGCATTTTTTCCTCACTGTCAACATGCATTCCTTCCTCACTGTCAACATGCATCTCTTCCTCACGCTCAACATGCATTTCTTCCTCACTGTCAACATGCATTTCTCCCTCGCTTTCAACATGCATTTCTTCCTCATTGTCAACATGCATTTCTTTCTCAGTGTCAACATGCATTTCTTCCTCACTGTCAACATGTTTTTCTTTCTCACTGTGAACATGCATTTCTTCCTCACTGTCAACATGCATTTCTTCCTTACTGTCAACATGCATTTCTTCCTCACTGTCAACATGAATTTCTTCCTCACTGTTAACATGCGTTTTTTCCTCACTTTCAACATGCGTTTCTGGCTCACTGTCAACATGCATCTCATCCTCACTGATAAAATGCATTCTTCCTCACTGTCAACATTCATTTCTTCTTCATTGTCAACATGCGTTTCTCTGTCACTGTCAATATGAATTTCTTCTTCACTGTCAACATGCATTTCTTCCTTACTATCAACATGCATTTCTTCCCCACTATCAACATGCGTTTCTTCATCATTGTCAACATGCATTTCTTCCTCACTGTGAACATTCGTTTCTACATCACTGTGAACATGCAGTTCTTCCTTACTGTTAGCATTCATTTCTCCCTCACTGTCAACAAGCATTTCTTCCTTATTGTCAACATGCGCTTCTTCATCACTGTCAACATACATTTCTTCCTCACTGTCAACATGCATTTCTTTTTCACTGTCAAATTGCGTTTCTTCATCAGTGTGAACATGCACTTCTTCATCACTATCAAAATATGTTTCTTCCTTACCGTCAACATGCATTTCTTCCTCACTGTCAACATGCGTTTCTTCATCACTGGCAACGTGCATTCTTCCCTCATTGTCAATATGCGTTTCTTCATCACTGTCAACATGCATTCCTTCTTCAATGTCAACAAGCATTTCTTCTTCAATGTCTACATGCATGTCTTCCTCACTGTGAACATGCGTTTCTTCATCACTGTCAACATGCATTTCTTCCTCACTGTCAACATCCATTTCTTCGTCACTTTCAACATGTATTTCTTCTTTACTGTCAACATGCGTTTCTTTATCACTGTCAACATGCATTTCTTCCTCTCTGTCAGCATGCGTTTTTTCATCACTGTCAAAATACCTTTCTTCCTTACTGTCAACATGCATTTCTTCCTCACTATCAACATGCATTTCTTCCTCACAGCCAACATGCATTTCTCCCTAACTGTTAATATGCGTTTCTTCATCACTGTCAACATGCATTGCTTCATCACTGTCAACATGCATTTCTTCCTCATTGTCAACATGCATTTCTTCCTCACTGTCAACATGCATTTCTTTATCACTCTCAGCATGCATTTCTCAATCCCTGTCAACATGCCAACATGCATTTTTTTTCTCTCTGGCAACATGCATTTTTTCCTCAGTGTCAACATGCAGTTCTTTATCACTATCAGCATGCATTTATTCCTCAATATCCACTTGCATTTCTTCCTCACTGTCAATATGCATTTCTTCAGCACTGTCAAAATGCATTTCTTCCTCACTGTGAACATACAATTCTTCCTCACTGTCAACATGCATTTCTTCCTCACTGTCAAAATGCATTTCTTCCTCACTGTGAACATGCAGATCTTCCTAACTGTCATGATGCATTTCTTCCTCAATGTCAACATGCATTTCTTCTTCACTGTCAACATGCATTTCTTCTCCACTGTCAACATGAATTTCTTCATCACTATCCACATGCATTTCTTTCTCACTGCCACATGTGTTTCTTCCTTTCTGGCAACATGCATTTTTCCTTACTGTTAACATGCATTTATTTATCACTGTCAGCATGAACTTCTTCCTCACTGTCAACATGCATTTCTTCCCCACTGTCAGCATGCATTTTTCCCCATTGTCAACATGCATTTCTTTCTTAGTGCCAACATGCATTTCTTCCTCACTGTGATCATGTTTTTCCTTCTCACTGTGAACATGCATTTCTTCTTCACTGTCAACATGCATTTATTCCTAACGGTCAATATGCATTTCCTCCTCACTGTCAACATGCATTTCTTTCTCACTGTCAACATGCATTTCTTCTTCATTGTCAACAGACATTTCTTTCTCGGTGTCAACATGCATTTCCTCCTCACTGCCAACATGTTTTTCTTTCTCACTGTGAACATGCATTTCTTCCTCACTGTCAACATGCATTTCTTCCTTACTCTCAATATGCAATTCTTCCCCACCGTCAACATGCATTTCTTCCTCACTATCAACATGCGTTTCTCCCTCACGGTTAACATGCATTTCTGGCTCACGGTCAACATGCATTTCATCCTCACTCTTAAAATGCATTTCATCCTCACTCTCAACATCCATTTCTTCGTCACTGTCAACATGCGTTTCTCTATCAGTGTGACTATGCATTTCTTCCTCACTATCAACATGCATTTCTTCCTTACTATCAATATGCATGTCTTCCTCACTGTCAACATGCGTTTCTTCATCACTGTCATCATGCATTTCTTCCTCACTGTCAACATGGATTGTTTCCTCACTGTCAAAATGCATTTCTTCCTCATTGTTAATATGTATTTCTTCCTAATTGTCAACATGCGTTTCTCCATCATTGTTAACATGCATTTCTTCCTAAGTGTTAACATGTATTTCTTCCTTAATATCAACATGCATTTCTTCCTCACTATTAACATGTATTTATTCCTTAATATCAACATGCATTTCTTCCTCACTGCCAACACGCAATTCTTACCCACTGTCAACATGCATTTCTTCCTCACTGTCAACATGCGTATCATCATCACTCAACTTGCATTGCTTCCTCACTGTCAACATGCGTTTCTTCATCACTGTCAACATGCATTTCTTCCTCACTGTCAACATGCGTATCATCATCACTCAACGTACATTGATTCCTCACTGTCAACATGCGTTTCTTCATCACTGTCAACATGCATTTCTTCATCACTGTCAGCATGCCCTTCTTCCTTACACTCGACATGCATTTCTTCCTTACTGTCAATATGCATTTCTTCATCACAATGAACATGCATTTCTTCCTCCCTGTTAGCATGCATTTGTTCCTCACTGTCAACATGCGTTTCTTCATTACTGCTGACATGCATTTCTCCTTCACTGTAACGTGCGTTTCTTCCTTACTGTCAACATGCATTATTTCCTCACTGTCAACATGCTTTTTCTCATCACTGCCAAAATGATTTTTTTTCATCATAGTCAGCATTTATTTCTTCCTGACTGTTAAAGTGCGTTTCTTCCTCACCGTCAACATGCATTTCTCCCTCACTGCAACATGCGTTTCTTCATCAGTGACAGCGTGCATTTCTTCATCAGTGTCAAAATGCGTTTCTTTCTCATTGTCAACATGCAATTCATGCTCATTGTCAATATGCGTTTCTTCCTCACTGTCAAGATGCGTTTCTTCATCACTGTCAACATGCATTTCTTTCTCATTGTCAACATGCATTTCTTGCTCACTGTCAACATGCGTTTCTTCCTTACTGTCAAGAGGCATTTCTCCCTGACTGCAACATGCATTTCTTCATCACTGTCAACATGCATTTCTTCGTCACTGTTAACATGCGTTTCTTCAACACTGTCAACATTCATTTCTTCATCACTGTCAGCATGCATTTTTTCCTCATTGTCGCAAAGCAAATCTTCCTCACTGTCAACATGCATTTCTTCCTCACAGTCAGCATGCATTTCTTCCTCAATGTCAACAAGCATTTCTTCCTCACAGTCAACATGCGTTTCTTCATCACTGTCAACATGCTTTTGTTCCTCACTGTCAACATGCCGTTCTTCCTCGCTGTCAACATGCATTTCTCCCTCACTGCAACTTGCGTTTATTCATCATTGTCAACATGCATTTCTTTCTGACTGTCAACTTGCATTTCTTCCTCACTATTCATATGCGTTTCTTCATCACTGTCAACATGCATTTCTTCCTCACTGTCAGCATGCATTTCTTCCTCACTGTCAACATGCACTTCTTCCTCACTGTCAACATGCGTTTCTTCTTCACTGTCAACATGCATTTCTCCCTTAATGCAACATGCGTTTCTTCCTCACTGTCAACATGCTTTTGTTCCTCACTATCAACATGCGTTTTTCCATCACTGTCAATAAGCGTTTTCTTCCTCACTGTCAACGTGTAATTCTTCCTGATTGGGAGCATGCATTTCTCCCTCATTGTCAACATTCATCTCTTCTTTACTGTCAACATGCATTGCTTCTTCACTGCCAACATGCGTTTCTTCATCACTGTGAACATGCTTTTCTTCATCATTGTCAGCATGTATTTTTTCCTTACTGTCAACATGCATTTCTCCCATCGCTGCAACACCCGTTTCTTCATTATTCTCAGCATGCATTTCTTTCTTACCTGTCAACATGCATTTCCTCCTCACTGTCAACATCCATTTCTTCCTCACTGTCAACATGCATTTCTTCATCACTGTGAAAATGCGATTCTTCCCAACTGTCAACAAGAATTTCTTCCTCACTGTTAATATGCGTTTCTTCATCGGTGTCAACATGCATTTCTTCCTCACTGTCAACATGCATTACTTCCTCACTGTCAACATGCATTTCTCCCTCACTGTTGACATGCGTTTCTTCCCCACTGTCAACATGCATTCATCCGTCACTGTCAACATGTGTCTCTTCATCACTGTCAACATGCATTCTTCCTCACTGTCAACATGCATTTCTCCCTCACTGTTAACATGCGTTTCTTCCTCACTGTCAACATGCATTTCTTCCTCACTGTCAACATACATTTCTTGCTCACTGTCAACATGCATATCTTGCTCACTGTCAACATGCGTTTCCTCATCACTGCCAACATGATTTTTTTCGTCATTGTCAGCATGTAATTCTTCCGGAATGTTAACGTGCGTTTCCTCCTAACCGTCCACATGCATTTCTCCCTCACTGTAATATGCGTTTCTTCATTACTATCAACATGCATTTCTTCATCACTGTCAACATGCGTTTCTTTCTCATTGTCAACATGCATTTCTTGCTCACTGTCAACATGCGTTTCTTCCTCTCTGTCAAGATGCATTTCTTCATCACTGTCAACATGTGTTTTTTTCCCATTGTCAACATGCATTTCTTGCTCACTGCTGACATGAGTTTCTTCCCCACTGTCAAGATGCATTTCTTCATCACTGTCAACATGTGTTTTTTTCCCATTGTCAACATGCATTTCTTGCTCACTGCTGACATGAGTTTCTTCCCCACTGTCAAGATGCATTTCTCCCTGACTGCAACATGCGTTTCTTCCTCACTGTCAACATCCATTTCTTCCTCACTGTTAACATGCGTTTATTCAACACTGTCAACATGCATTTCTTCATCACTGCCAGCATGCATTTTTTCCTCATTGTCACAATGCAAATCTTCCTCACTGTCAACATGTATTTCTTCCTCACTGTCAACATGTATTTCTTCTTCAATGTCAACATGCATTTCTTCTTCATTGTCAACATGCGTTTCTTCCTCACTGTCAGCATGCATTTCTTCCTCACTGTCAACATGCATTACTTCCTCACTGTCAACATGCATTTCTCCCTCACTGCAAGAAGCGTTTCTTTATCACTCTCAAAATGCATTTCTTCCTCACTTTCAAAATGAATTTTTTCCACACTGTCAACATATATTTCTTCTTCACTGTCAACATGCGTTTCTTCATCACTATCAAAATGCTTTTCTTCCTCACTGTCAATATGCCTTTCTTCCTCACTTTCAACATGCATTTTTCCCTCACTACAACTTGCGTTTTTCATCACTGTCAACATGCATTTCTTCCTGACTGTCAAGATGCATTTCTACCTCACAGTTGATATGCGTTTCTTCATTACTGTCAACATGCATTTCTTCCTCACTGTCAACATGCTTTTGTTCCTCACTATCAACATGCTTTTTTTCATCACTGTCAACATGCGTTTCTTCCTCACTGTCTGCATGCATTTCTTCCTCACTATCAACATGCATTTCTTCCTCACTGTCAGCATGTGCTTCTTCTTCACTGTCAACATGCATTTCTCCCTTGTTGCAACATGCGTTTCTTCCTCACTGCGAACATGCCTTTCTTCCTCACTGTCAACATGCTGTTGCTCCTCACTATCAACATACGTTTTTATCACTGTCAACATGCGTTTCTTCCTCACTGTCAACATGCAATTCTTCCTCACTGCCAACATGCATTTCTTCATCACTGTGAAAATGCGTTTCCTTCCAACTGTTAACATGAATATCTTACTCACTGTCAACGTGCGTTTCTTCATCATTGCCAACATGCATTTCTCCCTCACTGTTGGCATGCGTTTCTTCCTCACTGTCAACATGCATTTATCCGTCACTGTCAACATGTGCTTCTTCATCACTGTCAACATGCATTTTTCCTCACTGTCAACTTACATTTCTCCTTCACTGTTAACATGCGTTTCTTCCTCCCTGTCAACATGCATTTTCCGTCACTGCCAACATGCATTTCTTGCTCACTGTCAACATGCATTTCTTGCTCACTGTCAACATGCATTTCTTCCTTACTATCAATATGCATTTCTTCCTCACTATTAACATGTATTTATTCCTTAATATCAACATGCATTTCTTCCTCACTGCCAACACGCAATTCTTACCCACTGTCAACATGCATTTCTTCCTCACTGTCAACATGCGTATCATCATCACTCAACTTGCATTGCTTCCTCACTGTCAACATGCATTTCTTCATCACTGTCAACATGCATTTCTTCATCACTGTCAGCATGCCCTTCTTCCTTACACTCGACATGCATTTCTTCCTTACTGTCAATATGCATTTCTTCATCACAATGAACATGCATTTCTTCCTCCCTGTTAGCATGCATTTGTTCCTCACTGTCAACATGCGTTTCTTCATTACTGCTAACATGCATTTCTCCTTCACTGTTAACGTGCGTTTCTTCCTTACTGTCAACATGCATTATTTCCTCACTGTCAACATGCTTTTCCTCATCACTGCCAAAATGATTTTTTTTCATCATAGTCAGCATTTATTTCTTCCTGACTGTTAAAGTGCGTTTCTTCCTCACCGTCAACATGCATTTCTCCCTTATTTTCTTCCTTATTGTCAAAGTGCAATTCTTTCTGACTGTGAACCTGCATTTCCCCCCACTCATTTTCAACGTGAGTTTCTTCCTTACTGTCAACGTGCATTTCTTCCTCACCGTCAACATGCGTTTCTTCATCACTGTAGACATTTTTTTTCCATCACTGTCAGCATGTATTTCTTCCTCACTGTCAACATGCATTTCTCCCTCACTGCAACATCCGTTTCATCATCATTATGAACATGCATTTCTTCCTGAATGTCAAGATACATTTCCTCCTCACTGTCAACATGCGTTTCTTCATCACTGTCAACATGCTTTTGTTCTTCATTTTCAATATGTCTTTCTTCCTCACTGTCAACATGCATTTCTCACTCACTGCAACTTGCGTTGCTTCATCACTGTCAACATGCATTTCTTCCTGACTGTCAACATGTATTTCTTCCTCACTGTTCATATGCGTTTCTTTATCACTGTCAACGTGCATTTTCTTCCTCACTGTCAGCATGCATTTCTTCCTCACTGTTAACATGCATTTCTTCCTTACTTTCATTTCTTCCACACTGTCAACATGCATTTCTCCCTTAATGCAACATGCGTTTCTTCCTCACTGTCAACATGCCTTTCTTCCTCACTGTCAACATGCTTTTGTTCCTCACTATCAACATGCGCTTTCTCATCACTGTCAACATGCGTTTCTTCCTTATTGTCAAAGTGCAATTCTTTCTGACTGTGAACCTGCATTTCCCCCACTCATTTTCAACGTGCGTTTCTTCCTTACTGTCAACATGCATTTCTTCCTCACCGTCAACTTGCGTTTCTTCATCACTGTGGGCATTTTTTTTTCATCACTGTCAGCATGTTTTTCTTCCTCACTGTCAACATGCATTTCTCCCTCACTGCAACATCCGTTTCATCATCATTATGAACATGAATTTCTTCCTGAATGTCAACATACATTTCCTCCTCACTGTCAACATGCATTCCTTCTTCACTGTCAATACGCATTTCTTCATCGCTTTGAAAATGTATTTCTTCATCACTTTGAAAATGCGTTTCTTCCCAACTGTCTACATGAATTTCTTCCTCACTGTCAACGTGTGTTTCTTCATCATTTCCAACATGCACTTTTCCCTCACAGTTAACATGCGTTTCTTCCTCACTGTCAACATGCATTTTACGTCACTGTCAACTTGCATTTCCTCCTCACTGTCAACATACATTTCTTCCTCACTGTCAACATGCGTTTCTTTATCACTGTCAGCATGCATTCTTCCTCATTGTCAACATGCATTTCTTCATCACTCTGAACATGTGTTTTTTAGTCACTGTCAACATGCGTTTCTTCAGCACTGTCAACATGTAATTCGTTCTCATTGTCAATATGCATTTCTTCCTCTATCAACTTGTATTTCCTTATCACTGTCAACATATGTTTCTTCATCACTGTCAACATGCATTTCTTCATCTCTGTCAACATGCTTTTCTTAATCACTGTCAAAATACGTTTCTTCCTCACTGTCAACATGCAGTTCTTCCTCGCTGTCAACGTGCGTTTCTTCATCACTGTCAACATGCATTTTTTCCTCAGTCAACATGTAATTCTTCCTTACTGTCAGCATGCGTTTCTTCATCACTGTCAACACGCATTTCTTTCTCACTGTCAACATGCGTTTCTTCATCATTTACAACATACATTTATTCCTCGCTGTCAACATGCGTTTCTTCATTACTGTCGTCATGCATTTCTTCCTCACTGTCAACATGCGTGTCTTCATCATTGACAACATGCATTCTTCCCCGTTGTCTACATGCGTTTCTTCATTACTGTTTGCATGCATTCGATGGACCAAAGCTAACTGAGGCCAAGAGAAGAATTAGTGGGCCATGTTCCACCCCAGCTTGATGCTTATGATATCACTTCCGGCCTGATTTTGTTGGGTGTATGTTAGCCATTTAGCCACCCTAGCTAGGTGTCTGTTTTCCACCCAGCCTGACTAGCTGAAAGTCTGTTACCCAGCAAGACTGATTAACTACTTGTCCCCGCTTGTCTAGCTGGGAACTGTTACCCCCTCAGTCTGACTGGATGGAAGACTGTCAGCCTGAGATTGCTGGGTGTCTGTTACTTTCCTGCGCGTCATGACGAGCTGGTTGTCCGTTATCCTTCCAACCCGAGATTGCTTGATGTCTGTTTCCTTTCCAGGCTGACTAGCTGGGTTCTGCTTCCCCTCTAGCCAGAGATCAACGAATGTTCCCTACCTTCCCAGTCTGACCAGCTAGATATCTGTTACCTTTCTTGCTTAACGCATTGAGTGACTGTTACTCATCTAGCCTGACTACTGTAGCTGGGCATCTGTTACCCTCCGAACTGTATCTGTAGCTGAGTATCTGATGCTTCTCAGCCTCACTAGCTGAGTATCTATTACCCTCCCTATTGAAACATGGGTGTCTGTTACCCGTCGTAGCTTACTAGTTGAGTACCTGTTACCCTCCAACCTGAGACTGCGGGTACATGCTATACTACTAGACTAATTTTCTTGATCTATGTTCTCCGAGTAGACCGACTTTCGAGTGGATGGGTCGCGGTTCCGTTTTCAACCTAACTCTTGTTGGAGTCCGGTTCCCCACGATCAGTCAGACTTGCTGGGTCTCTCGTCTATTGACCGGTCAGACTTAATAAGGCTCTGTTCCCTGACCAGATTTACATGTAGCATGTCCACTTTCCTCGCCCTTGATCTTGACTTGTGTCTCGTATTTCATTACCGGACTGACTTGTTTGTTCCTTATTTTTTGACAAGATCTACTAGATGAGTTTGCTCAACACCTAGTTTCCTGACAAGCTTCTTGAACTGGGACCCTTGTTACCCAGCCAATCTGACTCGACGAGTTCCCTGATCTCCAAGCAGCCCATCACACTGGATCTCTCGTTTTTGGACATATCAATTTGTCTTGTAGATCTAATATCAGCTTGACTTCCTGGGTTCGAGCTCAGCCTGACACCATTGGGTTTCCATTTCTTTCAACCAGTCTGGCATTATAGTCTCCATTTCTCTGATTATCTTGACTTGTTTGGGTCCCTGTTTTCCTCACACCTGACGTGTTGAGTAAGTATTGTCCGACGATCGTGACTCCACATGTCAGTTATCCGATCCCCTTAACATTTAGGTTATGATTTGCCAATCAACTAGATCTATTGGGTGCCTCTTCTCCGCCTGGCATGACATACTGGGTAACTATTCTCGTTAGATCCCTCTTCGGAGTCATTCTCGACTAATCTAACTTGGGCTCTTGCTCCGGACTCGACCTAACTTGCCGGGTCTAACGTGACTCGCTTCATTCCCTAACTTTCCTACTGGTAAATTTTCTTGATTCCTCGTATGGTAACGAACAGGATGATTTTATAGTTGTCCTTGTCGTACGTCGGAGATCCTAAAAAAACGGACTGCCGGTAAATAAAGAAAAACGACCACTGGTGTGTTATGTTTAGACTGTTACACTTAGGCTGTCTGAGACAATCATGGTGTGTGGTGACAGTGGTTAACGTGTCTTGTGTACGTGGCAATTCTAGTAGCACACACACACACACACACACACACACACACACACACATATACACACGCACAGACCTCCATAGTGCAGCGGTTAGCGTTGCAATCCACAAATCTTACATGCCTCGGTTCGAGTACCTTGCAGAACAGCCGGCTCAGAGCCAGGCCTGCTCTTCATCATTCCCCTTTTGATACTTGATGGCGAATACGTACTTGGCGTAAGCTGAGTGTGTGTGTGTGTGTGTGTGTGTGTGTGTGTGTGTGTGTCTTACTAAAACCCTTTTACACATAAATGATGATCACAGACTGTAACTATATGCACGCACACACATACACACGGGAAAACCAAATAACGTACAACAATCTTTCATTTATGGTGAATTCATTTTGTGAAAAGCGACGTCGTTACGAACCAAATTCCGTGAAGATTTGGTCTTTACAACTGTCATTCGTGCCATAATGAAGCTGGCAACTCGACGTGATGCTGTCGTCAGCTGTACTGGGATTTAATTCGAGTCTCTCACCAGTGTGGAGGAAATTTAGTTTGCGAACTCTCTTTTCCAGCTTCAGCGGAACGTTGCATTACAAGCGCATGTGTAAAATGTTTACTACAGCATCTGGTTTGCGAGTATAGATGTCAGACGGGCGGGTGATGAGTGTGGCA
This sequence comes from Panulirus ornatus, assembly GCF_036320965.1. Taxonomy (NCBI): domain Eukaryota; kingdom Metazoa; phylum Arthropoda; class Malacostraca; order Decapoda; family Palinuridae; genus Panulirus; species Panulirus ornatus. Next base: position 12,911,817 of record NC_092287.1, read on the forward strand.
GAGAGGGAAGTAAGATCGGTTAAGATTTAAGGGTTAGATGCATGTCGATGACGAGGATAGAGCAAGGAGTTAGGATAGAGGCACCAGATGATGGTAGAGTAGCGAGATAGACTTGCGAGGACGGTGGTTTCAGACAGGTCGATGACTATGATGGGGCTGGAGATAGACAGGCTATGATGGAGGCGACAGGCACTGGTCGACGGTTATGGTAGAGCAGGAGGTAGAATGGTTAGGAAGGAGGCATCAGACGCAGGTCGATGAAGATGGTAGGGCTAGGAGGTAGAATTGCTAGGATGAGACTGCTGATGGTGGGGCTGAGAGGTACACGGGCTATGAGGAGACGTCAGACTCGCATCGATGGCGACGTTACGATGGGGAGGTACGTAACTCGATGATGAAGAAGGGTTATACACTGTCCGATAACGAAGACAGAGCAGAGAGGTAGATTCACAAGGTCACAAGGACACCTTAAGAGTTTCTGTCTCATATCAAACAAGGACGAAGAGTTTTCACTATTTTGCAATTCCTTTCGCATTCACATTTAATCAGTCACCAAAGTAGCAGTTATTACAGACAATTTTAATGATTTTTCACTGTATCCTTTTCGTTAAGTTATTTGCTTTTCATAAATATGGAGATGTGAACAGTAGGATTTAACTGTTTCTTATTATACTCACGTATATACACTATGTTATTTCACCTTGCGTTTTGGGAGTCAGAGTGTCTTATTCTATGAGCTATTACCTCAACTTTGTGGTTTAAATCATCATTTTTCTCTCCCTGTCTAAGCTGTGACAAACTGTAGCAGGGAACTCTAAGCCTTCAGCTTCGTCACGCTGAAAGTAGAATCATGATAAATATCACAATTATCATGTTGGAGAGCAGACGATTCCAATGGTCATTACATACAGATTTCCCATGTGTGTGTGAGTGTTAATTTCACTCGCCTCCTTACCCAGCTTCATGTCTCATTTGTTTTTGCATTTGCATATAGAGTCCTCTTAATCAACCAGACAACCAGTGGCAACACTGCTTGGGATGAAATTACTCCACAAGTATAACACATATGAAACAATATTCACAGTTCGTTCCGTTTTCTATATGGGGAAGTGGTTACTGAAGCACCATTCTTAATTTCATTGTCTTAATCAATACTGACACCAGTTTGCACTTCCCAGAGCCAAACACTAGAAACTAAGCGATATGATGTTGAGGTGAAGCGAATGTATCTGAACAAGTGATACTTTTCGTCCGCCTCACTGGATCATATCTTCCCAAAGCAGTGCATATATATATATATATATATATATATATATATATATATATATATATATATATATATATATATATATATATATATATATTTTTTTTTTCAAACTGTTCGCCATATCCTGCGTTAGCAAGGTAGCGTTAAGAACAGAGGACTGGGCCTCTGAGGGAATATCCTCAACTGGCCCTCTTCTCTGTTCCTTCTTTTGGAAAATTAAAAAAAAACAAGAGGGGAGGATTTCCAGCCCCCCGCTCTCTCCCCTTTTAGTAGCCTTCTACGACACGCAGGGAATACGTGGGAAGTATTCTTTCTCCCCTATCCCCTATGTTATTAAGGTGGGATATTCATCTAAGTATAAAAAAAGAGGAACATCACCAACACATGGTTGTTCATACAAAACAAGAAACTAAAAACACTTGCGACCTTTACCTTCCACATCACAGACATCAGTGTGCAATCCACGTACAAAATAAATTCCCTTAGAACACTCACTAGTACCAATCATGGAATCCCTTAGCACTGTATCCTCTATCAACAATATATTTGCACTACTCTAAACTATGCTCTTCCTGTCAGGTCATTCAGGATAATCATCTGCATAATAGCCAATAAAATTTAACACTTGTACAGCGAAACAAAGATAATACGTGACTTTAACAAGCTTGGCGTCCAGATTTGTGCAACAGCATTGGCCCTTTCCCATCCATGCCACTTCATAAGCTCCCACCAACATTCAAACAAAGATAAAAAGCTTGTCCCACCCTCATACTTCAGCCACCTGTACGAACAGAATACCCCTAGCAAACACCACACTTACAAAACACACTCCAACACATTTAAATGATCCGACAAATATAAAACAACTGTCCTCCAACTCAATCTTGGATTCCATTTCATCAGTCACACACCCATATGAAACTGCACTCATACGATAAAACTGTCACACTAGCATGTCTGTCCTATGGAGAATACCCATTTTTTCAGCATAACAAACATCATTCCAAAATATAGGATGCCACTTGCTCAAATGCAACTCAGCACCTACTCTACCCAGATAGACACATCACCACTGTTCATAATCCGCTGTCCTAGCCAATGGTTTATGGATGTGGCTGACTTCTTGAGCATTAATTTACTTGTCAAAGTAAAACTGCATGGTGCATGACAACACTAATGAATCCTGTAAAACAGTAGTACCAGTTTCAATATGTCTTTGAGAAAAGCCACATCTGCATCATCAAAGATGATAATGAAAGGCAGCCAGACATGGTCAGTTGGTATTATTCAAAAAGGAGGTTTAAAAAGTGATGCAGATGCAACATGGAGGGTCTCATGTTTTATAAAGTCCATAAGAGTTAAAAAAAAAAAAAGGGGGGCCAGGTTGACCAGTTTCAAATTCTGGTGGGAACAATGCATAAGGAATTACATTTGGCATATATTTATCAAAACCACAAATAAATGCTTAGGTACATGCTAGTAATTAGAGCATAGATTGAGCAAAATGTTTTTTCAAACTGATGAATTACATTCAAACCTATATGAAAATAAATTTTTAATTTTTTTTTATACGTACGTGAAAAATGGAAAGCCTCATATATATATATATATATATATATATATATATATATATATATATATATATATATATATATATATTTTTTTTTTTTTTTTTTTTTTTTTTTTTTTATACTTTGTCGCTGTCTCCCGCGTTTGCGAGGTAGCGCAAGGAAACAGACGAAAGAAAAGGCCCCCCCCCCCCATACACATGTACATACACACGTCCACACACGCAAATATACATACCTACACAGCTTTCCATGGTTTACCCCAGACGCTTCACATGCCTTGATTCAATCCACTGACAGCACGTCAACCCCTGTATACCACATGACTCCAATTCACTCTATTCCTTGCCCTCCTTTCACCCTCCTGCATGTTCAGGCCCCGATCACACAAAATCTTTTTCACTCCATCTTTCCACCTCCAATTTGGTCTCCCTCTTCTCCTCGTTCCCTCCACCTCCGACACATATATCCTCTTGGTCAATCTCTCCTCACTCATTCTCTCCATGTGCCCAAACCATTTCAAAACACCCTCTTCTGCTCTCTCAACCACGCTCTTTTTATTTCCACACATCTCTCTTACCCTTACGTTACTTACTCGATCAAACCACCTCACACCACACATTGTCCTCAAACATCTCATTTCCAGCACATCCATCCTCCTGCGCACATCTCTATCCATAGCCCACGCCTCGCAACCATACAACATTGTTGGAACCACTATTCCCTCAAACATACCCATTTTCGCTTTCCGAGATAATGTTCTCGACTTCCACACATTTTTCAAGGCTCCCAAAATTTTCGCCCCCTCCCCCACCCTATGATCCACTTCCGCTTCCATGGTTCCATCCGCTGACAGATCCACTCCCAGATATCTAAAACACTTCACTTCCTCCAGTTCTTCTCCATTCAAACTCACCTCCCAATTGACTTGACCCTCACCCCTACTGTACCTAATAACCTTGCTCTTATTCACATTTACTCTCAACTTTCTTCTTCCACACACTTTACCAAACTCAGTCACCAGCTTCTGCAGTTTCTCACATGAATCAGCCACCAGCGCTGTATCATCAGCGAACAACAACTGACTCACTTCCCAAGCTCTCTCATCCCCAACAGACTTCATACTTGCCCCTCTTTCCAGGACTCTTGCATTTACCTCCCTTACAACCCCATCCATAAACAAATTAAACAACCATGGAGACATCACACACCCCTGCCGCAAACCTACATTCACTGAGAACCAATCACTTTCCTCTCTTCCTACACGTACACATGCCTTACATCCTCGATAAAAACTTTTCACTGCTTCTAACAACTTGCCTCCCACACCATATATTCTTAATACCTTCCACAGAGCATCTCTATCAACTCTATCATATGCCTTCTCCAGATCCATAAATGCTACATACAAATCCATTTGCTTTTCTAAGTATTTCTCACATACATTCTTCAAAGCAAACACCTGATCCACACATCCTCTACCACTTCTGAAACCGCACTGCTCTTCCCCAATCTGATGCTCTGTACATGCCTTCACCCTCTCGATCAATACCCTCCCATATAATTTACCAGGAATACTCAACAAACTTATACCTCTGTAATTTGAGCACTCACTCTTATCCCCTTTGCCTTTGTACAATGGCACTATGCACGCATTCCGCCAATCCTCAGGCACCTCACCATGAGTCATACATACATTAAATAACCTTACCAACCAGTCAACAATACAGTCACCCCCTTTTTTAATAAGTTCCACTGCAATACCATCCAAACCTGCTGCCTTGCCGGCTTTCATCTTCCGCAAAGCTTTTACTACCTCTTCTCTGTTTACCAAATCATTTTCCCTAACCCTCTCACTTTGCACACCACCTCGACCAAAACACCCTATATCTGCCACTCTGTCATCAGACACATTCAACAAACCTTCAAAATACTCATTCCATCTCCTTCTCACATCACCGCTACTTGTTATCACCTCCCCATTTGCGCCCTTCACTGAAGTTCCCATTTGCTCCCTTGTCTTACGCACCCTATTTACCTCCTTCCAGAACATCTTTTTATTCTCCCTAAAATTTACTGATAGACTCTCACCCCAACTCTCATTTGCCCTTTTTTTCACCTCTTGCACCTTTCTCTTGACCTCCTGTCTCTTTCTTTTATACTTCTCCCACTCAATTGCATTTTTTCCCTGCAAAAATCGTCCAAATGCCTCTCTCTTCTCTTTCACTAATACTCTTACTTCTTCATCCCACCACTCACTACCCTTTCTAAACAGCCCACCTCCCACTCTTCTCATGCCACAAGCATCTTTTGCGCAATCCATCACTGATTCCCTAAATACATCCCATTCCTCCCCCACTCCCCTTACTTCCATTGTTCTCACCTTTTTCCATTCTGTACACAGTCTCTCCTGGTACTTCCCCACACAGGTCTCCTTCCCAAGCTCACTTACTCTCACCACCTTCTTCACCCCAACATTCACTCCTCTTTTCTGAAAACCCATACTAATCTTCACCTTAGCCTCCACAAGATAATGATCAGACATCCCTCCAGTTGCACCTCTCAGCACATTAACATCCAAAAGTCTCTCTTTCGCGCGCCTGTCAATTAACACGTAATCCAATAACGCTCTCTGGCCATCTCTCCTACTTACATAAGTATACTTATGTATATCTCGCTTTTTAAACCAGGTATTCCCAATCATCAGTCCTTTTTCAGCACATAAATCTACAAGCTCTTCACCATTTCCATTTACAACACTGAACACCCCATGCATACCAATTATTCCCTCAACTGCCACATTACTC
>NC_092287.1:12922458-13067458 GCF_036320965.1 Panulirus ornatus
CATCCATCCTCCTGCGCACAACTCTATCCATAGCCCACGCCTCGCAACCATACAACATTGTTGGAACCACTATTCCTTCAAACATACCCATTTTTGCTTTCCGAGATAATGTTCTCGACTTCCACACATTCTTCAAGGCCCCCAGGATTTTCGCCCCTTCCCCCACCCTATGATCCACTTCCGCTTCCATGGTTCCATCCGCTGCCAGATCCACTCCCAGATATTTAAAACACTTCACTTCCTCCAGTTTTTCTCCATTCAAACTCACCTCCCAATTGACTTGACCCTCAACCCTACTGTACCTAATAACCTTGCTCTTATTCACATTTACTCTTAACTTTCTTCTTCCACACACTTTTCCAAACTCAGTCACCAGCTTCTGCAGTTTCTTACATGAATCAGCCACCAGCGCTGTATCATCAGCGAACAACAACTGACTCACTTCCCAAGCTCTCTCATCCCCAACAGACTTCATACTTGCCCCTCTTTCCAAAACTCTTGCATTTACCTCCCTAACAACCCCATCCAAAAACAAATTAAACAACCATGGAGACATCACACACCCCTGCCGCAAACCTACATTCACTGAGAACCAATCACTTTCCTCTCTTCCTACACGTACACATGCCTTACATCCTCGATAAAAACTTTTCACTGCTTCTAACAACTTTCCTCCCACACCATATATTCTTAATACCTTCCACAGAGCATCTCTATCAACTCTATCATATGCCTTCTCCAGATCCATAAATGCTACATACAAATCCATTTGCTTTTCTAAGAATTTCTCACATACATTCTTCAAAGCAAACACCTGATCCACACATCCTCTACCACTTCTGAAACCTGGGGATAGGGGATTAAGAATACTTCCCACGTATTCCCTGCGAGTCGTAAAAAGCGACTAAAAGGGGAGGGGGCGGGGGGCTGTAGATCCTCCCCTCTCGTTTTTTTTTTTTTTTTCCAAGGGAAGGAACAGAGGGGGCCAGGTGAGGATATTCCAAAAAAGGCCCAGTCCTCTGTTCTTGGCGCTACCTGGCTAACGCGGGAAATGGCGAATGGCTTGAAAGAAAGAATATATATAAATATATATACATATAAGGTGCAAGAGGTGAAAAAGAGGGCAAATGAGAGTTGGGGTGAGAGAGTATCATTAAATTTTAGGGAGAATAAAAAGATGTTCTGGAAGGAGGTAAATTAAGTGCGTAAGACAAGGGAGCAAATGGGAACTTCAGTGAAGGGCGCAAATGGGGAGGTGATAACAAGTAGTGGTGATGTGAGAAGGAGATGGAGTGAGTATTTTGAAGGTTTGTTGAATGTGTTTGATGATAGAGTGGAAGTATAGGGTGTTTTGGTCGAGGTGGTGTGCAAAGTGAGAGGGTTAGGGAAAATGATTTGGTAAACAGAGAAGAGGTAGTAAAAGCTTTGCGGAGGATGAAAACCGGCAAGGCAGCAGGTTTGGATGGTAATGCAGTGGAATTTATTAAAAAAGGGGTGACTGTATTATTGACTGGTTGGTAAGGTTATTTAATGTATGTATGACTCATGGTGAGGTGCCTGAGGATTGGCGGAATGCGTGCATAGTGCCATTGTACAAAGGCAAAGGGATAAGAGTGAGTGCTCAAATTACAGAGGTATAAGTTTGTTGAGTATTCCTGGTAAACTATATGGGAGGGTATTGATTGAGAGGGTGAAGGCATGTACAGAGCATCAGATTGGGGAAGAGCAGTGTGGTTTCAGAAGTGGTAGAGGATGTGTGGATCAGGTGTTTGCTTTGAAGAATGTATGTGAGAAATACTTAGAAAAGCAAATGGATTTGTATGTACCATTTATTGATCTGGAGAAGGCATATGATAGAGTTGATAGAGATGCACTGTGGAAGGTATCAAGAATATATGGTGTGGGAGGCAAGTTGTTAGAAGCAGTGAAAAGTTTTTATCGAAGATGTAAGGCACGTGTACGTGTAGGAAGAGAGGAAAGTGATTGGTTCTCAGTGAATATAGGTTTGCGGCAGGGGTGTGTGATGTCTCCATGGTTGTTTAATTTGCTTTTGGATGGGGTTGTTAGGGAGGTGAATGCAAGAGTTTTGGAAAGAGGGGCAAGTATGAAGTCTGTTGTGGATGAGAGAGTTTGGAAAGTGAGTCAGTTGTTGTTCGCTGATGATACAGCGCTGGTGGCTGATTCATGTTAGAAACTGCAGAAGCTGGTGACTGAGTTTGGTACAGTGTGTGAAAGAAGAAAGTTAAGAGTAAATGTGAATAAAAACAAGGTAATTAGGTACAGTAGGGTTGAGGGCCAAGTCAATTTGGAGGTAAGTTTGAATGGAGAAAAACTGGAGGAAGTGAAGTGTTTTAGATATCTGGGAGTGGATCTGGCAGCGGATGGAAACATGGAAGCGGAAGTGGATCATAGGGTGGGGGAGGGGGCGAAGATCCTGGGAGCCTTGAAGAATGTGTGGAAGTCGAGAACATTATTTCTGAAAGCAAAAATGGGTATGTTTGAAGGAATAGTGGTTCCAACAATGTTGTATGGTTGCGAGGCGTGGGCTATGGATAGAGTTGTGCGCAGGAGGATGGATGTGCTGGAAATGTGATGTTTGAGGGCAATGTGTGGTGTGAGGTGGTTTCATCGACTAAGTAACGTAAGGGTAAGAGAGATGTGTGGAAATAAAATGAGTGTTGTTGAGAGAGCAGAAGAGGGTGTTTTGAAATGGTTTGTGCACATGGAGAGAATGAGTGAGGAAAGATTGACCAAGAGGATATATGTGTCGGAAGTGTCGGGTGTCTAAATGTGTGTGTATGTAACCATGTAAGATGTGAAAAAAGGAGAGATAGGTAGTATGTTTGAGGAAAGGAACCTGGATGTTTGGGCTCTGAGTGAAACGAAGCTCAAGGGTAAAGGGGTAGAGTGGTTTGGGAATGTCTTGGGAGTAAAGTCAGGGGTTAGTTAGAGGACAAGAGCAAGGGAAGGAGTAGCAGTACTCCTGAAACAGGAGATGTGGGAGCATGTGATAGAGTGTAAGAAAGTAGATTCTAGATTAATATGGGTAAAACTGAAAGTTGATGGAGAGAGATGGGTGATTATTGGTGCATATGCACCTGGGCATGAGAAGAAAGATCATGAGAGGCAAGTGTTTTGGGAACATCTGAATGAGTGTGTTAGTGGTTTTGATGCACGAGGCCGGGTTATAGTAATGGGTGATTTGAATGCAAAGGTGAGTAATGTGTCAGTTGAGGGAATAATTGGTATACATGGGAAGTTCAGTGTTGTAAATAGAAATGGTGAAGAGCTTGTAGATTTATGTGCTGAAAAAGGACTAGTGGTTCCAACAATGTCGTATGGTTGCGAGGCGTGGGCTATGGATAGAGTTGTGCGCAGGAGGGTGGATGTGCTGGAAATGAGATGTTTGCGGACAATATGTGGTGTGAGGTGGTTTGATCGAGTATGTAATGTAAGGGTAAGAGAGATGTGTGGAAATAAAAAGAGCGTGGTTGAGAGAGCAGAAGAGGGTGTTTTGAAATGGTTTGGTCACATGGAGAGAATGAGTGAGGAAAGATTGACCAAGAGGATATATGTGTCGGAGGTGGAGGGAACGAGGAGAAGTGGGAGACCAAATTGGAGGTGGAAAGATGGAGTGAAAAAGATTTTGATTGATCGGGGCCTGAACATGCAGTAGGGTGAAAAGTGGGCAAGGTATAGCATGAATTGGATCGATATGGTATACCGGGATCAACGTGCTGTCAATGGATTGAAAGAGGACATGTAAAGCGTCTGTGGTAAACCATGGAAAGTTCTGTGGGGCCTGGATGTGGAAAGGGAGGTGTGGTTTCGGTGCATTATTACATGACAGCTAGAGACTGAGTGTTAACGAAAGTGGCCTTTGTTGCCTTTTCCTAGCGCTACCTCGCGCACATGAGGGGGGAGGGGGATGTTATTTCATGTGTTGCGAGGTGCCGATGGGAATAAATAAAGGCAGACAATATGAATTATGTACATGTGTATATATGTATATGTCTGTGTGTGTATATATATGTGTATATTGAGATGTATAGGTATGTATATTTGAGTGTGTGGACGTGAATGTATATACAGTGGAATTTATCAAAAAAGGGGGTGACTGTATTGTTGACTGGTTGGTAAGGTTATTTAATCTATGTATGACTCATGGTGAGGTGCCTGAGGATTGGCGGAATGCGTGCATAGTGCCATTGTACAAAGGCAAAGGGGATAAGAGTTAGTGCTCAAATTACAGAGGTATAAGTTTGTTGAGTATTCCTGGCAAATTATATGGGAGGGTATTGATTGAGAGGGTGAAGGCATGTACAGAGCATCAGATTGGGAAAGAGCAGTGTGGTTTCAGAAGTGGTAGAGGATGTGTGGATCAGGTGTTTGCTTTGAAGAATGTATGTGAGAAATACTTAGAAAAGCAAATGGATTTGTATGTAGCATTTATGGATCTGGAGAAGGCATATGATAGAGTTGATAGAGATGCTCTGTGGAAGGTATTAAGAATATATGGTGTGGGAGGCAAGTTGTTAGAAGCAGTGAAAAGTTTTTATCGAGGATGTAAGGCATGTGTACGTGTAGGAAGAGAGGAAAGTGATTGGTTCTCAGTGAATGTAGGTTTGCGGCAGGGGTGTGTGATGTCTCCATGGTTGTTTGATTTGTTTATGGATGGGGTTGTTAGGGAGGTGAATGCAAGAGTTTTGGAAAGAGGGGCAAGTATGAAGTCTGTTGGGGATGAGAGAGCTTGGGAAGTGAGTCAGTTGTTGTTCGCTGATGATACAGCGCTGGTGGCTGATTCATGTGAGAAACTACAGAAGCTGGTGACTGAGTTTGGTAAAGTTAGTGAAAGAAGAAAGTTAAGAGTAAATGTGAATAAGAGCAAGGTTTTTAGGTACAGTAGGGTTGAGGGTCAAGTCAATTGGGAGGTGAGTTTGAATGGAGAAAAACTGGAGGAAGTGAAGTGTTTTAGATATCTGGGAGTGGATCTGGCAGCGGATGGAACCATGGAAGCGGAAGTGGATCATAGGGTGGGGGAGGGGGCGAAAATTCTGGGAGCCTTGAAGAATGTGTGGAAGTCGAGAACATTATCTCGGAAAGGAAAAATGGGTATGTTTGAAGGAATAGTGGTTCCAACAATGTTGTATGGTTGCGAGGCGTGGACTATGGATAGAGTTGTACGCAGGAGGATGGATGTGCTGGAAATGAGATGTTTGAGGACAATGTGTGGTGTGAGGTGGTTTGATCGAGTAAGTAACGTAAGGGTAAGAGAGATGTGTGGAAATAAAAAGAGCGTGGTTGAGAGAGCAGAAGAGGGTGTTTTGAAATGGTTTGGTCACATGGAGAGAATGAGTGAGGAAAGATTGACCAAGAGGATATATGTTTCGGAGGTGGAGGGAACGAGGAGAAGAGGGAGACCAAATTAGAGGTGGAAAGATGGAGTGAAAAAGATTTTGTGTGATCGGGGCCTGAACATGCAGGAGGGTGAAAGGAGAGCAAGGAATAGAGTGAATTGGAGCGATGTGGTATACCGGGGTTGACGTGCTGTCAGTGGATTGAATCAAGGCATGTGAAGCGTCCGGGGTAAACCATGGAAAGCTGTGTAGGTATGTATATTTGCGTGTGTGGACGTATGCATATACATGTGTATGGGGGTGGGTTGGGCCATTTCTTTCGTCTGTTTCCTTGCGCTACCTCGCAAACGCGGGAGACAGCGACAAAGCAAAAACAAAAAAATAAAAATGTATATATATATATATATATATATATATATATATATATATATATATATATATATATATATATATATATATATATATATATATATATATATAATTTACCAGGAATACTCAACAAACTTATACCTTTGTAATTTGAGCACTCACTCTTATCCTCTTTGCCTTTGTACAATGACACTATGCAAGCATTCCGCCAATCCTTAGGCATCTCACCATGAATCATACATACAGCAAATAACCTTACCAACCAGTCAACAATACAGTCACCACCTGTTTTAATAAATTCCACTGCAATACCATCCAAACCTGCTGCTTTGCCGGCTTTCATCTTCCGTAAAGCTTTTACTACCTCTTCTCTATTTACCAAATCATTTTCCCTAACCCTCTCACTTTGCACACCACCTCGACCAAAACACCTTACATCTGCCACTCTATCATCAAACACATTCAACAAACCTTCAAAATACTCACTCCATCTCCTTCTCACATCACTACTTGTTATCACCTCCCCATTAGCCCCCTTCACTGAAGTTCCCATTTGCTCCCTTGTCTTACGCACTCTATTTACCTCCTTCCAAAACATCTTTTTATTCTCCCTGAAATTTAATGATACTCTCTCACCCCAACTCTCATTTGCCCTCTTTCACCTCATTCACCTTTCTCTTGACCTCCTGCCTCTTTCTTTTATACCTCTCCCACTCACTTGCACCCTTTCCCTGCAAAAATCGTTCAAATGCCTGTCTCTTCTCTTTCACTAATAATCTTACTTCTTCATCCCACCACTCACTACCCTTTCTAATCAACCCACCTCCCACGCTTCTCATGCCACAAGCATCTTTTGCCCAAGCCATCACTGATTCCCTAAATACATCCCATTCCTCCCCACTCCCCTTACCTCCTTTGTTCTCACCTTTTTCCATTCTGTACTCAGTCTCTCCTGGTACTTCCTCACACAAGTCTCCTTCCCAAGCTCACTTACTCTCACCACTCTCTTCACCCCAACATTCTCTCTTCTTTTCAGAAAACCCCCACAAATCTTCACCTTCGCCTCCACAAGATAATGATCAGACATCCCTCCAGTTGAACCTCTCAGCACATTAACATCCAAAAGTCTCTCTTTCGTGCGTCTATCAATTAACACGTAATCCAATAACGCTCTCTGTCCATCTCTCCCACTTACATACGTATACTTATGTATATCTCGCTTTTTAAACCAGGTATTCCCAATCACTAGTCCTTTTTCAGCACATAAATCTACAAGCTCTTCACCATTTCCATTTACAACACTGAACACTCCATGCATGCTAATTATTCCCTCAACTGCCACATTTCTCACCTTTGCATTCAAATCACCCATCACTACAACCCGGTCTCGTGCATGAGAACCACTAACACACTCATTCAGCTGTTCCCAAAACACTTGTCTCTCATGATCTTTCTTCTCATGCCCAGGTGCATATGCACCAATAATCACCCATCTCTCTCCATCAACTTTCAGTTTTACCCATATCTATCTAGAATTTACTTTCTTACACTCTATTACATACTCCCACAACTCCTGATTCAGGAGTAGTGCTACTCCTTCCCTTGCTCTTGTCCTCTCACTAACCCCTGACTTTACTCCCAAGACATTCCCAAACCACTCTTCCCCTTTACCCTTTAGCTTCGTTTCACTCAGAGCGAAAACATCCAGGTTCCTTTCCTCAAACATACTACCTATCTCTCCTTTTTTCTCATCTTGGTTACATCCACACAAATTTAGACACCCCACTATGAGCCTTCGAGGAGGATGAGCACTCCTCGCTTGACTCCTTCTTCTGTTTCCCCTTTTAGAAAGTTAAAATACAAGGAGGGGAGGGTTTCTGGCCCTCCGCTCCCGTCCCCTCTATTCGCCTTCTACGACACGTGAGTAATGCGTGGGAAGTATTCTTTCTCCCCTATCCCCAGGGATATATATATATATATATATATATATATATATATATATATATATATATATATATATATATATATATATATATATATATATATATATATATATATATATATATATATATATATATATATATATATATATATATATATATATATATATATATGTTCAATGTCTTTGGATGATGATATTCCAAAGTGCTGTTTAAAGGTTCTTGATCCATCTTCCTAGAAATCAAGATGGAACATTAGCTTGCAAGGTCTACACATGTTACGGTGTGTCTGATGCAGACTCTGTACTTCACACTGTCGACCCTTATCGCGTCACCATCTACACTACGGACGTCATACCGTTCTAGAGAGATCTTCCGCCCAGATTAGGTCATGGCTTTCGACTCTAGTGCCTCGTAGCTATTTCTTCCATGTCACACGCAGGATGTTAACACCTCTCTCTCTCTCTCTCTCTCTCTCTCTCTCTCTCTCTCTCTCTCTCTCTCTCTCTCTCTCTCTCTCTCGTCTTTAATGTACTGCAGGATTCGAGACGCATCCAGTACATATTGTATCTTATGAGGTTTTGTCTCACATTATCTCGTTCTCCTCGAGTCTTATGAAATTCAAATGTTATTATAACTTATGTGACGTCGAAGAGTTCGGAAAATCTGAAGCCCAAGGGTAAAAGAACCCTTGGATGTGATAGCTTGGCCTGTGACCTGACCCTTCACGGTTAGATCATAGATGACGCCCTTATACTTAAAGGTCGTACCATTAACCTTAAGGGTCGTGCTGTTGTGGTCAAGAGGTCGTACTGCCTTGCTTAAGCCGTTAATGGAAAATTGAAGTTCCCCAAACTTTCTTCAACTGAGTTTGACATAATTGACAAAATTCTTCCCTTTGCTTCATATTAGTCTCTCACATCAAAAGATCATTCTAAATGCCACTAGTGATTCGGATAAACAACAGATTATTGTCAGTATAGAATCAAGTTCAAAACATGTGATTTTTTCTTCGTAAGGAAAAGCATGGGACGCGGGTTCGTTTAAACTAACCCAAAAAAGAAATAAGAAAAACTGCAGATATCTCGACTCTGATCTCTCACAAGCTTTGTTTCTTTTATTTCGTTCGGACAAAAAGTCTCATTCAGGTTTCGCTTTTGACGACGTGTTCCTTCCAGTGCTTTTGAATCAGCTGATGTTAATGATCAGGATTTAGTTTTTCGTTCCATAATTTGGGACACCTGTAAGAGCAGCAGCTGCTGCTGCTCCTTTTCTGCCGGTAGAAATGTGTGTGCCATCCATTTGCCATGTTATCATTGCTGTGCGAAATCTGCTTTATTCGTTTTATTCTTCGTTATTCCCATTTGGGTTATTGGATTGTTCCGTTTGGTGATTCGATGGTTCAGTCTATTGATTCGATGGTTCAACAGCCTGCTGAATCGATGGTTCGTTCTGATGATTCGGTAGTTCATTCTTATGACTAGATGGCTCATTCTGTTGATTCAGTGGTTCATCCTCCTGATTTGATGGTTCATTCTGGCAATCCTATGGTTTAGTCTTCTGACGTACTACTGCTACCTCTATGCTAAACCTTATTCTAATCTCTTATTTTCTACCTATTAATTTCAGTGGTACTGGATATTTCAGTTTAGAGTGCTGACGCATTAGATGAAATTTATTCATTTTTTGTGTAACTACTCCAGGAACAATTTCTGTGATAAGAGTACAGAAGCTTTCTGAGAGGTTCCTGGAGCCCAAGGATTCACCACTTTTCATTCCTTTGGAGCGAAAAGTTCTTTGATGAGGCTGTACTCTCAATGCTACAGCTTCGACAAAGGTGACTTCTCATTCGTCGCGTAACCTCGAACAGGTGGAGTACGGTAACAACCATCCAGTGGAATAAACTATTCATTTATTTCAAAACTATTGTATACTTCTGTTATCTTTCAATTCCCCATTTGCTGAATTGCTTTCACTTGATTATTGTTAACGTATGATTACTTTAATACTTTGGTTTTTGCTTTCAAGGGCTGCCTTCCTGTCTGCTCGCACACTACTCGGCAATCTGCTACGTCATATGATTACTGTTTGGCCATTAGCAACTCTAAGCTGGACGGTTTTGATAACTGTCTCTTTTCTTACACCTCGAAGCTATGGAACTTTCTATCCCGTCATGTCTTTCCCAATAACTATGACGGCATTTTTCAAAAGACAAGTTTTTCAGTTTTTCCAGAATGCAAAAATACTTTTCCTTATTTCTTACTTTTCCATATCATTAACCTGTTTATATTTCATTGAATACCCGGCCTTGATGTTGACTTTTGTCTGTGACTGGAGCCTCCAACATAAAGAAATAGAATCAACAGTTCAATTTCCAGATGTCTTGTGTGAGATAGGCCCTTTCATCTTTATCATTTTTTATGCATACAGGATGACTTTGAAGGATTTTCACATTACGGAGGTTTTTCTCGCTGTACTGTCAGCTGTAGAATACATCGACGTCAATTGAAAATGCCTTGTTAGGCAGCCGCTGCTTCAAAAATTCTATTCATACGCTACGTAGTTTTACTGCCACAGCGTACCCTGAGCCTCTATCCTTTCTCTACCAGCAGTCTCCCCCTCTCTCTCGCTGTGCAGTGTAAGTGTAGTGTTCCTTGGCTGTGTCTTTATCCCGTTTCATGTGGTGTTCTTCCCGGCGTCGACTGTCTTTCTGTTTTTTATCACGTCTCACTCTCTTGCCTTTCACGTAGCGATCGTAATTTCTTTTATTTTTTTCCCGTCTCTTGTATATCGTTTTTCTTTCCTCCTTCGAGCGTTCTGAAATCATTCTCGTGTCCTCATACTTTCCCTAGTGTGCCTCGTTCTCTCTCACACCACCCCCACCCTCCTCATCCCACTCACCGAACTCCACATCGTGTCTCCCCTTGTGTCTTAGGGTACTGACACCCCAGTCTCAATCTACCCAACCCATGCTCTCTCTCTCTCTCTCTCTCTCTCTCTCTCTCTCTCTCTCTCTCTCTCTCTCTCTCTCTCTCTCTCTCTCTCTCTCTCTCTCTCTTCTTCCCTATGTCTTTTTTAATCCGTCTTTCGCTCTCATATCATACCTCCTCCGCCTCCAAGGAACTACTTCCTTCCTCTATATGGCCGACGATATAATATGCTCTGCTTGGTTGCAACCAGACGCCAGTGTCGGTACTTAACTTATACCATTCCCGCTTTTTGCCTTACACACACACACACACACACACACACACACACAAACAGGTCTTGGCCAGTAGCACACGGCAGCTGGTCGGGTTCGCGGTCCACAGGCTTCGAACAGATTCATTTTTCAACGATCACTTTCCCCTTCCGATGTGTTCGAATGTCGTTCTAGCTTCGTCTCTTCGATGTATATCAACGGACTGTTATATTTCTCTCATGTGTCTCCCCTGATGATGTGATTATTACACGAAAGTGCACTTGGGAACTTTTCTTGTTTCATTTTCACCGTGGACTCATATATATCATTATCTTCTGGAGGCTAAGGTGAAGATTTGTATGGGTTTTCAGAAAAGAAGAGTGAATGTTGGGGTGAAGAGGGTGGTGAGAGTAAGTGAGCTTGGGAAGGAGACTTGTGTGAGGAAGTACCAGGAGAGACTGAGTACAGAATGGAAAAGGTGAGAACAATGGAAGTAAGGGGAGTGGGGGAGGAATGGGATGTATTTAGGGAATCAGTGATGGATTGCGCAAAAGATGCTTGTGGCATGAGAAGAGTGGGAGGTGGGTTGATTAGAAAGGGTAGTGAGTGGTGGGATGAAGAAGTAAGAGTATTAGTGAAAGAGAAGAGAGAGGCATTTGGACGATTTTTGCAGGGAAAAAATGCAATTGAGTGGGAGATGTATAAAAGAAAGAGACAGGAGGTCAAGAGAAAGGTGCAAGAGGTGAAAAAAAGGGCAAATGAGAGTTGGGGTGAGAGAGTATCATTAAATTTTAGGGAGAATAAAAAGATGTTCTGGAAGGAGGTAAATAAAGTGCGTAAGACAAGGGAGCAAATGGGAACTTCAGTGAAGGGCGCAAATGGGGAGGTGATAACAAGTAGTAGTAGTGATGTGAGAAGGAGATGGAGTGAGTATTTTGAAGGTTTGTTGAATGTGTTTGATGATAGAGTGGCAGATATAGGGTGTT
The DNA here is from genome assembly GCF_036320965.1 of Panulirus ornatus. Taxonomy (NCBI): domain Eukaryota; kingdom Metazoa; phylum Arthropoda; class Malacostraca; order Decapoda; family Palinuridae; genus Panulirus; species Panulirus ornatus. The sequence continues at coordinate 12,934,292 of NC_092287.1, forward strand.
TTCGTCGAGGTGGTGTGCAAAGTGAGAGGGTTAGGGAAAATGATTTGGTAAACAGAGAAGAGGTAGTAAAAGCTTTGCGGAAGATGAAAGCCGGCAAGGCAGCAGGTTTGGATGGTATTGCAGTGGAATTTATTAAAAAAGGGGGTGACTGTATTGTTGACTGGTTGGTAAGGTTATTTAATGTATGTATGACTCATGGTGAGGTGCCTGAGGATTGGCGGAATGCGAGCATAGTGCCATTGTACAAAGGCAAAGGGGATAAGAGTGAGTGCTCGAATTACAGAGGTATAAGTTTGTTGAGTATTCCTGGTAAATTATATGGGTGGGTATTGATTGAGAGGGTGAAGGCATATACAGAACATCAGATTGGGGAAGAGCAGTGTGGTTTCAGAAGTGGTAGAGGATGTGTGGATCAGGTGTCTGCTTTGAAGAATATATGTGAGAAATACTTAGAAAAGCAAATGGATTTGTATGTAGCATTTATGGATCTGGAGAAGGCATATGATAGAGTTGATAGAGATGCTCTGTGGAAGGTATTAAGAATATATGGTGTGGGAGGCAAGTTGTTAGAAGCAGTGAAAAGTTTTTATCGAGGATGTAAGGCATGTGTACGTGTAGGAAGAGAGGAAAGTGATTGGTTCTCAGTGAATGTAGGTTTGCGGCAGGGGTGTGTGATGTCTCCATGGTTGTTTAATTTGTTTATGGATGGGGTTGTTAGGGAGGTGAATGCAAGAGTTTTGGAAATAGGGGCAAGTATGAAGTCTGTTGGGGATGAGAGAGCTTGGGAAGTGAGTCAGTTGTTGTTCGCTGATGATACAGCGCTGGTGGCTGATTCATGTGAGAAACTGCAGAAGCTGGTGACTGAGTATGGTAAAGTGTGTGAAAGAAGAAAGTTAAGAGTAAATGTGAATAAGAGCAAGGTTATTAGGTACAGTAGGGTTGAGGGTCAAGTCAATTGGGAGGTGAGTTTGAATGGAGAAAAACTGGAGGAAGTGAAGTGTTTTAGATATCTGGGAGTGGATCTGGCAGCGGATGGAACCATGGAAGCGGAAGTGGATCATAGGGTGGGGGAGGGGGCGATAATTCTGGGAGCCTTGAAGAATGTGTGGAAGTCGAGAACATTATCTCGGAAAGCAAAAATGGGTATGTTTGAATGAATAGTGGTTCCAACAATGTTGTATGGTTGCGAGGCGTGGGCTATGGATAGAGTTGTGCGCAGGAGGACGGATGTGCTGGAAATGAGATGTTTGAGGACAACGTGTGGTGTGAGGTGGTTTGATCGAGTAAGTAACGTAAGGGTAAGAGAGATGTGTGGAAATAAAAAGAGCGTGGTTGAGAGAGCAGAAGAGGGTGTTTTGAAATGGTTTGGGCACATGGAGAGAATGAGTGAGGAAAGATTGACCAAGAGGATATATGTGTCGGAGGTGGAGGGAACGAGGAGAAGAGGGAGACCAAATTGGAGGTGGAAAGATGGAGTGAAAAAGATTTTGTGTGATCGGGGCCTGAACATGCAGGAGGGTGAAAGGAGGGCAAGGAATAGAGTGAATTGGAGCGATGTGATATACCGTGGTTGACGTGCTGTCAGTGGATTGAATCAAGGCATGTGAAGCGTCTGGGGTAAACCATGGAAAGCTGTGTAGGTATGTATATTTGCGTGTGTGGACGTATGTATATACATGTGTATGGGGGTGGGTTGGGCCATTTCTTTCGTCTGTTTCCTTGCGCTACCTCGCAAACGCGGGAGACAGCGACAAAGCAAAAAAAAAAAAAAAAAGATATATATATATATATATATATATATATATATATATATATATATATATATATATATATATATATGTACGTAATTCATACTGTCTGCCCTTATTAATTCCCATCGCCACCCCACCACACATGAAAAACTAACCCCCTCCCCCCTCAAGTGTGCGAGGTAGCGTTAGGAAAAGACAATAAAGGCCACAATCGTTCTCACTCAGTCTCTAGGTGTCATGTAATATGAACCGAAACCACAGCTCCCTTCCACATCCAGTCCCCACAGAACTTTCCATGGTTTAACCCAGACGCTTCACATACCCTGGCTCAATCCATTGACAGCACGTCGATCCCGGTATACCACATCGTTCCAATTCACTCTATTCCTTGCACGCCTTTCATCCTCCTGCATGTTCATGCCCCGATCACTCAAAATCTTTTTCACTCAATCCTCCCACCTCCGATTTGGTCTTCCACTTCTCGTTCCTTCCACCTCTGACACATATATCCTCTTTGTCAATCTCTCCTCACTCATTCTCTCCATATGACCAAACTATATCAAAACACCCTATTCTGATCTCTCAACCACACTCTTTTTATTACCGCACATCTCTCTTACCCTATTATTAGTTACTCGATCAAACCACCTCACACCTCATATTGTCCTCAAACATCTCATTTCTATCAAATCCACCCTCCTCCGCACAACTTTATCCATAGCCCACGCCTCGCAACCATACAACATTGTTGGAACCACTATTCCTTCAAACATACCCATTTTTCCTTTCCAAGATAAAGTTCTCGACTTTCACACATTCTTCAACACTCCCAGAATTTTCTCCCCCTCCCCCACCTTATGATTCACTTCCGCTTCCATGGTTCCATCCGCTGCCAAATCCACTCCCAGATATCTAAAACATTTCACTTCCTCCAGTTTTTCTCTATTCAAACTTACCTCCCATTTGACTTAACCCTCAACCCTACTGTAAGCTAACAACCTTGCTCTTATTCACATTTACTCTCAACTTTCTTCTTTCACACACTTTACCAAACTCAGTCACCAGCTTCTGCAGTTTCTCACATGAATCAGCCAACAGCGCTGAATCATCAGCGAACAACAACTGAATCACTTCCCAAGCTCTCTCATCCACAACAGACTGCATACTTGCACCCCTTTCCAAAACTCTTGCATTCACCTCCCTAACAAACCCATCCATATACAAATTAAACAACCATGGAGACATCACACACCCCTGCCGCAAACCTACATTCACTGAGAACCAATCACTCTCCTCTCTTCCTACACGTAAACATGCCTTACATCCTCGATAAAAACTTTTCACTGCTTCTAACAACTTGCCTCCCACACCATATACTCTTAATACCTTCCACAGAGCATCTCTATCAACTCTATCATTTGCCTTCTCCAGATCCATAAATACTACATACAAATCCATTTGCTTTCCTAAGGATTTCTCACAAAAATTCTTCAAAGCAAACACCTGATCCACACATCCTCTACCACTTCTGAAGCCACACTGCTCTTCCCCAATCTGATGCTCTGTACATGCCTTCACCCTCTCAATCAATACCTTCCTATATAATTTACCAGGAATACTTAACAAACTTATACCTTCTCTAATTTGAGCACTCACCTTTGTCCCCTTTGCCTTTGTACAATGGCACTATGCAAGCATTCCGCCAATCCTCAGACACCTCACCATGACTTATACATACATTAAATTACCTTACGAAACAGTCAACAATATAGTCACCCCTTTTTAAATAAATGCCACTGCAAACCCAAACCCGCTGCCTTGCCGGCTTTCATCTTCCGCAAAGCTTTTACTACCTTTTCTCTGTTTACTAAATCATTTTCCCTAACCCTCTCACTTTGCACACCACCTCGACCAACATACCCTATATCTGACAATCTATCATGAAACATATTCAACAAACCTTCAAAATACTCATTCCATCTCCTTCTCACATCACCACTACTCGTTAACGCCTCCCCATTAACCCCCTTCACTGAAGTTCCCATTTGTTCCCTTGTCTTACGCACTTTATTAACCTCCTTCCAAAACATCTTTTTATTCTCCCAAAAATTTAATGATACTATCTCACCCCAACTCTCATTTGCCCTCTTTTTCACCTCATGCACCTTTCTCTTGACCTCCTGCCTCTTTCTTTTATACATCTCACAATCGTTTGCATTATTTCCCTGCAAAAATCGTCCAAATGCCTCTCTCTTCTCTTTTACTAATAATCTTACTTCTTCATCCCACCACTCACTACCCTTTCTAATCTGCCCACCTCCCACGCTTCTCATGCTAGAAGCATCTTTTGCGCAAGCCATCACTGCTTCCCTAAATACATCCCATTCCTCCCCCACTCCCCTTACCTCCTTTGTTCTCACATTTTTCCATTCTGTACTCAGTCTCTCCTGGTATGTTGCTCACACAAGTCTCCTTCCAAAGGTCACTTACTCTCACCACTCTCTTCACCCCAACATTCTCTCTTCTTTTCTGAAAATCTCTACAAATCTTCACCTTCGCCTCCAAAAGATAATGATCAGACATCCCTCCAGTTGCACCTCTCATTACATTAACATTCAAAAGTCTCTCTTTCGAGCGTCTATCAATTAACAAGTAATCCAATAACGCTCTCTGGCCATCTCTCCTACTTACATACGTATACTTATGTATATCTCTCCGTTTAAACCAGTTATTCTCAATCAACAGTCCTTTTTCAGCACGTAAATCCAGAAGCTCTTCACCATTTCCATTTACAACATTGAACACCCCATGTATACCAATTTTTCCTTAAACTGCCACATTGCTCACCTTTGCATTCAAATCACCCTTCATTATAACCCGGTCTCGTGCATCAAAACTATTAACACACTCATTCAGCTGCTCCCAACACAATTCTCTCTCACGATCTTTCTTCTCATGCCCAGGTGCATATGCACCGATAATCACCCATCTCTCTCCATCAACTTTCAGTTTTACCCATATCAATGAAGAGTTTACTTTCTCACACTCTATCACATACTCCCAAAACATCAGTTTCAGGAGTAGAGCTACTCCTTCTCTTGCACTTGTCCTCTCTGTAAACCCTAACTTTACTCCCAAGACATTCCCAAACAACACTTCACCTTTACCCATGAGCTTCGTTTCACTCAGAGACAAAACATCCAGGTTCCTTTCCTCAAACATACTACCTATCTCTCCTTTTTTCTCAACTTGGTTACATCCACACCCATTTAGACACCCAATCTGAGTCTTCGAGGAGGATGAGCACTCCCTGCGTGACTCCTTCTTCTGTTTCCCCTTTTAAAAAATTAAAATACAATTAGGGAAGGGTTTCTAGCCCCCCGCTCCCGTCCCGTTTAGTCGCGTTCTACGACACGTGAGGAATTCGTGGGAAGTATTCCTTCTCCCCTAACCCCAGGGATATACATATATAAATATATATATATATATATATATATATATATATATATATATATATATATATATATATATATATATATATATATATATATATATATATATATATGGAAATGGTGAAGAGCTTGTAGATTTATGTGCTGAGAAAGGACTGGTGATTGGGACTACATGGTTTAAAAAGAGATATATACATAAGTATACGTGTGTAAGTAGGAGAGATGGCCAGAGAGCATTATTGGATTACGTGTAAATTGATAAGCGCGCAACAGAGAGACTTTTGGATGTTGATGTGCTGAGAGGTACAATGGGAGGGATGTCTCATCATTATATTATGGAGGCGAAGGTAAAGATATGTAGAGGTTTTCAGAAAAGAAAAGAAAATGTTGTGGTGAAGAGAGTGGTGAGAGTAAGTGAGTTTGGGAAAGACACTTGTGTGAGGAAGTAACAGGAGAGACTGAGTACAGAATGGAAAATGGTGAGAACAAAGGACGTAAGGGAAGTGGGGGAGGAATGGGATGTGTTTAGGGAAGCAGTGATGGCTTACGCAAAAAATGCTTGTTGCATGAGAATCGTGGGAGAAGGGCAAATTAGAAAGGGTTGTGAGTGGTGGGGTGGATAAGAAAGATTTTTAGTGAAAGAGAAGAGAGAGGCATTTCGACGATTTTTGCAGGGAAATAACGCAAATGACTAGGAGATGTATAAAAAAAAGTAAATACAGGAGGTCTAGAGAAAGGTGTAAGAGGTGAAAAAGAGAGCAAAAGAGAGTTGGGGTGAGAGAGTATCATTAAATTTTAGTGAGAATAAAGAGATGTTTTGGATGGAGGTAAATAGAGTGCGTAAGGCAAAGGAACAAATGGGAACTTCATTGAAGGGAGTTAATGGGGAGGTGATAACTAGTAGTCGTGATGAGAAAAGGAGATGGAGTGAGTATTTTGAAGGTTTGTTGAATGTGTTTGATGATAGAGTGGTATATATAGGGTGTTTTGGTCGAGGTTGTGTGCAAAGTGAGTGGATAGGGAGAATGATTTGGTAAACAGAGAAGAGGTAGTAAAAGCTTTGCGGAAGATGAAAGCTAGGAAGGCAGCGGGTTTGGATGGTATTGCAGTGGAATCTATCAAAAAAGGAGGTGACTGTATTGTTGGCTGGTTGGTAAGGTTACTTAATATATGTACGACTCATGGTGAGATGCTTGAGGATTGGTGGATTGCTTCAATATTACAATTGTACAAAGGCAAAGGGGATAAAAGTGAGTGCGCAAATTACGGAGGTATACGTTTGTTGAGTATTACAGGAAAAATATATGGGAGGGTATTGATTGAGAGAGTGAAAGAATGTACAGAGCATCAAATTGGGGAAGAGCAGTGTGGTGTCAGAAGTGGTAGGCGATGTATGGATCAGGTGTTTGCTTTGAAGAATGTATGTGAGAAATACTTAGAAAGGCACATGGATTTGTATGTAGCATTTTGGATCTGAAGAAGGCTCCGTGAAAGGCATTAAGGAATATATGGTGTGAGAGGCAAGTTGTTAGAAGCAGTGAAAAGTTTTTATCTAGGATGTAAGGCATTTGTGCGACTGGGAAGAGAGAAAAGTAATTAGTTCTCAGTGAATGTTGGATTCCGGCAGGGGTGTGTGATGTCTCCATGGTTGTTTAATTTGTTTAGAGATGCGGTTGTTAGGGAGGTGAATGCAAGAGTTTTGGAAAGAGGGGCACGTATGCAGTGTTGTGGATGAGAGACTTGGAAAGTGAGTCAGTTGTTGTTCGCTGATGATACAGCGCAGATGGCTGATTCGGGTGAGAAACTGCAGAAGCTGGTGACTGACACTGGGAATACGTGTAAAAGAAGAAAGCTGAGACTAAATGTGAATAAGAGCAACATTATTAGGTACAGTAGGGTTGAGGGACAAGTCAATTGGGAGGTAAGTTTAAATAGAGAAAAACTGGAGGAAGTGAAGTGTTTTAGATATCTTAGAGTGCATTTTGCAGCGGATGGGGCCATGGAAGCGGAAGTCGATCATAGGGTGGGGGAGGGGGCGAAAATTCTGGGAGCGTTAAAAAATGCGTGGAGGTCAAGAACGTTATCTTGGAAAGATAAAATGGGTAAATTTAAAGGAATAGTGGTTCCAACAATGTTAAATGGTTGCGAGGCGTGAGTTATAAAAAGAGTTGTGCGAAGGTGGGTGGATGTGTTGGAATTTAGATGTTTGAGGACAATATGTGGTGTGAAGTGGTTTGATCGAGTAAGTAATAATAGGGAAAGAGAGATGTATGGTAATAAAAAGAGTGTGGTTGGGAGACCGGAAGAGGGGAGTTTGAAATGGTTTGGTCATATGGAGAGAATGAGTGTGGAAAGATTGACAAAGAGGATATATGTGTCAGAGGTGGAGGGAAAGAAGAGAAGTGGGAGACCAAATTGGATGTGGAAAGATGGAGTGAAAAAGGTTTTGAGTGATCGTGGCCTGAAAATGCAGAATGATGAAAGGTGTGCAAAGAAAAGAGCGAGTTGGAACGATGTGGTATACCGGGGTCGATGTGCTGTCAATAGATTAAACGAGGGCATGTGAAGTGTCTGGGGTAAACCATGGAAAGTGTTGTGGGGCCTAGATGCGAAAAAGGGCGCTGTGGCTTCGGTGCATTATACATGACAGCTAGAGACTGAATATGAACGAATGTGGCCTTTGTTGTGTTTTCCTAACGCTACCTCGCGCACATGCGGGGGAAGGGGATTGTCATTTGATGTGTGGCTGGTGGCGACGGGAAGATATAGAGAGAGGGGACGGGAGCGGGGGGCCAGAAATCCTCCTCTCCTTGTATTCTAACTTTCTAAAATGGGAAACAGAAGAAGGAGTCGCGCGGGGAGTGCTCATCCTCCTCGTAGGCTCAGACTAGGGTGTCTAAATGTATGTGGATGTAACCAAGATGTGAAAAAAATGAGAAATAGGTAGTATGTTTGAGAAAAGGAACCTGGATGTTTTGGCTCTGAGTGAAACGAAGTTTAAGGGTAAAGGGGAAGAGTGGTTTGGGAATGTTTTGGGAGTAAAGTCAGGGGTTAGTGAGAGGACAAGAGCAAGAGAAGGAGTAGCAGTACTCCTGAAACAGTTGTGGGAGTATGTGATAGAATGTAAGAATGTAAATTCTAGATCAATATGGGTAAAACTGAAAGTTGATGGAGAGAGATGGGTGATTATTGGTGCATATGCACCTGGGCATGAGAAGAAAGATCATGAGAGACAAGTGTTTTGGGAGCAGTTGAATGAGTGTGTTAGTGGTTTTGATGCACGAGACCGGGTTATAGTGATGGGTGATTTGAATGCAAAGGTGAGTAATGTAGCAGTTAAGGGAATAATTGGTATTCATAGGGTGTTCAGTGTTGTAAATGGAAATGGTGAAGAGCTTGTATATTTATGTGCTGAAAAAGGACTGGTGATTGGGAATACCTGGTTTATAAAGCGAGATATACATAAGTAAACGTATGTAAGTAGAAGAGATGGCCAGAGAGCGTTATTGGATTACGTGTTAATTGATAGGCTTACGAAAGAGAGACTTTTGGATGTTAATGTGCTGAGAGGTGCAACTGGAGGGATGTCTGACCATTATCTTATGGAGGCGAAGGTGAAGACTTGAAGGGGTTTTCAGAAAAGAAAAGAGAATGTTGGGGTAAAGAGAGTGGTGAGAGTAAGTGAGCTTGGGAAGGAGATTTGTGTGAGGAATTACCAGGAGAGGCTGAGTACAGAATGGAAAAAGGTGAGAAAAAAGAGGGGAGTGGGGGAGGAATGGGATGTATTTAGGGAAGCAGTGATGGCTTGCGCAAAAGATGCTTGTGGCATGAGAGGCGTGGGAGGTAGGTTGATTAGAAAGGGTAGTGAGTGGTGGGATGAAGAAGTAAGATTATTAGTGAAAGAGAAGAGAGAGGCATTTGGACGATTTTTGCAGGGAAAAAATGCAAATGAGTGGGAGATGTATAAAAGAAAGAGACAGGAGGTCAAGAGAAAGGTGGAAGAGGTGAGAAAGAGGGCAAATGAGAGTTGGGGTGAGAGACTTTCATTAAATTTTAGGGAGAATAAAAAAGATGTTCTGGAAGGAGGTAAATCAAGTGCGTGAGACAAGGGAGCAAATGGGGACTTCAGTGAAGGGGCCTAATGGGGTGGTGATAACAATTGGTGGTGATGTAAGAAGGAGATGGAGTGAGTATTTTCAAGGTTTGTTGAATGTGTTTGATGATAGAGTGGCAGATATAGGGTGTTTTGGTCGAGGTGGTGTTCAAAGTGGGAGGGATAGGAAAAATGATTTGGCAAACAGAGAAGAGTTAGTAAAAGCTTTGCGGAAGATGAAAGCCGGCAAGGCAGCAGGTTTGGATGGTATTGCAGTGGAATTTATTAAAAAAGAGGGTGACTGTATTGTTGACTGGTTGGTAAGGTTATTTGATGTATGTATGATTCATGGTGAGGTGCCTGAAAATTAGCGGAATGCGTGCATAGTGCCATTGTACAAAGGCTAAGGGGATAAGAGTGAGTGCTCATATTAGAGAGTTAAAAGTTTGTTGAGTATTCCTGGTAAATTATATGGGAGGGTATTGATTGAGAGGGTGAAGGCATGTACAGAGCATCAGATTGGGGAAGAGCAGTGTGGTTTCAGAAGTGGTAGAGGATGTGTGGATCAGGTGTTTGCTTTGAAGAATGTATGTGAGAAATACTTAGAAAAGCAAATGGATTTGTATGTAGCATTTATGGATCTGGAGAAGGCATATGATAGAGTTGATAGAGATGCTCTGTGGAAGGTACTAAGAATATATGGTGTGGGAGGCAAGATGTTAGAAGCAGTGAAAAGTTTTAATCGATGATGTAAGGCATGTGTACGTGTAGGAAGAGAGGAAAGTGATTGGTTCTCAGTGAATGTAGGTTTGCGGCAGGGGTGTGTGATGTTTCTATGGTTGTTTAATTTGTTTATGGATGGGGTTGTTAGGGAGATGAATGCAAGAATTCTGGAAAGAGGGGCAAGTATGAAGTCTGTTGGGGATGAGAGAGCTTGGGAAGTGAGTCAGTTGTTGTTCGCTGATGATACAGCGCTGGTGGCTGATTCATGTGAGAGACTGCAGAAGCTGGTGACTGAGTTTGGTAAAGTGTGGGAAAGAAGAAAGTTAAGAGTAAATGTGAATAAGAGCAAGGTTATGAGGTACAGTAGGGTTGAGGGTCAAGTCAATTGGGAGGTAAGTTTGAATGGAGAAAAACTGGAGGAAGTAAAGTGTTTTAGATATCTTGGAGTGGATCTAGCGGCGGATGGAACCATGGAATCGTAAGTGAATCATAGGGTGGGGGAGGGGGCGAAAATCCTGGGAGCCTTGAAGAATGTGTGGAAGTCGAGAACATTATCTCCGAAAGCAAAAATGGGTATGTTTGAAGGAATAGTGGTTCCAACAATGTTGTATGGTTGCGAGGCGTGGGCTATGGATAGAGTTGTGCGCAGGAGGTTGGATGTGCTGGAAATGAGATGTTTGAGGACAATATGTGGTGTGAGGTGGTTTGATCGAGTAAGTAATATAAGGGTAAGAGAGATAAAAAGAGCGTGGTTGAGAGAGTAGAAGAGGGTGTTTTGAAATGGTTTGGGCACATAGAGAGAATGAGTGAAGAAATATTGACCAAGAGGATATATGTGTCGGAGGTGGAGGGAACGAGGAGAAGTGGGAGACCAAATTTTAGGTGGAAAGATGGAATGAAAATGATTTCGAGTGATCGGGGCCTGAACATGCAGGAGGGTGAAAAGGCGGGCAAGGAATAGAGTGAATTGGATCGATGTGGTATCCCGGGGTTGACGTGCTGTCATTGGATTGAATCAGGGCATGTGAAGCGTCTGGTGTAAACCATGGAAAGTTCTGTGGGGCCTGGATGTGGAGAGTGAGCTGTGGTTTCAGGCATTATTACATGACAGCTAGAGACTGAGTGTGAACGAATGAGGCCTTTGTTGTCTTTTCCTAGCGCTACCTTGCACACATGAAGGGGGAAGAGTATGTTATTCCGTGTGTGGCGAGGTGGCGATGGGAATGAATTAAGGCAGTGTGCATTGTGTGCATGTGTATATATGTATGTGTCTGTGTGTGTATATATATATGTGTACATTGAGATGTATGGGTATGTATATTTGCGTGTGTGGACGTGTATGTATGTTCATGTGTATGGGGGTGGGTTGAGCCATTTCTTTCGTCTGTTTCCTTGCGCTACCTCGCAAACGCGGGAGACAGCGACAAAAAATATATATATATATATATATATATATATATATATATATATATATATATATATATATATATATATATATATATATATATATATATATATATATATATATATATATTATCCCCTAGGGATAGGGGAGAAAGCATACTTCCCATGTATTCACTGCGTGCTGTAGAAGGCGAGTAAAAGGGGAGGAAGCGGGGGGCTGGAAATCCTTCCCTCTCATTTTTTCAATTCTCAAAAAGAAGGAATAGAGAATGGGGCCAGGTGAGGATATTCCCTCAAAGGCCCACTCGTCTGTTCTTAAAGCTACTTCGCTAACACGGGAAATGGCGAATAGTTTGAAAAAAGATATATATATATATATATATATATATATATATATATATATATATATATATATATATATATATATATATATATATATTTTTTTTTTTTTTCTTTTAAACTATTCGCCATTTCCCGCGTTAGCGAGGTAGCGTTAAGAACAGAGGACTGGGCCTTTTTTGGAATATCCTCACCTGGCCCCCTCTGTTCCTTCTTTTGGAAAATGAAAAAAAAACGAGAGGGGAGGATTTCCAGCCCCCCGCTCCCTCCCCTTTTAGTCGCCTTCTACGACACGCAGGGAATACGTGGGAAGTATTCTTAATCCCCTATCCCGAGGGATAATATATATATATATATATATATATATATATATATATATATATATATATATATATATATATATATATATATAGGGGTGAGAGAATACTTCCCACGCATTCCTCGCGTGTCGTAGAAAGCGACTAGAGGGGACGGGAGCGGGGGCCCAGAAATCCTCCCCTCCTTGTATTTTTTTAACTTTCTAAAATGGGAAACAGAAGAAAGAGTCACGCGGGGAGTGCTCATCCTCCTCGAAGGCTCAGATTGGGGTGCCTAAATGTGTGTGGATGTAACCAAGATGTGAAAAAAGGAGAGATAGGTAGTATGTTTGAGGAAAGGAACCTGGATGTTTTGGCTCTGAGTGAAACGAAGCTCAAGTCTAAAGGGGAAGAGTTGTTTGGGAATGTCTTGGGAATAAAGTCAGGAGTTAGTGAGAGGACAAGAGCAAGGGAAGGAGTAGCAGTACTCCTGAAACAGGAGTTGTGGAAGTATGTGATAGAATGTAAGAAAGTAAATTCTAGATTAATATGGGTAAAACTGAAAGTTGATGGAGAGAGATGGGTGATTATTGGTGCATATGCACCTGGGCATGAGAAGAAAGATCATGAGAGGCAAGTGTTTTGGGAGCAGCTGAATGAGTGTGTTAGTGGTTTTGATGCACGAGACCGGGTTATAGTGTTGGGTGATTTGAATGCAAAGGTGAGTAATGTGGCAGTTGAGGGAATAATTGGTATACATGGGGTGTTCATTGTTGTAAATGGAAATGGTGAAGAGCTTGTAGATTTATATGCTGAAAAAGGACTGATGATTGGGAATACCTGGTTTAAAAAGCGAGATATACATAAGTATACTTATGTAAGTAGGAGAGATGGCCAGAGAGCGTTATTGGATTACGTGTTAATTGACAGGCGTGCGAAAGAGAGACTTTTGGATGTTAATGTGCTGAGAGGTGCAACTGGAGGGATGTCTGATGATTATCTTGTGGAGGCTAAGGTGAAGATTTGAATGGGTTTTCAGAAAAGAAGAGTGAATGTTGGGGTGAAGAGGGTGGTGAGAATAAGTGAGCTTGGGAAGGAGACTTGTGTGAGGAAGTACCAGGAGAGACTGAGTACAGAATGGAAAAAGGTGAGAACAATGGAAGTAAGGGGAGTGGGGAGGAATGGGATGTATTTAGGGAATCAGTGATGGATTGCGCAAAAGATGCTTGTTGCATGAGAAGAGTGGGAGGTGGGTTGATTAGAAAGGGTAGTGAGTGGTGGGATGAAGAAGTAAGAGTATTAGTGAAAGAGAAGAGAGAGGCATTTGGACGATTTTTGCAGGGAAAAAATGCAATTGAGTGGGAGACGTATAAAAGAAAGAGACAGGAGGTCAAGAGAAAGGTGCAAGAGGTGAAAAAAAGGGCAAATGAGACTTGGGGTGAGAGAGTATCATTAAATTTTAGGGAGAATAAAGAGATGTTCTGGAAGGAGGTAAATAAAGTGCGTAAGACAAGGGAGCAAATGGGAACTTCAGTGAAGGGCGCAAATGGGGAGGTGATAACAAGTAGTGGTGATGTGAGAAGGAGATGGAGTGAGTATTTTGAAGGTTTGTTGAATGTGTTTGATGATAGAGTGGCAGATATAGGGTGTTTTGGTCGAGGTGGTGTGCAAAGTGAGAGGGTTAGGGAAAATGATTTGGTAAACAGAGAAGAGGTAGTAAAAGCTTTGCGGAAGATGAAAGCCGGCAAGGCAGCAGGTTTGGATGGTATTGCAGTGGAATTTATTAAAAAAGAGGGTGACTGTATTGTTGACTGGTTGGTAAGGTTATTTAATGTATGTATGACTCATGGTGAGGTGCCTGAGGATTGGCGGAATGCGTGCATAGTGCCATTGTACAAAGGCAAAGGGGATAAGAGTGAGTGCTCAAATTACAGAGGTATAAGTTTCTTGAGTATTCCTGGCAAATTATATGGGGGGGTATTGATTGAGAGGGTGAAGGCATGTACAGAGCATCAGATTGGGGAAGAGCAGTGTGGTTTCAGAAGTGGTAGAGGATGTGTGGATCAGGTGTTTGCTTTGAAGTATGTATGTGAGAAATACTTAGAAAAGCAAATGGATTTGTATGTAGCATTTATGGATCTGGAGAAGGCATATGATAGAGTTGATAGAGATGCTCTGTGGAAGGTATTAAGAATATATGGTGTGGGAGGCAAGTTGTTAGAAGCAGTGAAAAGTTTTTATCGAGGATGTAAGGCATGTGTACGTGTAGGAAGAGAGGAAAGTGATTGGTTCTTAGTGAATGTAGGTTTGCGGCAGGGGTGTGTGATGTCTCCATAGTTGTTTAATTTGTTTATGGATGGGGTTGTTAGGGAGGTGAATGCAAGAGTTTTGGAAAGAGGGGCAAGTATGAAGTCTGTTGGGGATGAGAGAGCTTGGGAAGTGAGTCAGTTGTTGTTCGCTGATGATACAGCGCTGGTGGCTGATTCATGTGAGAAACTGCAGAAGCTGGTGACTGAGTTTGGTAAAGTATGTGAAAGAAGAAAGTTAAGAGTAAATGTGAATAAGATCAAGGTTATTAGGTACAGTAGGGTTGAGGGTCAAGTTAATTGGGAGGTAAGTTTGAATGGAGAAAAACTGGAGGAAGTGAAGTGTTTTAGATATCTGGAAGTGGATCTGGCAGCGGATGGAACCATGGAAGCGGAAGTGGATCATAGGGTCGGGGAGGGGGCGATAATTCTGGGAGCCTTGAAGAATGTGTGGAAGTCGAGAACATTATCTCGGAAAGCAAAAATGGGTATGTTTGAAGGAATAGTGGTTCCAACAATGCTGTATGGTTGCGAGGCGTGGACTATGGATAGAGTTGTGCGCAGGAGGATGGATGTGCTGGAAATGAGATGTTTGAGGACAATGCGTGGTGTGAGGTGGTTTGATCGAGTAAGTAACGTAAGGGTAAGAGAGATGTCTGGAAATAAAAAGAGCGTGGTTGAGAGAGCAGAAGAGGGTGTTTTGAAATGGTTTGGTCACATGGAGAGAATGAGTGAGGAAAGATTGACCAAGAGGATATATGTGTCGGAGGTGGAGGGAACGAGGAGAAGAGGGAGACCAAATTGGAGGTGGAAAGATGGAGTGAAAAAGATTTTGTGTGATCGGGGCCTGAACATGCAGGAGGGTGAAAGGAGGGCAAGGAATAGAGTGAATTGGAACGATGTGGTATACCGGGGTTGACGTGCTGTCAGTGGATTGAATCAGGGCATGTGAAGCGTCTGGGGTAAACCATGGAAAGCTGTGCAGGTATGTATATTTGCGTGTGTGGACGTATGTATATACATGTGTATGGGGGTGGGTTGGGCCATTTCTTTCGTCTGTTTCCTTGCGCTACCTCGCAAACGCGGGAGACAGCGACAAAGCAAAAAAAAAAAAAAAAGTCCCTTAGCCTAGCGGTTAGCATGCCTGCCTCGTGCACAAGGGGTCCGAGGTTCGATCCTGGCTGATGGAGCTTTGTATGTTCTATGAAGGTGCGCGTTCATATACACTTCATTCGTATATACATATATATATATTTTTTTCTTTCAAACTATTCGCCATTTCCCGCATTAGCGAGGTAGCGTTAAGAACAGAGGACTGAGCCTTTGAGGGACTACCCTCACCTGGCCCAATTCTCTGTTCCTTCTTTTGGAAAAAAAAAAAAAAAAAAAAAAAAAAAAAAAAAAAACGAGAGGGGAGGATTTCCAGCCCCCCGCTCCCTCCCCTTTTAGTCGCCTTCTACGACACGCAGGGAATACGTGGGAAGTATTCTTGCTCCCCTATCCCCAGGGATATATATATATATATATATATATATATATATATATATATATATATATATATATATATATATATATATATATATATATATATATATATATATACATATATATATACATATATATATATATATATATATATATATATATATATATATATATATATATATATATATATATATATATATATATATATATATATAATACTTCCCACGTATTCCCTGCGTGTCGTAGAAGGCGACTAAAAGGGGAGGGAGCGGGGGGCTGGAAATCCTCCCCTCTCATAATTTTTTTTAATTTTCCAAAAGATGGAACAGAGAAGGGGGCCAGGTGAGGATATTCCCTCAAAGGTCCAGTTCTCTGTTCTTAACGCTACCTCGCTAACGCGGGAAATGGCGAATAGTTTGAAAGAAAAAGAAAGATTTATTATTTTTATTTATTTTGCTTTGTCGCTGACTCACGATTTTGCGAAGTAGCGCAAGGAAACAGACGAAAGAAAATGGCCCAACCCACCCTCATACACAATGTACACACACACACGCCCACACACGCAAATATACATACGTATACATCCCAATGTACATATATATATATATATATACAAACACAGACACATACATATATACCTATGCACACAATTCACACTGCCTGCCCCTATTGATTCCCATCGCCACCTCGCCACACATGAATACCATCCCCCTCCCCCCTCATGTGTGTGAGGTAGCACTAGGAAACGACAACAAAGGCCCCATTCGTTCACACTCAGTCTCCAGCTGTCACGAAATAATGCCCGAAATCACAGCTCCCTTTCCACATCCAGGCCCCACAGATCTTTCCATGGTTTACCCCAGACGCTTCACATGCCCTGATTCAATCCACTGACAGAACGTCAACCCCGGTATACCACATCGATCCAATTCACTCTATTCCTTGCCCTCCTTTCACCCTCCTGCATGTTCAGGCTCCGATCATAGAGAATCTTTTTCACTCCATCACCTTTTCACCTCCAACTTGGTCTCCCACTTCTCCTCGTTCCCTCCATGTGCCCAAACCATTTCAAAACACCTCTTCTGCTCTCTCAACCACACTCTTTTTATTTCCACACATCTCTCCGACCCTTGCATTACTTACTCGATCAAACCACCTCACACCACACATTGTCCTCAAACATATCATTTCCAGCACATCCACCCTCCTGCGCACAACTCTATCCATAGCCCACGCCTCGCAACCATACAACATTGTTGGAACCACTATTCCTTCAAACATACCCATTTTTGCTTTCCGAGATAATGTTCTCGACTTCCACACATTCTTCAAGGCTCCCAGGATTTTCGCCCCCTCCCCCACCCTATGATTCACTTCCTCTTCCATGGTTCCATCCGCTGCCAGATCCACTCCCAGATATCTAAAACACTTTACTTCCTCCAGTTTTTCTCCATTCAAACTTGCCTCCCAATTGACTTGACCCTCAACCCTACTGTACCTAATAACCTTGCTCTTATTCACATTTACTCTTAAATTTCTTCTTTCACACACTTTACCAAACTCAGTCACCAGCTTCTGCAGTTTCTCACATGAATCAGCCACCAGCGCTGTACCATCAGGGAACAACATATATATATATATATATATATATATATATATATATATATATATATATATATATATATATATATATATATATATATATATATATATATATATATATATATATATATATATATATATATATTCATCTTTTTATTTATTCATTTATTAATTTTGCTTTGTCGCTGTCTCCCGCGTTATCATGGTAGCGCAAGGAAACAGATGAAAGAATGGCCCAACCCACCCTTATACACATGTATATACGTACACATCCACACACGCAAATATATATTCCTGTACATCTCAATGTACACATATATATACATACACAGATATATACATATATACACATGTACATAATTCATATTGTCTGTCTTTATTCATTCCCATCGCCACCCCGCCAAACATGGAATAACAACCCGCTCCCTCCACGTGTGTGCGAGGTAGCGCTAGGAAAAGACAACAAAGGCCCCATTCGTTCACAGTCTCTGGCTGTTTTGTAATAATGCAACGAAGCCACAGCTCCCTTTCCACATCCAGGCCTCACAGAACTATCCATGGTTTAACCCAGCCGCGGCACATGCCGTGGTTCAATCCATTGACAGCACGTCGACCCCGGTATACCACATCGCTCCAATTCACTCCATTCCTTGCACGTCTTTCACCCTCCTACATGTTCAGGCCCCGATCACTCAAAATCTTTTTCACTCCATCTTTCCACCTCTAATTTGGTCTCCCACTTCTCCTCGTTCCTTCGACCTCTGACACTTATATCCTCTTGGTCAATATTTCACCACTCATTCTCTCCATTCGACCAAACCATTTCAAAACACCCTCTTCTGCTCTCTCAACGACACTCTTCTTATTTCCACACATCTCTCTCACCCTTATATTACTTACTCGATGAAACCACCTCACACCTCATATTGTCCTCAAACATCTCATTTCCAGCACCTCCACCCTCCTGCGCACATCTCATTCCATAGCCCACGCCTCGCAACCATACAACATTGTTGGAACCACTATTCCTTCAAACATACCCATTTTTGCTTTCCGAGATAGTGTTCTCGGCTTCCAAATATTCCTCAAGGCTCCTAGAATTTTCGCCCCCTCCCCAACCCTATGATTCGCTTCGCTTCCATGGTTCCATCCGCTGCCAGATCCACTCCCAGATATCTAAAACACTTTACTTCCTCCAGTTTTTCTCCATTCAAACTTACCTCCCAATTGCCTTGACCCTCAACCCTACTGTACCTAATAACCTTGCTCTCATTCACATTTACTCTTAACTTTCTTCTTTCACACAGTTTACCAAACTCAGTCACCAGCTTCTTCAGTTTCTCACATGAATCAGCCGCCAGCGCTGTATCATCAGCGAACAACAACTGACTCACTTACCAAGCTTTCTCATCCACAACGGACTGCGTACTTGCCCCTCTTTCCAAAACTCTTGCATTCACCTCCCTAACAACCCCATCCATAAACAAATTAATCAACTGTGGAGACATCACACACCCCGGCCGAAACCTAGATTCTCTGAAAACCAATCACTTTCCTCTCTTCCTACACGCACACATGCCTTACATCCTCGATAAAAACTTTTCACTGCTTCTACCAACTTCCCTCCCACACCATATATTCTTAGTACCTTCCACAGAGCATCTCTATCAACTCTATCATATGCCTTCTCCAGATCCATAAATGATACATACAAATCCATTTGCTGTTCTAAGTATTTCTCACATATATTCTTCAAAGCAAACACCTGATCCACACATCCTCTACCACTTCTGAAACCACACTACTCTTCCCCGGTCTGATACTCTGTACATGCCTTCGCCCTCTCAATCAATACGCTCCCATATAATTTACCAAGATTACTCAACAAACTTATGCCTCTGTAATTTGAGACTCACTCTTATCCCCTTTGCCTTTGTACAATGGCACTATGCAAGCATTCCGCCAATCCTCAGGCACCTAACCATGAATCATACATACATTGAATAATCTTACCAACCAGTGAAACAATACAGTCACCCTCTTTTTCAATAAATTCCACTGCAATACCATCCAAACCCGCTGCCTTGCCGGCTTTCATCTTCCGGAAAGCTTTTTCTACCTCTTCTCTGTTTACCAAATCTTTTTCCCTAACACTTTCACTTTTCACACCACCTCGACCAAAACACCCTATATCTGCCACTCTTTCATCAAACACATTCAACAAACCTTGAAAATACTCACTCTATCTCCTTCTCTCATCACCACTACTTGTTATCACCTCCCCATTAGCCGCCTCCACTGCAGTTCCCATTAGCTCTCTTGTCTTACACACTTTATATACCTCCTTCCAAAACATCTTATTCTTCCTAAACGTTAATGATACTCTCTCACCACAAATCTCATTTCCCCTGTTTTTCACTTCTTGCACCTTTCTCTTGACCTCCTGCGTTTTTTCCCTACAAAAATCATCCAAATGCTTCTTTCTTCTCTTTCAGTAATAATATTAGTTCTTCATCACACTACTCACTACCCTTTCTAATCAACCCACCTCACACGCTTCTCATGCCACAAGCATCTTTTGCGCAAGCCATCACTGCATTCCTAAATACATCCCATTCCTCTCCCACTTCCCCTAACTCCTTTGTTCTCACCATTTTCCGTTCTGTACTCAGTCTCTACTGGTACTTCCACACACAAGTCTCCTTCCCAAGCTCACTTACTCTCATCACTCTCTTCACCCCAACATTCTCTCTTCTTTTCTGAAAACCCCTACAAATCTTCACCTTCGCCTCCACAAGATAATGATCAGACATCCCTCCAGTTGCACCTCTCATCACATTAAATTCGAAAAGCCTCTCTTTCGCGAGCCTGTCAATTAAAACGTAATCCAATAACGCTCTTTGGCCATCTCTCCTACTTACATACGTATGCTTATGTATATATCGCTTTTAAAACCAGGTAATCCCATTCACCAGTCCTTTTTCAGCACATAAATCTACAAGTTCTTCACCATTTCCATTTACAACACTGAACACCCTATGTATACCAATTATTCCCTCAACTACCACATTACTCACCCTTCCATTCAAATCACCCCCCTCTATAACCCTGTCTTGTGCATCAAAACCACTACCACACTCATTCAGCTGCGGAAGTGGATTATAGGGTGGGGGAGGGGGCGATAATTCTGGGAGCCTTGAAGAATGTGTGGAAGTCGAGAACATTATCTCGGAAAGCAAAAGTGGGTATGTTTGAAGGAATAGTGGTTTCAACAATGTTGTATGGTTACGAGGCGTTGGCTATGGATAGAGTTGTGCGCAGGAGGTTGGATGTGCTGGAAATGAGATGTTTGAGGACAGTGTGTGGTGTGAGGTGGTCTGATCGAGTAAGTAACGTAAGGGTAAGAGGGATGTGTGGAAATAAAAAGAGCGTGGTTGAGAGAGCAGAAGAGGGTGTTTTGAAATGGTTTGGGGACATGGAGAGAATGAGTGAGGAAAGATTGACCAAGAGGATATATGTGTCGGAGGTGGAGGGAACGAGGAGAAGTGGGAGACCAAATTGGAGGTGGAAAGATGGAGTGAAAAAGATTTTGTGTGATCGGGGCCTGAACATGCAGGAGGGTGAAAGGAGGGCAAGGAATAGAGTGAATTGGATCGATGTGGTATACCGGGGTTGACGTGCTGTCAGTGGATTGAATCAGGGCATGTGAAGCGTCTGGGGTAAACCATGAAAGCTGTGTAGGTATGTATATTTGCGTGTGTGGACGTATGTATATACATGTGTATGGGGGTGGGTTGGGCCATTTCTTTCGTCTGTTTCCTTGCGCTACCTCGCAAACGCGGGAGACAGCGACAAAGCAAAAAAAAAAAAAAAAAAATATATATATATTATATATATATATATATATATATATATATATATATATATATATATATATATATATATATATATATATATATATATATATATATATCTTTTTTTTATTATACTTTGATGCTGTCTCCTGCATTAGCGAGGTAGGTCACGGAAACATACGAAAGAAAGACCCAACCCACCCACATACATAGGTACATACATAAACGTCAACACATGCATATATACATACCTATACAATCAACGTGAATATACATATACATGAACGGATACATACATATATACATATGTAGATATTCATACGTGCTGCTTCATTCACTCTCGCCGCCACTCCACCACACATGAAATGACACCTACTTCCCCACGCGTTCGCGCGATGTACCGCTAGGAAAACACGACAAAGGCCAGATTCGTTCACATTCAGTCTCTAGCTGTCATGTGTAATGCACCGGAACCACAGCTTCCTTTCTACATAGAGGTCCCACAGAACTTTCCATGGTTTACCTCAGACGCTTCACATACCCTGGATCAATTCACTTACACCACGTTGACCCCGCTATGCCACATCGTTCCCATTCACTCTATTTCTTACACGCCTTTCACCCTCGTGTATGTTCAGGCCCCGATCGCTCAAAATCTTTTTCTCTCCATCCTTCCAACTCCAATTCAGTCTCCTATTTCTCTTCGTTACCTCCACCTCTGACACACATATCCCCTATGTCAATCTTTCCTCACTCATTTCTCAATGTCACCAAAATATTATAATACACCCTCTTCTGCTCTCTCAACCACACACTTTCTATTACAACACATCTTTCTTACCCTTTCATTACTTACTCAATCAAACCACCTCATACCATATACTGTTCTCAAACATATCATTTCCAACATATCTACCATCCTCCGCACAACCCTATCTATAGCTCATGCCTCACAACCATATAACAATGTGGGAACCACTATTTCTTCAAACAAGCTCTTTTTTGCTCTCCGAGATATCGTTATCGCATTCCACACATTCATCAACGCTCCCAGAACCTTTGCCCTCTTCCCCACCTGTGATTCACTTTTGCCTCCATTGTTCTATCAGCTGCCAAATCCACTCCCAGATACCTAAAACACTTCACTTCCTCCACTTTTTCTCCATTCAAACTTACCTTCCAAATGACTTGTCTCTCAACCCTACTGAACCTAATAAAGTTGCTCTTATTCACATTTACTCTCACCTTTCTTCTTTCACACACTTTACCAAGCTCAGTCACCAACTTCTGCAGTTTCTCACCCGAATCAGCCACCAGCGCTGTATCATCAGCGAACAACGACTGACTCACTTCCCAAGCCCTTTCATCCATAACAGACTGCATACTTGCCCTCTCTCCAAAACCCTTGCCTTCACCTCCCTAACAACCCGATCCATAAACAAATCAAACAGACATGGAGACATCACACACGACTGCCCCAAACCGACACTCACTGGAGACCACTCATTTTCCTCTTTTTCTACTCGTACACATGCCTTATATCCTCAATAAAAACATTTCCCTTCTTCAAGGAACTTACTCCCACACCATATACTCTTGATACCTTCCACAGAGCATCTCTATTAACTCTACTTTATGCCTTCTCCAGATCCATAAATACTACATACAAATCCATCTGCTTTTCTAAATATTTCTCACATACATTCTTCAAAGGAAACACCTGATCCACACATCCTCTACCACTTCTGAAACCACACTGCTCTTCTCCAATCTGATGCTTTGTACATGCCTTGACCCTCTTGATCAATACCCTCCCATATGATTTCCCAGGAATACTCCATAAACTTATATATCTGTAATTTAAACACTCACTTTCATCCCCTTTGGTTTTGTACAATAGCACTATACATGCATTCCGCCAATCCTCAGGCACTTCACCATGAACCATACATACCAACCATACAATAATACAGTCACCCCCTCTTTTAATAAAGTTCACAGCAATACCATCCAAACCCGCCGCCTTGCTGGATTTCATCTTCCGCAAAGCTTTCGCTACCTCTTCTTTGCTTACCAAATCATTCTCCGTGATCCTTTCACTTCGTACACTATCTCGACCAAAACACCATATATCTGCCACTCTATCATCAAAGACATTTAACAAACCTTGAAAATACTCACTCCCTCTCCCTCTCACTTCACTACTACTTGTTAGTGCCTCCCCATATCCACCCCTTCACCGATGTTCCCATTTGTTCTCTTGTCTTACGCACTTTATTTACCTCCTTCGAAAACATCTTTTTATTTTCCCTAAAATTTAATGATAATCACTCACTCCAACTCTCATGCGATATGGAGATGGAGTGAGTCTTTTGAAAGTGTGTTGAATGTGTTTCATTATAGAGTTGAAGATATAGGGTATTTTGTTCGAGGTAGTGTGCGAAGGGAGAAGGTTCGGGAGAATGATTAGGTTAAACGAGAAGAGGTAGTAAAAGATTTTCGGATGATGAAAGCAGGCAAGGCAGCTGTTTTGGATGCTATTGCAGTGAAATATAGTAAAAAAGAGGGTGACTGTGTTGTTGACGGGTTGGTACGGATATTCAATATATGTATGACAGATGGTGAGCTGTCTCAGGATTGGCGGAATGCAGGCCTACTGCCACTGTACAAAGGCAAAGTGTATAAAGGTGAGTGCTCAAATTGCAGAGGTTTCTTGAGTATTCCTGGGAAATCATATGGGAGAGTATTGATTGAGAAGGTGAAGTCATGTACAGAGCATCAGATTGGGGAAGAGCAGTGTGGCTTCAGAAGTGGTAGAGGATGTGTGGATCAGGTGTTTGCTTTGAAGAATGTATGTGAGTAATACTTGGGACAGCAAATGAATTCTATGTAGCATTTATGGATCTGGAGAAGGCATATGACAGAGTTGACAGAGATGCTCTGTGGAAGGTATTTAGAAAATATGGTGTGGGAGGGAAGTTGTTAGAAGCAGTGAAAAGTTTTTATCGAGGATGTAAGGCATGTGTACGAGTACAAAGAGAGGAAAGTGATTGGTTCTCAGTGAATGTCGGTTTGCGGCAGGGGTGCGTGATATCTCCCTGGTTGTTTAATTTGTTTATGGATGGGATTGTTAGTGAAGTGAATGCAAGAAATTTGGTGAGAGGGGCAAGTATGCAGTCTATTGTGGATGTGAGAGCCTGAGAAGTGAGTCTGTTGTTGTTCACTGATAATGCAGACTGGTGGCCGATTCTGGTGAGAAACTGCAGAAGCTGGTGACTGAGTTTGGTAAAGTGTGTGAAAGAAGAAAGCTAAGAGTAAATGTGAATAAGAGCAAAGTAATTAGGTACAGTAGGCCTGAAGGACAAGTCAGTTGGGAGGTAAGTTTGAATGGAAAAAAACTGAAGAAAGTGAAGTGTTTTAGATATCTGGGAGTGGATTTGGCAGCGGATCGAAACGTGGAAGCGGATGTGAGTTACAGGATGGAGGAGGTGGCAAAAGTTCTCGGAGCGTTGAGAAATGTGTCGAAGGCGAGAACATTATCTCGGAGAGCAAAAATGGGCATGTTTGATGGAATAGTGTTTCCAACAATGTTATATGGTTACGATGTGAAGGCTATGGATAGAATTGCGCTTAGGAATGTGGATGTGTTGGAAATGAGATGTTTGAGGACAAAATGTGGAGAAAGGTGAATTGATCGAGTAAGTAATAAAAGGGTAAGAGTGGTAATAAAAGGGTGTGGTTGAGAGAGCAGAAGAGGGTGTTTTGAAATGTTTTGGTCACATGGAGAGAATGAGTGAGGAAAGATTGACAAAGAGAATATATGTGTCAGAGGTTGAAGGGAACGATGTGAAGTTGGAGACCAAATTAGAGGTGGGAGGATGGAGTGAAAAAGATTTTGAGTGATCGGGGCCTGAACATCAGGAGGGTGAAAGGCGTGCAAGTAATAGTGTGAATTAGAACGATGTGGTATACCGGGGTTGACGTGCTGTCAATGGTTTCAACCAGGGCATGTGAAGCGTCTTGGGTAAACCAAAGAAAGTTCTGTGGGGCCTGGATGTGGAAAGAGAGCTGTGATTTCGGTGTACTATACATGACAGCTAGAGACTGACTGTGAACGATTGTGGCCTTTGTTGTCTTTTCCTAGCGCTACCTAGCGTACATGCGGCGGGAGGGGGTTGTTGTTTCATGTGTGGCTGGTTGGCGATGGGAATAAATAAATGCGGTAAGTATGAATCATGTACATGTTGAATGTGTTTGATGATAGAGTGGCAGATATAGGGTGTTTTGGTCGAGGTGGTGTGCAAAGTGAGAGGGTTAGGGAAAATGATTTGGTAAACAGAGAAGAGGTAGTGAAAGCTTTGCGGAAGATGAAAGCCGGCAAGGCAGCAGTTTTGGATGGTATTGCAGTGGAATTTATTAAAAAAGGGGGTGACTGTATTGTTGACTAGTTGGTAAGGTTATTTAATGTATGTATGACTCATGGTGAGGTGCCTGAGGATTGGCGGAATGCGTGCATAGTGCCATTGTACAAAGGCAAAGGGGATAAGAGTGAGTGCTCAAATTACAGTGGTATAAGTTTGTTGAGTATTCCTGGTAAATTATATGGGAGGGTATTGATTGAGAGGGTGAAGGCATGTACAGAGCATCAGATTGGGGAAGAGCAGTGTGGTTTCAGAAGTGGTAGAGGATGTGTGGATCAGGTGTTTGCTTTGAAGAATGTATGTGAGAAATACTTAGAAAAACAAATGGATTTGTATGTAGCATTTATTGATCTGGAGAAGGCATATGATAGAGTTGATAGAGATGCTCTGTGGAAGGTATTAAGAACATATGGTGTGGGAGGAAAGTTGTTAGAAGCAGTGAAAAGTTTTTATCGAGGATGTAAGGCATGTGTACGTGTAGGAAGAGAGGAAAGTGATTGGTTCTCAGTGAATGTAGGTTTGCGGCAGGGGTTTGTGATGTCTCCATGGTTGTTTAATTTGTTTATGGATGGGGTTGTTAGGGAGGTGAATGCAAGAGTTTTGGAAAGAGGGGCAAGTATGAAGTCTGTTGGGGATGAGAGAGCTTGGGAAGTTAGTCAGTTGTTGTTCGCTGATGAAACAGCGCTGGTGGCTGATTCATGTGAGAAACTGCAAAAGCTGGTGACTGAGTTTGGTAAAGTGTGTGGAAGAAGAAAGTTAAGAGTAAATGTGAATAAGAGCAAGGTTATTAGGTACAGTAGGGTTGAGGGTCAAGTCAATTGGGAGGTGAGTTTGAATGGAGAAAAACTGGAGGAAGTGAAGTGTTTTAGATATCTGGGAGTGGATCTGGCAGCGGATGGAATTATGGAAGCGGAAGTGGATCATAGGGTGGGGGAGGGGGCGAAAATTCTGGGAGCCTTGAAGAATGTGTGGAAGTCGAGAACATTATCTCGGAAAGCAAAAATGGGTATGTTTGAAGGAATAGTGGTTCCAACAATGTTGTATGGTTGCGAGGCGTGGGCTATGGATAGAGTTGTGCGCAGGAGGATGGATGTGCTGGAAATGAGATGTTTGAGGACAATGTGTGGTGTGAGGTGGTTTGATCGAGTGAGTAACGTAAGGGTAAGAGAGATGTGTGGAAATAAAAAGAGCGTGGTTGAGAGAGCAGAAGAGGGTGTTTTGAAGTGGTTTGGGCACATGGAGAGGATGAGTGAGGAAAGATTGACCAAGAGGATATATGTGTCGGAGGTGGAGGGAGCAAGGAGAAGAGGGAGACCAAATTGGAGGTGGAAAGATGGAGTGAAAAAGATTTTGTGTGATCGGGGCCTGAACATGCAGGAGGGTGAAAGGAGGGCAAGGAATAGAGTGAATTGGAGCGATGTGGTATACCGGGGTTGACGTGCTGTCAGTGGATTGAATCAAGGCATGTGAAGCGTCTGGGGTAAACCATGGAAAGCTGTGTAGGTATGTGTATTTGCGTGTGTGGACGTGTGTATATGCATGTGTATGGGGGGGGGGGGGGTTGGGCCATTTCTTTCGTCTGTTTCCTTGCGCTACCTCGCAAACGCGGGAGACAGCGACAAAGTATAAGAAAAAAAAAAAAAAAAATATATATATATATATATATATATATATATATATATATATATATATATATATATATATATATATATATATATATATATATATATATATATATATATATATATATATATATATATATATATATATATATATATATATATATATATATATATATATATATATATATATATATATATATATATATATATATATATATATATATATATATATATATATATATATATATATATATATATATATATATATATATATATATATATATATATATATATATATATACATATATATATATGTATGTCTATATATGTATAAATATGCATACGTTGAAAAGTATAGGTATGTATACGTGTGTGTATGGGCGTGCATATATATACATGTGTATGTGGGTGGGTTGGGTCATTCTTTCGTCTGTTTACTTGCACTACATTGCTAGTACGGGAGACAGCGACAAACATTATAATAAATACATATATATATATATACGAATAAAGTGTATATGAACGCGCAACTTCATAGAACATACAAAGCTCCATCAGCCAGGATCGAACCTGGGACCCCTTGTGCAAGAGGCAGGCATGCTACCCGCTAGGCTAAGGGACTGTATAATAGGAAACAACTATTCGAAATACTAAGTACTCGAATACCCTTCGTCTCACTATGGTGAGCAACGGGGTCTATCGGTTGTTTCCGAACAGAACACATAGCCAGCTGAAAGCGTTTTACCGAACCTGACAGTACAACGCGGAGTTATATGAATACGAATAAAGTGTATATGAACGCGCACCTTCATAGAACAAACATAGGATGAAATGCTGATGGTTTAACTCTGTCATGTTGAGATGAGTAATAATGGATATATGAGCATACATTGGTGGGTTTTCTGTATATGCTAAACTTAAACTTGTTTCCTTGTCAATGGATCATGCAATCTAAAATGGTAACATACCATTATTTTCATTTTCTACAGCAAATTTGATTGAAGGTACTAAATTGTTAAGTAATGGGAGAAATATTTGTAAATTTTCATTTTTGGCCAAACACAAAAAACATCATCTACATACCTGAACCAAATTGCATTAGAAGGTAAGATATCCTTTAGTATTTGTTTCAAAAATTCCATATAAAGATTACTTAGTACAGGTGAAAGAGGGATACCCATTGCCATACCAAATTTTTTGAGCATAATAATCTTCATTAAACTGAAATACACAGTCTTTTATACATAATTTTTTAAGTTGAATGAAATTAGACTTTGAAACAGGTAAATGAATATCATCCAAGACATTAAATAAATATTCTAAAAGGTCATCAACTGGAACTTTAGTGAAAAGTGAGGAAACATCAAAGCTAACTAGTTTGAAATGAAAATTAACATTTATATTGTTTAGGTTGTTGACTAAATCTACATTGTTCATGATATTAGAATTTGATACTTTACTCACTAAAGGGCTTAATAAAGAAACTAAGCATTTTGACAATTTATATGTGATGGAGCCTACTAAACTCACGATAGGTCTTGCTGGAAAATTCTGTTTATGTGTTTTGAGAAATCCATACGTATATGGCAATGAAGGGGACAAAGATGACAAACTTTTGATAAGAGAAATGTTACCTTTCAACAACAACTTGATTTCTTTATTGAAGTGAGAATTAACCACTTCTAAGGGATTTTTACTAAGTTTGAAATATGTTGTGTTATCACTTAGATCATTCATTTTAGATAAATAGTTACTTTTGTCTAAAATCACAACAGTGTTATCTTTATCTGCTTTAGTAATATGTATATCCCTGTCTTTTTTTATGGTGTTAATAGCTCTTATGAATCTTTTAGGGCAATTAGCTTCCACTGGTTTTGACAAACTGGCATACACTAAACCCTTACAGATAATTAAATTAAATTACTGTATTTTTCTAAATTACAAAAAGACTTTGTGACATCACCACAGCTGGATTCTCTGTTAGAGCAAACAAACTTAAACCATGGCCTAAAACACAAGGAATCTTTATCTAGTTGTTTATTAGACAGGTTTACCACTAAAGATGGGTTTGTGTTCTTGGTCCAGCCGCTGTTTTCAGTAAGAAGGTCCAACTTACGATTTAATGACACTTGTAGCCTATTGCGTTTTTTTCTTAATTCATCATAGCAATAGTCAAACATCCGGTTCTTCAAGTGTGTCGGTATTGCCATTTGAAAGGCACGTTTCTTCTCTCTTGAAATGCAAAAAGCCTCCTCCATATCAGGTTTCGTTAATTCAACGTTTTTCTTTAAAATGATATTTTGAAATTGGTCAAATGGTCGACCAGACAGCTGCAACAAACATTGAGGTAGGACAGATCTTGGCATCACTTGTTCATCAAGGCATTTCCTAAGGAATTCAAATCGTAACTTCAGTTGGTGAGCCTTTCTCCTTTCGTTACTGCTTTCTCCAAATCGCTAATCAAGGCTCACCATATATATATATATATATATATATATATATATATATATATATATATATATATATATATATATATATATATATATATATATATATATATATATATATATATATATATATATATATATATATATACACATACATATATATACATATATACATATATATACATATATATATATATATGTTCCTCCACCTCCGACACATATATCCTCTTGGTCAATCTTTCCTCACTCATTCTCTCCATGTGCCCAAACCATTTCAAAACACACTCTTCTGCTCTCTCAACCACGCTCTTTTTATTTCCACACATCTCTCTTACCCTTACGTTACTTACTCGATCAAACCACCTCACAAAACACATTGTCCTCAAACATCTCATTTCCAGCACATCCACCCTCCTGCGCACAACTCTATCCATAGCCCACGCCTCGCAACCATACAACATTGTTGGAACCACTTTTCCTTCAAACATACCCATTTTTGCTTTCCGAGATAATGTTCTCGACTTCCACACATTCTTCAAGGCTCCCAGGATTTTCGCTCCCTCCCCCACCCTATGATTCACTTCCGCTTTCATGGTTCCATCCGCTGCCAGATCCACTCCCAGATATCTAAAACACACACATATATATATATATATACATATGTTATATTTTGATACTTTGTCGCTTTCTCCCGCGTTAGCGAGGGAGCGTAAGGAAACAGACGAAAGAATGGCTCAACCTACCCACATATACATTTATATACATACACGTCCACACGCCGCGGACATATACATACCTATACATCTTAACGTATACATATATATATATATATATATATATATATATATATAGACACACACGCATATACATATATACACATGTACATAATCAATACTGTCTGCCATTTATTCATTTCCGTTGCCACCCCGCCACACATGAAATGACAACCCCCTCCCCCCACATGTGCGCGGGGAAGCGCTAGGAAAAGACAATAAAGGCCACATTCGTTCACACTCGGTCTCTAGCTGTAATGTATAATGCAACGAAACCACAGCTCCCTTTCCACATCCAGGCCCCAAAAAACTTTCCATGGTTTACCCCAGACGCTTCATATGCCCTGATTCAATCCATTGACAGCACGTAGACCCCGGTATACCAGATCGTTCCAATTCACTCCATTCCTTGCACGCCTTTCACCCTCCTGCATGTTCATGCCCTCATCACTCAGAATCTTTTTCACTCCATCTTTCCACCTCCAATTTGGTCTCCCACTTCTCTTCGTCCTTCCACTTTTGACACATATATCCTCTTTGTCAATGTTTCCTCACTCATTCTCTCCCTGTGACCAAACCATTTCAAAATAAACCTCTTCTCCTCTCTCAACCACACTCTATTTTTTTACCGCACATCTTTCTTACCTTTTCATTACATACTCGATCAAACCATCTCACCCAAAGCATTTTCCACAAACGTCTCATTTCCAACACATCCACCCTCCTCCGCAAAACTCTACCTATAGCCCACGCCTCGTAAACATATAACATTCTTGGAACCAATATTCCGTCAAATTTACCAATCTTTGCTTTCCAAGTTATCATTCCACACATTTTTCAACGCTCCTAGAACTTTTGCCCTCTCCCCCACCCTATGATTCACTTCCATGGTTCCCTTCGCTGCCAAATTCACTCTTAGATATCTAAAACACTTCACTTTCTCCAGTTTTTCTCCATTCAAACGTACCTCCCAATTGACTTGTCCCTCAACCTTACTTTCCCTAATAACCTTGCTCTTACTCACATTTACTCACAGCTTTCTTCTTTCAGAAACTTTACCAAACTCAGTCACCAGCTTCTGCAGTTTCTCACCCGAACCAGCCACAAGCACTGTATCATCAGCGAGCAACAACTGACTCACTTCCAAAGGTCTCTCACCCACAACACACTGCATGCTTGCCTCCCTTTCCAAAACACTTGCATTCACCTCTCTAACAACCCCATGCATAAACAAATTGAACAACCGAGGAGATATCACGTACCTCTGCCGCAAACCAACATTCATTGAGAACCAATCACTTTCCTCTCCTCCTACTCGCACACATGGCTTACATCCTTGATAAAAACTTTTCACTGCTTCTAACAACTTGCCTCCAACACCAAAGAGCATCCCTCTCAAATCTATGATATGCCTTCTCCAGATCCATAAGTACTAAATACAAATCCATTTGCTTTTCTACATATTTCTCACATACGTTCTTCAAAGCAAACATCTGATCCACACATCCTCTACCAATTCTGAAACCACACTTCTCTTCCCCAATCTGATGGTCTGTACGTGCTTTCACACTCTCAATCAATACCCTCCCATATAATTTACCAGGAATACTCAAAGCCTTATTCCTCTGTAATTTGGGCACTCACCTGTATCCCCTTTGCCTCTGTACAATGGCACTATGCAAGCATTCTACCAATCCTTAGGCACCTCACCATGAGTCGTACATACTCTAAATAAACTTACCAACCAGTAAACAATACAGTCACCCCCTTTCTTTTTTTTATAAATGCCACTGTAATACTATCCAAACCCGCTGCCTTGCCAGCTTTCATCTTCCGCAAAGCTTTTACTACCTCTTCTCTGTTTACCAAATCATTCTCCCTATCCCTTTCACTTTGCACACCACCTCGACCAAAACACCCTATATCTGCCACTCTATCATCAAACACATTCAACAAACCTTCAAAATACTCACTCCATCTCCCTCTCACATCACCACTACCTGTTATCACCTACCCATTAGCCCCCTTCACTGATGTTCCCATTTGTTCTCTTGTCTTACGCA
This sequence comes from Panulirus ornatus, assembly GCF_036320965.1. Taxonomy (NCBI): domain Eukaryota; kingdom Metazoa; phylum Arthropoda; class Malacostraca; order Decapoda; family Palinuridae; genus Panulirus; species Panulirus ornatus. Next base: position 12,966,923 of record NC_092287.1, read on the forward strand.
CTTTATTTTCCTCCTTCCAAAACATCTTTTTATTCTCCCTAAAATTGAATGATACTCTCTCACCCCAACTTTCATCTGCCCTCTTTTTCACCTCTTGCACCTTTCTCTTGACCTCTTGCCTGTTTCTTTTATACATCTCCCAGGCATTTGCAATATTTCCCTGCAAAAATTGTACAAATACCTCTCTTTTCTGTTTCACTAATAACCATTTTTCTTTACCACACCACTCACAACCCTTTCTAGTCTGCCCAAATCCCACGCTTCTCATGCCGCAAGCATCTTTTGCGCAAGCCACTACTGCTTCCCTAGACACATCCCATTTCTCCCTCACTCCCCTTACGTCCTTTGTTCTCACCATTTTCCATTCTGTACTCAGGCTCTCCTGGTACTTCCCTACACAAGTCTCCTTCCCAAGCTCACTTACTCTCACTACTCTCCTCATCCCAACAGTCTCTCGTCTTTTTTGAAAACGTCTACAAATCTTCATCTTCGCCTCCACAAGACATCCCTCCAGTTGCATCTCTCAGCACATTGACATCCAAATGTCTCTCTTTCGCAAGCCTATCAATTAACTCGTCATCCAATAACGCTCTCTGGCCATCTCTTCTACTTACATACGTATATATATATATATATATATATATATATATATATATATATATATATATATATATATATATATATATATATATATATATATATATATATATATATATATATATATATATATATATATATATATATATATATATATATATATATATATGTATATCTCTCTTTTTAAACCAGGTATTCCCAATCTTCAGTCTTTTTCAGAACATAAGTCTACAAGCTCGTCACCATTTCAGTTTACAACACTGAACACCTCATGTATACCAATCATTCCCTCAACTTCCACATTACTCACCTTTGCATTCAAATCACCTATCACTGTAACCCGGTTTCGTGCATCATAACTACTAACACACTCGCTCAGCTGCTGCCAAAACACTTGCCTCTCATGATCTTTCTTCTCATGCCCAGGTGCACATGCACCAATAATCACCCCTCTCTCTCCATCGACTTTCAGTTTTACCCATATCAATATAGAGTTTACTTTCTTACACTCTATGACATACTCCCACCACTCCTGTTTCAGGAGTAGTGCTACTCCTTCCCTTGATCTTGTCCTCTCACTAACCCCTGACTTTACTCCCAAGACATTCCCAAACCACTCTTCCCCTTTACTCCTGAGTTTTGCTTCACTCACAGCAAAAACATCCAGGTTCCTTTCCTGAAACGTGCTACCTATCTCTCCTTTTTTCTCATCCTGGTTACATCCACACACATTTAGATACCCTAATCTGAGCCTTCGAGCTCAGATATTACTAATCTACTCAGGATTTATCATCAACATAATGCTTGGATGATGGACTAACATATAAAGTTCTTTCTCATAAATGATGACTGCACTGTTGTATAAATTTATCTTTTGTTATTAATTCATAGTGCTACGGTCTCCCTCTCCGGAAAAATATAGCAACAGCAAATACATTGTCAAGGAAATTCACGGTGAAAATTACATGAAATATGACACATTCATGAGTAAATTCTCCTGGATTTTTATTTTCTATATCGTGTGAATCTGAATACGCTTAAACTCTTATATAAGTTGATGGTAAAATACAACGACATTATTTTTACGTTAAGTTTACATTACTAGTCGCAACACTATAGACCTCCACTACATAGATTACGCAGCAGTGTAAACGTGTAGCTATGTGATATGCATTTTTCCACTTCGTAGCAGTGGATGTTGTAATAACTTTATAGGATATAAACATCAGGAGAGCCGTAGCTTGTGGTAAGGAGGCGAGAGAGATTAAGCCAGGAAGAAGTATTTCAAGGTGTTGTTAAGTGGCCAGAAGTGTAGTATTTCATGCCCTGGTTTGAGACAATTCCTCGTACGTTCTTCACCCAGTTCGTGTGTTGTATGCAATGCTAGTAATATATATATATATATATATATATATATATATATATATATATATATATATATATATATATATATATATATATATATTTCTTTTTTTTGCTTTGTCGCTGTCTCCCGCGTTTGCGAGGTAGCGCAAGGAAACACACGAAAGAAATGGCCCAACCCACCCCCATACACATGTATATACATACGTCCACACGCGCAAATATACATACCTACACGGCTTTCCATGGTTTATCGCAGACGTTTCACATGCCCTGATTCAATCCACTGACAGCACGTCAACCCCGGTATACCACATCGATCCAATTCACTCTATTCCTTGCCCTCCTTTCACCCTCCTGCATGTTCAGGCCCCGATCACACAAGATCTTTTTCACTCCGTCTTTCCACCTCCAATGTGGTCTCCCACTTCTCCTCGTTCCCTCCACCTCCGACACATATATCCTCTTGGTCAATCTTTCCTCACTCATTCTCTCCATGTGCCCAAACCATTTCAAAACACCCTCTTCTGCTCTCTCAACCAAGCTCTTTTTATTTCCACACATCTTTCTTACCCTTACGTTACTTACTCGATCAAAACACCTCACACCACACATTGTCCTCAAACATCTCATTTCCAGCACATCCACCCTCCTGCGCACAACTCTATCCATAGCCCAAGCCTTGCAACCATAAAACATTGTTAGAACCACTAGTCCTTCAAACATACCCGTTTTTGCTTTCCGAAATAATGTTCTCGACTTCCACACATTCTTCAAGGCTCCCAGGATTTTCGCCCCCTCCCCCAACCTATGATCCACTTCCGCTTCCATGGTTCCATCCGCTGCCACATCCACTCCCAGATATCTAAAACACTTTACTTCCTCCATATATATATATATATATATATATATATATATATATATATATATATATATATATATATATATATATATATATATATATACGAGTAAAGTGTATATGAACGCGCACCTTCATAGAACATACAAAGCTCCAACAGCCAGGATCGAACCTGGGACCCTTGTGCAAGAGGCAGGCATGCTAACCGCTAGGCTAAGGGACTGTATAATAGGAAACAACTATTCGAAATACTAAGTACTCGAATACCCTTCGTCTCACAATGTTGAGCAACGGGGGTCTATCGGTTGTTTCCGAACAGAACACATAGCCAGCTGATAGCGTTTTACCTAACCTGACTGTACAACGCGGAGTTATATGAATACGAATAAAGTGTATATGAACGCGCACCTTCATAGAACATACAAAGCTCCAACAGCCAGGATCGAACCTGGGACCCCTTGTGCAAGAGGCAGGCATGCTAACCGCTAGGCTAAGGGACTGTATAATAGGAAACAACTATTCGAAATACTAAGTACTCGAATACCCTTCGTCTCACAATGGTGAGCAACGGGGTCTATCGGTTGTTTCCGAACAGAACACATAGCCAGCTGATAGCGTTTTACCGAACCTGACTGTACAACGCGGAGTTATATGAATACGAATAAAGTGTATATGAACGCGCACCTTCATAGAACATACAAAGCTCCAACAGCCAGGATCGAACCTGGGACCCCTTGTGCAAGAGGCAGGCATGCTGACCGCTAGGCTAAGGGACTGTATAATAGGAAACAACTATTCGAAATACTAAGTACTCGAATACCCTTCGTCTCACAATGGTGAGCAACAGGGTCTATCGGTTGTTTCCGAACAGAACACATAGCCAGCTGATAGCGTTTTACCGAACCTGACTGTACAACGCGGAGTTATATGAATACGAATAAAGTGTATATGAACGCGCACCTTCATAGAACATACAAAGCTCCAACAGCCATATACACTTTATTCGTATTCATATAACTCCGGAGAGACACAAGAGAGAAATATAAATCTGTTGATATACATCGAAGAGACGAAGCAAGGACGCCATTTGGTAAACATGCGATATTCCAAGACATACAACGAGCGTTCATAAGCTTATCATTTTACTAATTTGTCAACAATAAAGTTATCTAATTTGTATAGACCATCACTAATACTAAGGTTATAATTCCTTTTGTATATAGTAATAGAAGATTCAATGATATTTCTCGTGGTAATAGAGTTAGAGTTATTAACTGAGATGGCATTACTCCCGTGAATGCAATGATCATAGTTTTTTAACGAGATTAAACAATGCATTTGATTCTTATCCCGTTCTCCTACTATATTTTTGTTGCTTAAGTCTAAAAGAAAGATCCTTACCAGTCTGACCAACATAAAATTTAGCACAATTTCCACATGGCACTTTATAGATGCATCTAAGAGAATTTTCAGGTGAATTCCTGGTTAAGATATTCTTTACAGTATTACTGTTGCTGATGACAACATTTACACTAAAGGATTTAAGCAGTATGGGAAGTAAAGTGAAATCATCATCAAAAGGGATAACTAAAAGATTCTTGGTGTCAATGGGAGGTTTTGGATCAACTCTATAAAATGATTTCTTTGCTAACTTAAGGGATTTATCAGCGAAAGATCTAGGGTACTTTAACTTAGATACAATAGAATATATCTTCTCAAATTCATCATCAATAAACTCTGGACTGCAATTACGCAATGCCCTAAGGAACATAGATTGAAATGATGATAATTCAACTCTGTCATGTTGAGATGCTTGATTTTGGATATATGAGCATACATTGGTTTGTTTTCTGTATATGCTAAACTTAAACTTGTTTCTTTGCCTATGGATCATGCAATCTGAAAATGGTAACGTACCATTATTTTCATTTTCTACAGTAAATTTGATGGAAGGTACTAATTGTTAAGTAAGGGGAGAAATATTTGTAAATTTTCATTTGTTGGCCAAACACAAAGAACATCAAAGAACATCATCTACATACCTACACCAAATTGCATTGGAAGGTATGATATCCTTCAGCAATTTCGTTTAAAAAAATTCCATATAAAGATTGCTTAGTACAAGTGAAAGATGGGTACCCATTGCCATACCAAATTTTTGAGCATAACAATCTCCAATCTCCAGTCTCTTATACACAATTTCATCAGTTCAATGAAAACAGACTTTGAAACAGGTAAATGAATATCATCCAAGACATCATATAAATATTCTAATAGGTCATCAACTGGAACTTTAGTGAAAAATGAGGAAACATCAAAGCTAACTAGTTTGAAATCAAAATTGACATTGACATTGTTTAGCTTCTTGACTAAATCTACATTGTTCATGATATTAGAATTTGATACCTTACCCACTAAGGGCTTAATAAAGAAACTAACCATTTTGACAATTCATATGTGATGGAGGCTGCTGAACTCACTATGGATTTTGCTGGAAAATTCTGTTTATGTGTTTTGATAAGTCCATACATATATGGCAATGAAGGGGACAAAGATGACAAACATTTGATAAGAGATCTATTGCCTTTCAACAATAACCTAATTTCTTTATTGAAATGGGAATTAACTGCTTCTAAGGGATTCATACTAAGTTTAGAATATGTTTTGTCATCATTTAAAAGATTATTCATCTTAGATAGATAGTTACTTTTGTCTAAAATCACAACAGGGTTAGCCTTATCTGCTTTAGCAATATGTATATCCTTGTCTTTTTTTGAGGTGTTAATAGCTCTAATAAATCTTTTAGGGTAATTAGGTTAAACTGGTTTTGACAAAGTGGCATACACTAAACCCTTACAGATATTAATTTGTATTTCTCTACATTACAAAACGACTATGTAACATCAACACAGCTGTCTTCCCTGTTAGAGCACACAAAACTTAAACCAATGCACACAATGAATCATTATCTAGTTTTTCATTAGACAGGTTTATTACAAAATAAGGGTTTGGTCCAGTCGCTCTTTTTGATAAGATAGGTCCAACTTACTATTTGCCATATATGTATGGAGTTATCAAAACACATAAACAGAATTTTCCAGCAAGACCAAGAGTGAGTTCAGTGGGCTCGATCACATATAAATTGTCAAAATGGTTAGTCTTTATATTAAGCCCTTTAGTGGGTAAGGTATCAAATTCTAATATCATGAACAATGTAGATTCAGTCAACAAGCTAAACAATAACATTGTTAATTTTGATTTCAAACTAGTTAGCTTTGATATTTTTTCACTTTTGAATAAAGTTCCAATTGATGACTTTTTAGAATATTAATCTAATGTCTTGGATGATATTTATTTACCTGTTTCCAAGGCCTGTTTTCATTGAAATGATAAAATTTTGTTTAAAAGGCTGTTAGTATTTCAATTCAATGGAGATTATCATGTTCAAAAATTTAGTATAGGCAATAGGTAACCCTCTTTCACCTGTACTAAGTAATCTTTATTTGATTTTTTTTAAACGAAATTACTAAAGGATGTCCTAACTTTTAATGCAATTTGGTTTAGGTATGTATATGATGTTCTTCGTGTTTGGCCAACAAATGAAAATTTACAAATATATCTCCCCAATCTTAACAATTTAGTACCTTCCATCAATTTAACGTAGAAAATGAAAATAATGGTATGTTACCATTTTTAGATTGCATGATCAATAGGCAAGGAAACAAGTTCAAGTTTAGCATATACAGAAAACCTACCAATGTATGCTCATATATCGATTATTACTCATTTCAACATGACAGTGTTAAATTATCATCATTTTAATCTATGTTCCTTAGAGCATTACGTATTTGAAGTCCAGAGTTTATTGATAATGAGTTTGAAAAGATATATTCTATTGGATCTAAGTTAATGTACCCTAGATCTTTCATTGATAAATTCCTTAACTTAGCACAGAACTTATTTTATAGAGTTGAGCCCAAACCTCCCATTGACACCAAGAATCTTTTAGTTCTCCTTTTAATAATAATTTCACTCTACTTCCCAGGCGGCTTAAAACGTTTAATGTAAATGTCGCCTTCAGATACAATAATGATATAAAGAATATCTTAATCAGGAATTCACCACAAATTTTCTTGGATGCATCTATAAACTGACATGTGGAAATTGCGATAAATTTTATGTTGGGCAGACTAGTAAGGATCTTTTTGTTAGACTTAAGGCACATGAATATAGTATGAAAACGTGACAAAATTCAAATGCCTTGTTTAATCACTGTAAAAACTAGGATCATTGTATTGACTGGAGTAATGCCATCTCAGTTATTAACTGAAACTCTATTACCACGAAAAATATCATTGAATCTTCAAGCATTAAATACACAAAGAATTATAATCTTAATATTGCTGATAAAATTTGTAATATGATAAGTTTATGAACGCTCGTTGCGCATCTTGGAATATCGCATGTTTACCAAATGGCGTCCTACCTTCGTCTCTTCGATGTATATCAACTGACTTATACTTCTCTCTTGTGTCCCCCTTGATGATGTGATAATTACACGAAAGTGCACTTGGGAACTTATCGTGTTTCATTTTCCCCATGGACTCATAGGAATATGGTGAAGAGCTTGTAGATTTATGTGCTGAAAAAGGACTGATGATTGGGAATACCTGGTTTAAAAGCGAGATATACATAAGTATACTTATGTAAGTAGGAGAGATGGCCAGAGAGCGTTATTGGATTACGTGTTAATTGACAGGCGCGCGAAAGAGAGACTTTTGGATGTTAATGTGCTGAGAGGTGCAACTGGAGGGATGTCTGATCATTATCTTGTGGAGGCTAAGGTGAAGATTTGTATGGGTTTTCAGAAAAGAAGAGTGAATGTTGGGGTGAAGAGGGTGGTGAGAGTAAGTGAGCTTGGGAAGGAGACTTGTGTGAGGAAGTACCAGGAGAGACTGAGTACAGAATGGAAAAAGGTGAGAACAATGGAAGTAAGGGGAGTGGGGGAGGAATGGGATGTATTTAGGAAATCATTGATGGATTGCGCAAAAGATGCTTGTGGCATGAGAAGAGTGGGAGGTGGGCTGATTAGAAAGGGTAGTGAGTGGTGAGATGAAGAAGTAAGAGTATTAGTAAAAGAGAAGAGAGAGGCATTTGGACGATTTTTGCAGGGAAAAAATGAAATTGAGTGGGGGACGTATAAAAGAAAGAGACAGGAGGTCAAGAGAAAGGTGCAGGAGGTGAAAAAAAGGGCAAATGAGAGTTGGGGTGAGAGAGTATCATTAAATTTTAGGGAGAATAAAAAGATGTTCTGGAAGGAGGTAAATAAAGTGCGTAAGACAAGGGAGCAAATGGGAACTTCACTGAAGGGCGCAAATGGGGAGGTGATAACAAGTAGTGGTGATGTGAGAAGGAGATGGCGTGAGTATTTTGAAGGTTTGTTGAATGTGTTTGATGATAGAGTGGCAGATATAGTGGTGTTTTGGTCGAGGTGTGCAAAGTGCGAGGGTTAGGGAAAATGATTTGGTAAACAGAGAAGAGGTAGTAAAAGCTTTACGGAAGATGAAAGCCGGCAAGGCAGCAGGTTTGGATGGTATTGCAGTGGAATTTATTAAAAAAGGGGGTGACTGTATTGTTGACTGGTTGGTAAGGTTATTTAATGTATGTATGACTCATGGTGAGGTGCCTGAGGATTGGCGGAATGCGTGCATAGTGCCATTGTACAAAGGCAAAGGGGATAAGAGTGAGTGCTCAAATTACAGAGGTATAAGTTTATTGAGTATTCCTGGCAAATTATATGGGAGGGTATTGATTGAGAGGGTGAAGGAATGTACAGAGCATCAGATTGGGGAAGAGCAGTGTGGTTTCAGAAGTGGTAGAGGATGTGTGGATCAGGTGTTTGCTTTGAAGAATGTATGTGAGAAATACTTAGAAAAACAAATGGATTTGTATGCAGCATTTATGGATCTGGAGAAGGCATATGACAGAGTTGATAGAGATGCTCTGTGGAAGGTATTAAGAATATATGGTGTGGGAGGCAAGTTGTTAGAAGCAGTGAAAAGTTTTTATCGAGGATGTAAGGCATGTGTACGTGTAGGAAGAGAGGAAAGTGGTTGGTTCTCAGTGAATGTAGGTTTACGGCAGGGGTGTGTGATGTCTCCATGGTTGTTTAATTTGTTTATGGATGGGGTTGTTAGGGAGGTGAATGCAAGAGTTTTGGAAAGAGGGGCAAGGATGAAGTCTGTTGGGGATGAGAGAGCTTGGGAAGTGAGTCAGTTGCTCTTCGCTGATGATACAGCGCTGGTGGCTGATTCATGTGAGAAACTGCAGAAGCTGGTGACTGAGTTTGGTAAAGTGTGTGAAAGAAGAAAGTTAAGAGTAAATGTGAATAAGAGCAAGGTTATTAGGTACAGTAGGGTTGAGGGTCAATTCAATTGGGAGGTGAGTTTGAATGGAGAAAAACTGGAGGAAGTGAAGTGTTTTAGATATCTGGGAGTGGATCTGGCAGCGGATGGAACCATGGAAGCGGAAGTGGATCATAGGGTGTGGGAGGGGGCGAAAATTCTGGGAGCCTTGAAGAATGTGTGGAAGTCGAGAACATTATCTCGGAAAGCAAAAATGGGTATGTTTGAAGGAATAGTGGTTCCAACAATGTTGTATGGTTGCGAGGCGTGGACTATGGATAGAGTTGTGCGCAGGAGGATGGATGTGCGGGAAATGAGATGTTTGAGGACAATGTGTGGTGTGAGGTGGTTTGATCGAGTAAGTAACGTAAGGGTAAGAGAGATGTGTGGAAATAAAAAGAGCGTGGTTGAGAGAGCAGAAGAGGGTGTTTTGAAATGGTTTGGTCACATGGAGAGAATGAGTGGGGAAAGATTGACCAAGAGGATATATGTGTCGGAGGTGGAGGGAACGAAGAGAAGAGGGAGACCAAATTGGAGGTGGAAAGATGGAGTGAAAAAGATTTTGTGTGATCGGGGCCTGAACATGCAGGAGGGTGAAAGGAGGGCAAGGAATAGAGTGAATTGGAGCGATGTGGTATACCGGGGTTGACGTGCTGTCAGTGGATTGAATCAAGGCATGTGAAGCGTCTGGGGTAAACCATGGAAAGCTGTGTAGGTATGTATATTTGCGTGTGTGGACGTATGTATATACATGTGTATGGGCGTGGGTTGGGCCATTTCTTTCGTCTGTTTCCTTGCGCTACCTCGCAAACGCGGGAGACAGCGAAAAAAAAGAAAAAAAGAATATATATATATATATATATATATATATATATATATATATATATATATATATATATATATATATATATATATATATATATATATATATATCTATAGCCCAAGCCTAGCACAGGAGGGTGGATGTACTGGAAATGAGATGTTTGCGGACAATATGTGGTGTGAGGTGGTTTGATCGAGTAAGTAATGTAAGGGTAAGAGCGATGTGTGGAAATAAAAAGAGCGTGGTTGAGAGAGCAGAAGAGGGTGTTTAGAAATGGTTTGGGCACATGGAGAAAATGAGTGAGGAAACATTGACCAAGAAGATATATGTTTCGGAGGTGGAGAGAACGAGAAGTGGAAGACCAAATTGGAGTTGGAAAGATGGAGTGAAAAAAATTTTGAGTGATCGGGGCCTGAACACGCAGGAGGGTGAAAAGAGGGCAAGGAATAGAGTAAATTGGATCGATGTGGTATACCGGGGTCGACGTGCTGTCAATAGATTGAATCAAGGCATGTGAAGCGTCTGGGGTAAACCATGGAAAGTTCTGTGGGGCCTGGATGTGGAAAGGGAGCTGTGGTTTCGGGCATTATTACATGACAGCTAAAGAGTGTGTGTGAACGAATGGGGCCTTTGTTGTCTTTTCCTAGCGCTACTTCTTGCACATGAGGGGGGAGAGGGATGTTATTCCCTGTGTGGCGAGGTGGCGATGAGAATAAATAAAGGAAGACAGTATGAATTATTTACATGTGTACATATGTATATGTCTGTGTGTGTATATATATATGCGTACATTGCAATGTATAGGTATGTATATTTGCGTGTGTGGGCGTGTATGTATATACGTGTGTATGGGGGTGGGTTGGGCCATTTCTTTCGTCTGTTTCCTTGCGCCACCTCCCAAACGCGGGAGACAGTGACAAAGCAAAATAAATAAATAATAAATATATATATATATATATATATATATATATATATATATATATATATATATATATATATATATATATATATATATATATATATATATATATATATATATATATATATATATGTATATACATATATATATATATATATATATATATATATATATATATATATATATATATATATATATATATATATATATATATATATATATATATATATATATATATATATATATATATATATATATATATATATATATATATATATATGTATATACATACATATATATATATATATATATATATATATATATATATATATATATATATATATATATATATATATATATATATATATATATATATATATATATGGTTATATATATATATATATATATATATATATATATATATATATATATATATATATATATATATATATATATATATATATATATATACATATATATATATATATATATATATATATATATATATATATATATATATATATATATATATATATATATATATATATATATATATATATATATATGGTTATATATATATATATATATATATATATATATATATATATATATATATATATATATATATATATATATATATATATATATATATATATATATATATGTATATATATATATATATATGCTTGTGGCATGAGAAGCGTGGGAGGTGGGTTGATTAGAAAAGGTAGTGAGTGGTGGGATGAAGAAGTAAGATTATTAGTGAAAGAGAAGAGAGAGGCATTTGGACGAATTTTGCAGGGAAAAAATGCAAATGAGTGGGAGAGGTATAAAAGAAAGAGGCAGGAGGTCAAGAGAAAGGTGCAAGAGGTGTAAAAGAGTGCAAATGAGAGTTGGGGTGAGAGAGTATCATTAAATTTCAGGGAGAATAAAAAGATGTTTTGGAAGGAGGTAAATAAAGTGCGTAAGACAAGGGAGCAAATGGGAACTTCAGTGAAGGGGGCTAATGGGGAGGTGATAACAAGTAGTGGTGATGTGAGAAGGAGATGGAGTGAGTATTTTGAAGGTTTGTTGAATGTGTTTGATGATAGAGTGGCAGATGTGGGGTGTCTTGGTCGAGGTGGTGTGCAAAGTGAGAGGGTTAGGGAAAATGATTTGGTAAATAGAGAAGAGGTAGTAGAAGCTTTACGGAAGATGAAAGCCGGCAAAGCAGCAGGTTTGGATGGCATTGCAGTGGAATCTATTAAAAAAGGGGGTGACTGTATTGTTGACTGGTTGGTAAGGTTATTTAATGTATGTATGATTCATGGTGAGGTGCCTGAGGATTGGCGGAATGCTTGCATAGTGCCATTGTACAAGGGCAAAGGGGATAAGAGTGAGTGCTCAAATTACAGAGGTATAAGTTTGTTCAGTATTCCTGGTAAATTATATGGGAGGGCATTGGTTGAGAGGGTGAAGGCATGTACAGAGCATCAGATTGGTGAAGAGCTGTGTGATTTCAGAAGTGGTAGAGGATGTGTGGATCAGGTGTTTGCTTTGAAGAATGTATGCGAGAAATATTTAGAAAAACAAATGGATTTATATGTAGCATTTATGGATCTGGAGAAGGCATATGACAGAGTTGATAGAGATGCTCTGTGGTAGGTATTAAGAATATATGGTGTGGGAGGCAAGTTGGTAGAAGCAGTGAAAAGTTTTATCGAGGATGTAAGGCATGTGTACGTGTAGGAAGAGAGGAAAGTGATTGGTTCTCAGTGAATGTAGGTTTGCAGTAGGGGTGTGTGATGTCTCCATGGTTGTTTAATTTGTTTATGGATGGGGTTGTTAGGGAGGTGAATGCAAGAGTTTTGGAAAGAGGGGCAAGTATTCAGTCTGTTGTGGATGAGAGATCTTGGGAAGTGAGTCAGTTTTTGTTCGCTGATGATACAGCGCTGGTGGCTGATTCATGTAAGAAACTGCAAAAGCTGGCGACTGAGTTTGGTAAAGTGTGTGAAAGTTGAAAGTTAAGAGTAAATGTGAATAAGAGCAAGGTTATTAGATACAGTAGGGTTGAGGGTCAAGGCAACTGGGAGGTAAGTTTTAATGGAGAAAAGCTGGAGGAAGTGAAGTGTTTTAGATATCTGGGAGTGGATCTGGCAGCGGATGGAACCATGGAAGCGGAAGTGAATCATAGGGTGGGGAGGGGGCGAAAATTCTGGGAGCCTTGAAGAATGTTTGGAAATCGAGAACATTATCTCGAAAAGCAACAATTGGTATGTTTGAAGGAATAGTGGTTCCAACAATGTTGTATGGTTGTGAGGCGTGGGCTATGAATAGAGCTGTGCGCAGTAGAGTGGATGTGCTGGAAATGAGATGTTTGAGGACAATATGTGGTGAGAGGTGGTTTGATCGAGTAAGTAATGTAAGGGTGAGAGAGATGTGTGGAAATAAAAAGAGTGTGGTTGGGAGAGCAGAAGAGGGTGTTTTGAAATGGTTTGGTCACATGGAGAGAATGAGTGGGGAAAGATTGACCAAGAGGATATATGTGTCAGAGGTGGAGGGAACGAGGAGAAGTGGGAGACCAAATTTTAGGTGGAAAGATGGAGTGAAAAAGATTTTGAGTGATCGGGGCCTGAACATGCAGTAGGATGAAATGCATGCAAGGAATAGAGTGAATAGGAACGATGTGGTATACCGGGGTCGACGTGCTGTCAATGGATTGAACCAGGGCATGTGAAGCGTCTGGGGTAAACCATGGAAAGTGTGTTGGGCCTGGATGTGGAAAGGGAGCTGTGGTTTCGGTGCATTATTACATGACAACTAGAGACTGAGTGTGAACGAATGGGGCCTTTGGTGTTTTTCCTAGCGCTACCTCGCACACATGAAGGGGAGGGGGTTGTTATTCCATGTGTGGCGAGGTGGCGATGGGAACAAATAAAGGCAGACAGTATGAATTATGTACATGTGTATATATGTATATGTGTATGTGTGTATATATATGTGTACATTGAGATGTATAGGTATGTATATTGTGCGTGTGTGGACATGTATGTATATATATGTGTATGTGGGCGGGCTGGGCCATTATTTCGTCTGTTTCCTTGCGCTACCTCGCTAACACGGGAGACAGCGACAAAGCAATATAAATAAATAAGTAGATAAATATTTAACCATGCGGATAGGGGAGAAAGAATACTTCCCACGCATTCCTCACGTGTCGTAGAACGCGACTAAAAGGGACTGGAGCGGGGGGCTAGAAACCCTCCCCTCATGTATTTTAACATTCTAAAAGGGGAAACAGAAGAAGGAGTCACGCGGGAAGTGCTCATCCTCATCGAAGGCTCAGATTGGGGAGTCTAAATGTGTGTGGATGTAACCAAGATGAGACAAAAGGAGAGATAGGTAGTATGTTTCAGGAAAGGAACCTGGATGTTTTGGCTCTGATTGAAACGAAGCTCAAGGGTAAAGCGGAAGAGTGGTTTAGGAATGTCTTAGGAGTAAAGTCAGGGGTTAGAGAGAGGGCAAGAGCAAGGGAAGGAGTAGCATTGCTCCTGAAACAGGAGTGGTGGGAGTATATGATAGAGTGTAAGAAAGTAAACTCTGGATTAATATGGGTAAAACTGAAAATGGATGAAGAGTGATGGTTGCTTATTGGTGCATATGCACCTGGGCATGAGAAGAAAGATCATGAGAGGCAAGTGTTTTGGGGGCAGATGAGTGAGGGTGTTAGTAGTTTTGATGCACGAGACCGGGTTATAGTGATGGGTGATTTGAATGCAAAGGTGAGAAATGTGGCAGTTGAGGGAATAATTGGTGCACATGGGATGTTCATTGTTGTAAATGGAAATAATGAAGAGCTTGTAGATTTATGTGGTGAGAAAGGACTGGTGATTGGGAATACCTGGTTTAAAAAGAAAGATATGCATAAGTATACGTATGTAAAAAGGAGAAATGGCCAGAGATCGTTATTGGATTTCGTGTTAATCGATAGGCGCGCGAAAGATAGACTTTTCGATGTTAATGTGGTTAGAGGTGCAACTGGAGCGATATCTAATCATTATCTTGTGGAGGCGAAGGTGAAGATATGTAGAGGTTTTCAAAAAGGAAGAGAGAATGTAAGTAGGAGAGATGGCCAGAGAGCGTTATTGGATTACGTGTTAATTGATAGACGAACGAAAGAGAGACTTTTGGATGCTAATGTGCTGAGAGGTGCAACTGGAGGGATGTCTGATCATTATCTTGTGGAAGCGAAGGTGAAGATTTGTGGGGGTTTTCAGAAAAGAAGAGAGAATGTTGGGGTGAAGATAGTGGTGAGAGTAAGTGAGCTTGGGAAGGAGACTTATGTGAAGACGTACCAGGAGAGACTGAGTACAGAATGGAAAAAGGTGAGAACAAAGGAGGTAAGGGGAGTGGGGGAGGAATTGGATGTATTTAGGGAAGCAGTGACGGCTTGCGCAAAGGATGCTTATGGCATGAGAAGCGTGGGAGGTGGGTTGATTAGAAAAGGTAGTGAGTGGTGGGATGAAGAAGTAAGATTATTAGTGAAAGAGAAGTAAGAGGCATTTGAACGATTTTTGGAGGGAAAAAATGCAAATGAGTGGGAGAGGTATAAAAGAAAGAGGCAGGAGGTCAAGGGAAAGGTGAAAGTGGTGAAAAAGAGGGTAAATGAGAGTTGGGGTGAGAGAGTATCATTAAATTTCAGGGAGAATAAAAAGATGTTTTGGAAGGAGGTAAATAAAGTGCGTAAGACAAGGGAGCAAATTTGAACTTCAGTGAAGGGAGCTAATGGGGAGGTGATAACAAGTAGTTGTGATGTGAGAAGGAGATGGAGTGAGTATTTTGAAGGTTTGTTGAATAGGTTTGATAATAGAGTGGCAGATATAGGGTGTTTTGGTCGAGGTGGTGTGCAAAGTGAGAGGGTTAGGGAAAATGATTTGGTAAATAGAGAAGAGGTAGTAAAAGCTTTACGAAAGATGAAAGCCGGCAAGGCAGCTGGTTGGATGGTATTGCAGTGGAATTTATTAAAAAAGGGGGTGACTGTATTGTTGACTGGTTGGTAAGGTTATTTAATGTATGTATGATTCATGGTGAGGTGCCTGAGGATTGGCGGAATGCTTGCATAGTGACATTGTACAAAGGCAAAGGGGATAAGAGTGAGTGCTCAAATTACAGAGGTATAAGTTTGTTGAGTATTCCTGGTAAATTATATGGGGGGGAGGTATTGATTGAGAGGGTGAAGGCGCGAGAACATTATCTCGGAAAGCAAAAATGGGTATGTTTGAAGGAATAGTGGTTCCAACAATGTTGTATGGCTGCAAGGCGTGGGCTATGGATAGAGCTGTGCGTAGGAGGGTGAATGTGCTTGAAATGAGATGTTTGAGGACAATATGTGGTGTGAGGTGCTTTGATCGAGTAAGTAATGTAAGGGTGAGAGAGATGTGTGGAAATAAAAAGAGTGTGGTTGAGAGTGCAGAAGAGGGTGTTTTGAAATGGTTTGGTCACATGGAGAGAATAAGTGAGGAAAGATTGACCAAGAGGATATATGTGTCAAAGGTGGATGGAACGAGGAGAAGTGGGAGACCAAATTGGAGGTGGAAAGATGGAGAGAAAAAGATTTTGAGTGATCGGGGCCTGTACATGCAGGAGGGTGATAGGCGTGCAAGGAATAGAGTGAATTGGAACGATGTTTTATACCGTGGTCGACATGCTGTCAATGGATTGAACCAGGGCATGTGAAGCGTCTGGGGTAAACCATGGAAAGTGTGTGGGGCCTGGATGTGGAAAGGGAGCTGTGGTTTCGGTGCATTATTACATGGCAGCTAGAGACTAAGCGTGAACGAATGGGGCCTTTGGTGTCTTTGCTAGCGCTACCTCGCACACATGAGCGTGGAGGGGGTTGTTATTCCATGTGTGGCGAGGTGGCGATGGGAACAAATAAAGGCAGACAGTATGAATTATGTACATGTGTATATATGTATATGTCTGTGTGTGTATATATATGTATACATTGAGATATATAGGTATGTATATTTGCGTGTGTGGACGTGTATGTATATACATGTCTATATGGGCGGGTTGGGCCATTCTTTCGTCTTTTTCCTTGCGCTACCTCGCAAACTCGGGAGACAGCGACAAAGCAAAATAAATAATATATATGTATATATATATATATATATATTATCCCTGGGGATAGGGGATTAAGAATACTTCCCACGTATTCCCTGCGTGTCGTAGAAGGCGACTAAAAGGGGAGGGAGCGGTGGGCTGGAAATCCTCCCCTCTCGTTTTTTTTAAATTTTCCAAAAGAAGGAACAGAGGGGGCCAGGTGAGGATGTTCCGAAAAAGGCCCAGTCCTCTGTTCTTAACGCTACCTCGCTAATGCGGGAAATGGCGAAGTTTGAAAAAAAAAAAAAAAAAATATATATATATATATATATATATATATATATATATATATATATATATATATATATATATATATATATATATATATATATTTATTTATATCTATCCTAGTCTGAGCCAGGTACCCATTTTATTGACCAAATCTTGGGGTGGATGAACATCTCGGTTGACTGTGGACCGACTGCAGTAACCAGGATTCGATCCTATTACAAAGAATGTGATATTCAATGGACGAAATTAGTGACTCTCTGGGAAATCATATTTCTAAAAATGCTTTAGTATGGATAGTTATATACATGAAGGATGGATCAAAGGTGGAAAAGACTGTACAGTCGATATGGTTACGGGAAAGCCTTGGAGCACTGATGTCCCAGGATTATTATAGTAATGTTGAGGTTATCCTTATCTCTCAGACATATTAGAGACGAGATCTTGAACAGACTGATTCACATCTCTGCCACTGCGTTCCCCACGTTGCTACTTTTGCGTCCACATTTCTCTTATGACGCCCAGTCAATTCGTAATCAGACTTGCTCATGAAAATATGACCCTCATGAAAGAGAGAAACATCGACAATTGTGCTAAGGAGACCCACTCGAGAAGAAAAGGGCTTTAGAAAAAACCCTCACATAAGTAATAAGAAGAGTCACCCGAAATCCTTTAGAAGACTATACGTATGTACTTCCATCCAGCTCCTTTAGAGCTCAGAAAGGCCGACCACGTCCACCGGTTAGGACTATAGGTCATAAAGTGTCGTGATGCTGGGTGTAAGTCTGTGTGTAGAGAGTGTAGGACAGTTAAGTAGTAAGTGCTACGTGTCTTCGTTGTGATAAGGGCATCGTGGACAAGATGTTTCTGGGATATGTCGAAATGTTTGTTGCGTGGCAGTGCTGGATGATGTCTAGAGCGTAGATGAAGAAATGTGACTCTTGTTTGTCTGAGGAGTGTAGCGTCTGATAGTTGTATGATCGGTGTGGGATGGATTTTAAGACCGAGATGGGAGGGCGGTTTTTTTAGTGTTTGTTGTCATTACATTATCAGTCTTGTCAGTGTTGTATTTGTTGTAAGTGGTGAGATATGTGGGTAAAGGTTGCAGTCGTGTGAAGCTTTTTACTTCTGCTTGGGCAAAGGTGATTAGTTATAGGCTGTGGCGTGGGTGAGAGGAGTCTAGTAGTGCTGTTGCATTGAACTGAGCACCGAGTATGTCGAGAAAGAAGTGTATCGGGAGGATCTTTAGTTCAGTGTATAGTTGTAGAGTGTTATGGGCTCCTTGGCAGCCAGTGATTGTTCTAATTGGACTATTTTGTGTGTTTTGCAGCTTTGTTGTATTTCCTGTAGATCGAATGGAAGACAAGGCATATGCAACGTAGTTTAAAGAGGAGCGGATAAATTGTATGCAAAGAATGTTATGGAATTCTCCTTGTTCAAATCTAGCGTCAGTTAGTGTTCTGAGGGCATTTAGTTTGTGTTGCTTTTGTGTTGACGTTATTGACTTGGAAGGGAATGTCATGTGTGTGACGTATGTCATGCCTAAAATAGTCAGTGTTTTTTGTCCGTGGAAGTGATTGTCCATTCAGGATGACTGGAGGGTGAGAGCCGGGGTTAAAAGTGAGAGTGATGACTTTTGTCGAGATGCAAACATTCTGTTGTAGGTGACCCATTGTTCCAGTTTTGTAATATAGTGCTGCATGTTTGAGTTACGAAAAAAAAAGCGAGCCATGCGAGTACATACTGTGTTATGAGGGAGCTAGAGAGACACCTACCAAGGTGTGGGTGAGACAGAGAGTAAAGACACTTACCTTGGCCAAATGAATTATACCTGACAGACGCTAAAGTGCTGTCTCACTGTCTCACTAACACTCCTGATACCCAAGCGGGTAGCACCTCTGATAGTACCGGGCTACCTGCCACCTACTACCTACCAGAGAGAGAGAGAGAGAGAGAGAGAGAGAGAGAGAGAGAGAGAGAGAGAGAGAGAGAGAGAGAGATAGAGAGATAGAGAGAGAGAACACATACGCGTAAAGGACGCTGGCTACCGAGAACTACAGTGAAGATATTGTGCAATGTGGCCAGCCTGGTGCATTGGCTAGAATGGAACGATATGTAGCCTTAAATTCTGGAGATGCGCTGAGATGGGTACAGTTCAGGAAAGGCAGGATTGAGCAATGCAGATGTTGGTGGAGATGTAGGAATAATGGCTTCCTCGGGAGACATCAGCTTGGGTTCCTCATAAAAGAGGAACGTGCGGGGTTCTCGGGACGTCTACACGTTACGTTTCTAAAAGCTATATCTCTTCTCCTCTTATATATATATATATATATATATATATATATATATATATATATATATATATATATATATATATATATATATATATATATATATATATATATATATATATATATATATATATATACATATATATATACGAATAAAGTGCACAGGAACGCGCACCTTCATGGAACATACAAACCTCCAACAGCCATGATCGAACCCGGGACCCCTGTGCCACAGGCGGGAATGCTACCGCTAGGCTATGGGCCTGGCTAATAGCCTAGCGGTAGCATTCCCGCCTGTGGCACAGGGGACCCGGGTTCGATCCTGGCTGTTGGAGGTTTGTATGATATATATATATATATATATATATATATATATATATATATATATATATATATATATATCTTTCATACTACTCGCCATCTCCCGCATTAGCAAGGTTGCGTGGTTGCGTTAAGAACAGAGGACTGGACCTTTAAGGGAATATCTACACCTGGCCCCCTTCTCTGTCCCTCCTTTTGGAAAATTAAAAAAAAACCGAGGGGAGGATTTCCAGCCCCCCGCTCCCTACCCTTTTAGTCGCCTTCTACGACACGTAGGGAATACGTGAGAAGTATTCTTTCTCCCCTATCCCCAGGGATATATATATATATATATATATATATATATATATATATATATATATATATATATATATATATATATATATATATATATATATATATATATATATATATTATCTTTTATTATACTTTGTCGCAGTCTCCCGCGTTAGCGAGGTAGCGCAAGGAAACAGACGAAGGAATGGCCCAACCCACAAACATACACGTGCATATACATACACGTCCACACACGCACATATACATACCTATACATCTCAACGTATACATATATATATATACACATACACACATATATATACACATGTACATAATTCATACTGTCTGCCCTTATTAATTCCCGTCGCCACCCCGCCACACATGAAATGACAACCCCCTCCCCACGCATGTACGCGAGGTAGCGCAAGGGAAAGACAACAAAGGCCACATTCGTTCATACTTAGTCTCTAGCTGTCATGTATAATGCACCGAAACCACAGCTCCCTTTCCACATCAAGCCCCCACAGAACTTTCCATGGTTTACCCAAGACGCTCCACATGCCCTGGTTCAATCCATTGACAGCACGTCGACCCTAGTATACCATATCGTTCCAATTCACTCTATTCCTTGCACGCCTTTTACCCTCCTGCATGTTCACGCCCCGATCACTCAGAATGTCACTAAATTGTAAGTTGGACCATCTTATTAAAAACAGCGAATGGACCAAGAACACAATCATTCTTTTGTGATAAACCTGTCTGATAAACAACTAGTTAAGGATTCCTTGTGTGCATTAGGCTATGGTTTAAGTTTTGTGTGCTCTAACAGGGAAGCCAGCTGTGTTGATATCACAGTCTTTTTGTAATTTTGTGAAATACAGTAATTTAAGTAATGATGAAATTAATATCTATAAGGGTTTAGTGTATGCCACTTTGTCAAAACCAGTGGAACCTAACTGCCCTAAAAGATTTATAAGAGCTATTAACACGTTAAAAAAAGACAAGGATATACATATTACTAAAGCAGATAAGGCCAACACTGTTGTGATTTTAGACAAAAGTAGCTATCTAGAATGAATGATCTTTTAAAAGATGACACAACATATTCTAAACTTAGTAAAAATCCCCTAGAAGCAGTTAATTCCCATTTCAACAAAGAAATTAAGTTGTTGTTGAAAGGTAATAGTTCTCTTATCAAAAGATTGTCATCTTTGTCCCCTTCATTGCCATATATGTATGGACTTATCAAAACACATAAACAGAATTTTCCCGTAAGACCTATATTGAGATCAATAGGCTCCATCACATATGAATTGTCAAAATGGTTAGTTTCTTTATTAAGCTCTTTAGTGGCTAAGGTATCAGATTCTAATATCATGAACAATGTAGATTTAGTCAACAAGCTAAACACTATCAATGTGAATTTTGATTTCAAATTAGTTAGCTTTGATGTTTCCTCACTTTTCACTAAAGTTCCAGTTGATGATCTTTTAGAATATTTATTTGATGTCTTGGATGATATTCATTTACCTGTTTCAAAGTCTGTTTTCATTGAACTGATAGAATTGTGTATAAAAGACTTTGCATTTAAATTCAATGGAGATTATTATGCTCAAAAATTTGGAATGGCAATGGGTAACCCTCTTTCACCTGCACTAAGTAGTTTTTATAAGGAATTTTTTTAAACAAAATTACTAAAGGATATCTTACCCTTAATGCAATTTGGTTTAGGTATGTAGATGATGTTCTTTGTGTTTGGCCAACAAATGAAAATTTACAAATATTTCTCCCCTTACTTAACAATTTAGTACCTTCCATCAGATTTACTGTAGAGAATGAAAATAATGGTATGTTGCCATTTTTAGATTGCATGATCCATAGGCAAAGAGCAAGTTTAAGTTTAGCATATACATAAAACCTACCAATGTATGCTCATATATCCATTATTACTCATCTCAACATGACAGAGTTAAATTATCATCATTTTCAATTTATGTTCCTCAGGGCATTACGTATTTGCAGTCCAAAGTTTATTGACGATGAGTTTGAGAAGATATATCCTATTGGATCTAAGTTAAAGCACCCTAGATCTTTCATTGATAGATCCCTTAAGTTAGCAAAGAAATCATTTTATAGAGTTGAGCCCAAACCTTCCATTGGCACAAAGAATCTTTTACTTCTCCCTTGTAATAATAATTTCACTTTATTTCCCATGTTGCTTAAATCCTTTAATATAAATGTTGCCTTCAGTTACAATTATACTATAAAGAATATCTTAATCAGGAATTCAACAGAAAATTATCTTGGATGCATCTATAAAGAGCCTTGTGGAAATTGTGATAAATCTTATGTTGGTCAGACTGGTAAGGATCTTTCTGTTAGACTTAAGCAACATGAATATAGTATAAGAAAGGGACAAGAATCAAATGTCTTGTATACCAAGTTAAAAACTATGATCATTGTATTGACTGGAGTAATGCCATCTCAGTTAGTAACTCTAACTCTATTACGACAAGAAATATCATTGAATCTTCTATTATCAAATACACAAAGAATTATAATCTTAATATTAGCAATGGTCTATACAAATCAGATAACTTTATTGTTGATAATATTTGTAAAAAGATAAGTTTATGAACGATCGTTGTATGTCTTGGACGATCGCATGTTTACCAAATGGCGTCCTAGCTTCGTCTCTTCGATGTTTATCAACTGACTTACATTTCTCTCTTATGTCTCCCCTGATGATGTGATTATTACACGAAATTGCACTTTCGAACTTATCGTGTTTCATTTTCCCCGAGGACTCATAAGAATATATATATATATATATATATATATATATATATATATATATACTAACAACACGGGTGGTCCCACGCTAAGGTTGCCTTGGAGAGGAGGTTGTCCGGGTCATCTACTCGAGCAATCAGGACAAGAAGTCATTCAACCCTACACCTCGGTAGAGGGAAGATACCGGAAAGTCCTGCTTCGCTGAGGAAGTCGAGCAGGACCATTGGACGTAAAGTGTGTTGATGTTGAGTGCGTGTCTGTGTGGGGAGAGCGCAGGGCAGCAGACTGCATATATATATATATATATATATATATATATATATATATATATATATATATATATATATATATATATATATATATATATATATATATACAGCACGTCAACCCCGGTATACCACATCGATCCAATTCACTCTATTACTTGCCCTCCTTTCACCCTCCTGCATGTTCAGGCCCCGATCACACATAATCTTTTTCACTCCATCTTTCCACCTCCAATTTGGTCTCCCACTTCTCCTCGTTCCCTCCACCTCCGACACATATATCCTCTTGGTCAATCTTTCCCCACTCATTTTCTACATGTGACCAAACCATTTCAAAACACCCTCTTCTGCTCTCTCAACCACGCTCATTTTATTTCCACACATCTCTCTTACCCTTACGTTACTTACTCGATCAAACCACCTCACACCACACATTGTCCTCAAACATCTCATTTCCAGCACATCCATCCTCCTGCGCACAACTCTATCCATAGCCCACGCCTCGCAACCATACAACATTGTTGGAGCCACTATTCCTTCAAACATACCCACTTTTGCTTTCCGAGATAATATTCTCGACTTCCACACACTTTTGAAGGCTCCCAGGATTTTCGCCCCCTCCCCCACCCTATGATCCACTTCCGCTTCCATGGTTCCATCCGCTGCCAGATCCACTCCCAGATATCTAAAACACTTTACTTCCTCCAGTTTTTCTCCATTCAAACTTACCTCCTAATTGACTTGACCCTCAACCCTACTGTACCTAATAACCTTGCTCTTATTCACATTTACCCTTAACTTTCTTCTTTCACACAATTTACCAAACTCAGTCACCAGCCTCTGCAGTTTCTCACATGAATCAGCCACCAGCGCTGTATCATCAGCGAACAACAACTGACTCACTTCCCAAGCTCTCTCATCCCCAACAGACTTCATACTTGCCTGGTACGGCCTGGTACGGCGTGGGCCGCACCAATGTCGCCCTAAAGTCGCAGCAAAGCGTGCCCATGACACTGGCGGCATCTGTTGCGGCGCGCCAAATCCGTACGGCGTCGCTCAGATTTTAAAACATTTCAAATTTTCGAGCGGTACCGTGCGGCTTGATGACGCCGCACGAAACCGTAAGCGGCGTGGCGCGGCGCCTAAACAAACCCCGCAAGAAACCGCCCGGGTCCGCACGGTTCCGCGCCACACCGTGCCACGTACGGCCTTGAGCGGCTTCATGCTATCCGTACGGGAGTGTTACGGCGTGCTGGTATGGCGTCTTGCGGCGCCCGTGCGAGAGTGTTACAACGTCTTCATACATGATTCATACATCTTGCGGGGCATGCGGCGTGCGTGCGGGGTCCGTGCGGGGTCCGTGCGGCGCCTTCCTAGGGGATTGTGGGGAAAGTTGCCGCGTGCCGCCTGGGGAGGTGTACAAAAGGGTCCGGACTGAAAACGGGGCATCATTCGCGCTCTGACAGCCAGACGACACACTTTACCAGCCACTCTCGCTCCACTTTACCACCCAGATGCCTCGTAGGAAGACCACCCCTATGCCTACCCAGGGGTCCCAGGCAAGCTAGGAGTCCCAGGCCACCCAGGACACCCAGCCTGCAGAACCGGAGGAGAGGTCTGAACCCGTGGAAGAGCTGCCCCCTGAGGTCAGCCTATCCAACATCGAGTACCAGGACATCGCAGGCCTGAGTGGTATCGTGCAGCCCAAGAAACGATACCGCCCCAGCAAGAAGGAAATTTCAGACTACAAGTTCACACCAGAGCAGAAGGAGCAGATCGCCGAATTCAAGGAGCACCCTACTTTATACGACAAGCGGGACAAGCATGGTCGAATCCAAGGGCGAAGGAAGTACTATGGAGGGAACTGGCACGGGAATTCGAAAATTGCACCTTCCAGCAAGTACGCAAGTATTTCGAGGCACGGCGAACCGACTTCGGAAAAATAGAGAAGAAGGAGAACAAGAGCGGGGCGGCAGCACGACAACGGACAACACGGGAGGATGAAGTTATGCCAATGTGGGGATTCCTGGATGGTCACATCACCCACGAACCGACAATACCAAGCGAGCGGTTCTCACCTGCACCTGACGTCGCCACACCAACAATGGAAATAGGCGGAGGAGAATCATCCAGTGGTGACATGTCGGGCCTCTCTGTAACTTCGATTCAGCGGAGGAAGCGGCTGCTGAAGCAGAGGAGGACCGAGAGAGGGGAGCGACGTGTTGGCACACCTGATTCGGCTGAAGAAGCAGTCCACTCGCAACTCAGCAGAATTACGGATCGAATGAACCAACTGATACCTGAAGGGCAAAGCAAGAAACAGCGTACCATCAACGTCTTCGTCCAATACATCAGAGAACACCTCGAGTTCGTGCCAGAAGAATACCAGCAGCCCTTCTTCAACACAGTCATCACTACGACTCACAAATTGGCGGGCCCCAAAGAAGAAAATGCCACGGAGAAAGCAGCTTTGGCTCGGGGTATGCCATAAACTTGCCGCAAAATCAAACACCCAAAGGGACGCAGACGGAACCAGTGGCTTTAGCTCCCCAACCGATTCCTACACCATCACAACACCATATATGAAATCCATGTAAACTCCCTAATCTCTCGTTAGTTGGTTCACTGTAGCCGAGGTGTCCTGTGTGTAGTCACATCTCACAATGTCAGCTCGACCTGTTTGAGACCTGTATGGTATTCAGCCGCTAATCTCTCTATTGTTGGTTCACTGGAGCCGCGGTGTCCTGTGTGTAGTCACATCTCAGCATGTCGGCTTGACCTGTTTGTGACCACGTACCTGTGTCGTTCATCTCCTACTCCAACCGAGTAGGTACAACTCAATTACAAGTCCACTGACTTTATCTTCTCCCTATATGCAAATATATCATGTTAGACAATAGTACTTTAAAATCCTAGACATTGTATCACTGAACTTTATTAAGTATGTGGATTCACGCACCAACCATCAAGAGGAATTTGGCGCCAGAGTGTGAACTTTAATTATTTAAAACTTTTATATGTTCTTCCCAATATGCTTCTCATGTATTTTTAGTTTATTATAAGTGCACCAACCATCGAGGGGTATTTGGCGTCAGAATATGAACTTTAAATACTGTATTTATGTTATGGCCAATATGCTTTTCATGTTTCTTTCTCATTCCTGTTAAGTTTCAGTTCAATATCTTCCAACACCATTTCATATAAGTCCCAATCATCCATCAAATAATCTCTATCACATTAATATGGCTATCAGACAATACACAAATATGGGAGTATCAAACAATGTTAAGTACATCATGAACTTTATTTACAATTATGTATATTCACTGGTTGGGTTTGGTTATATATATTTGTGTGTGTGTCCTCTAGTTGTCAGGAGGAGGTCGTCCTCGAGGAAACACCATTCGCTCTTTCCATTCCACTGCGCCTGCATCCGATGAGTAATACTGGGCCAGGTAATCTCTGACTGCCTTCGCTCGCCGTGTGTAGTTCGGTCCCCTTGTTGCCATGAGTTGTACCATGAGGTTCAGTGACTCCTCCCTCCAAGTACCAGGGACGACATCATGTTGTTGGTCCTCATGGTCGACAACGGTGCGAGCAATTGGGTAGTGTTGCAGTGTCAGGTTATGCATGACACATGCACACATCGTTAGCTTCTTGCAAACAGGGACATCTTGTTGCATCGTCCTTCCGAAGATTGGCCATCTCATCGCAGCCCGAATGCGTTTTCCACCACACGACGAGCGCGAGATAGTCTGTAGCTGTGTAGTCGTTCGGTGGGATCTTGTGATTGGTGGGAGTAGGGTTTCATCATCCACGTCTTGAGAGCGAAGGCATCGTCGGCGACTATGTGGTATGGGATGGGTTCGTCGTCGTTGGGCAGAGTTGTGTCATGAGAGAAGTGTGCACGGTTGTTATTAATGGCCCTGGCCAGGGTGCACATCTGCCAGGTACCTCCATCCCCAGCGCCTCCTTCTGCACCGACGTCGATGTACAAGAACTTGTAATTTGCATCGGAGAGGGCCATGAGGACGATGCTGTGAAAGTTTTGTAATTGAAGTACAGTGAGCCTCCACCTCTGGGTTTCTTGATTGCGACGTGCTTCCCATCCAGGGCTCCCACACAATTGAAGTAGTTCCACTTTGAGGCGAATCGTTGTGCTACGTTCTTCTATTCTTCTGGTGCCTTGGGGCACTTCATCACTTCTGGTTTGTAGCTGTCGATAATGGCATCGCAGACTATCGGGATAAACCGGCATATGGAAGCCTTGGAGACTCTGAAGCTGTATTGGAGACTTGGATAGTCGTTCCCAGTTGCCAGGGTGACCGCCAACTTAAGTCCCACCTCTTGTGCATTCCGCATTCTAGTGTCCTCCTTCTTCAAAATGGGCGTCAGCCTCTCAACCATCTCCTGGAACAATTCTGGGTAGATGCGTAGGAAATTCTTGTGTCCTTCGGGGTCCTCTTTGTTCAATTCTTGTAGCAGCTGGTCGTAGTTTCCATATAATTGTCGCCGTGTCAGCCACTCCCGACTCCATAACCGCCCTGCCCTGCCGTCTTTCCTTCGCAATCGTTCTAGTGGGTGTGGCACTGCAGTACGTCTTCTTCCTGTCCACTCGTAGACGACCTGGACTGCACAAATACAGAGTACAGCTGCCAAAATTCTCTGGGTCTCCTGGGGTGATAGGCTCTGGATGTCCATACTGTATGCTGGCTGGCAAAAGAATGAGGCATGTGCTTGCCAGACCTCTATATATACCCTTGGTTCATATCCGACACGGTTTGGAACGGTGCATGTGCAACAATCATGCATCGTTCCACGTCGTGTCTCGTGCACATGTGCGCTCACTCCGCAACAACACCGCAAGCTACCCGCAACATCACCGCAAGCTACCCGCGACACACCGCAACCACCCGCAAGAGGCCGTGCAATGCCGTATGAAACCGCGCCATCAAAAGCCGCAAACACCGCGCTACCGCCGTGACACTGCGCAAGACACCGCAACATTACCGCAACAACACGCCGTAACACACCGCACGAAAACAAGGGACGCCGCCCAATAACGGTCATTTTGCCTCTCACCGCGCCACCTCGCTGGCGTCTTTAGTGCGGCCCACGCCGTACCAGGCCGTAACACAAAAGTGCGTAAGTGTAAATCTACCTTTTAGCAAGGTAGCGTTAAGAACAGAGAACTGGGCCTCTGAGGGAATATCCTCACCTGGCCCCCTTCTCTGTTCCTTCATTTGGAAAATTAAAAAAAAAAAAAAAGAGGGGAGGATTTCCAGCCCCCTGCTCCCTCCCTTTTTAGTCGCCTTGTACGACACGCAGGGAATACGTGGGAAGTATTCTTTCTCCCCTATCCCCCTATATATTTATATATATATACATTTTTTTTTTTTTTTTTTTTTTTTTTCCAAAAGAAGGAACAGAGAAGAGGTCCAGATGAGGATATTCCCTCAAAGGCCCAGTCCTCTGTTCTTAACGCTACCTAGCTATCGCGGGAAATAGCGAACAGTATGAAAAAAAAAAAAAAAAAAAAAAAATATATATATATATATATATATATATATATATATATATATATATATATATATATATATATATATATATATACATATATTTTCTTTTTTTTTGCTTTGTCGCTGTCTCCCGCGTTTGCGAGGTAGCGCAAGGAAACAGACGAAAAAAATGGCCCAACCCACCCCCATACACATGTATACACGCAAATATACATACCTACACAGCTTTCCATGGTTTACCCCAGACGCTTCAAATGCCCTGATTCAATCCACTGACAGCACGTCAACCCCGGTATACCACATCGCTCCAATTCACTCTATTCCTTGCCCTCCTTTCACCCTCCTGCATGTTCAGGCCCCGATCACACATAATCTTTTTCACTCCATCTTTCCACCTCCAATTTGGTCTCCCTCTTCTCCTCGTTCCCTCCACCTCCGACACATATATCCTCTTGGTCAATCTTTCCTCACTCATTCTCTCCATGTGCCCAAACCATTTCAAAACACCCTCTTCTGCTCTCTCAACCACGCTCTTTTTATTTCCACACATCTCTCTTACCCTTACGTTACTTACTCGATCAAACCACCTCACACCACACATTGTCCTCAAACATCTCATTTTCAGCACATCCATCCTCCTGCGCACCACTCTATCCATAGCCCACGCCTCGCAACCATACAACATTGTTGGAACCACTATTCCTTCAAACATACTCATTTTTGCTTTCCGAGATAATGTTCTCGACTTCCACACATTCTTCAAGGCTCCCAGAATTTTCGCCCCCTCCCACATCCTATGATCCACTTCCGCTTCCATGGTTCCATCCGCTGCCAGATCCACTCCCAGATATCTAAAACACTTTATATATATATATATATATATATATATATATATATATATATATATATATATATATATATATATATATATATATATATATGTATGTATGTATATATATATATATGTGTGTGTGTGTGCGTGTGTGTGTGTGTGTGTGTGTGTGTGTGTGTGTGTGTGTGTGTCTGTGATTTTGCTTCCGTGGGTGCGTGCTGTTCACTAAGTAGTTGTTTATATAACTTTATAGACTATCATTGAATGAATAAGTAGTTTACGGTTTATCACAGTGAGTTACGAGCCTTCCTTACAAGTATGTCTAGATGCATTCCTGGAAGATCATAATGTCTTCTTGGGTATATTCATATCAAAAACACTTAGCTTGTAGGATGTGATCACTTCAAAAACGCTCTGCCTTTCGTATTTCGCATCCTCTGTCATACTGATGGATTGTCATCTTCTAACCGGACAGACTAATTATTCAGATTGGTTTGGTAATAACAGAGGCCCAGTGGATTACAGTCCATAGTCTCTTTAATAATCAAAATCTCGGTCATGATTCCCAAGTAGATGCAGTGTGCGTTTCTGGATTCAAACGCTGTATTAACTTAAAATTTTGGGTTAGGTTTATCACGAGGTCTGCACACTGCGCCTTCCACACTTCTTATTCCGCGAGAGTTGTTTTATGATTCTTGAAACTCGACGCTGGAGAGATATTAGAGAGCTCTCCCCGCGAAGTGGCTGCTCACGGAGCTATACTTATACGTGCAGGGAAGAGCAAGCAGTTCTCTGTGTCCAACTGAATTTTAACTTGCCTTAATGCGGAGGGAACTCTCGCCAGTATAGATACCCAACGGCCACCGTATTTTGGAGCCCTACAATGCACTGGGCGGCAGAGAAATGGTTTTTCTATTATTACTGTCTCAGTTTAATGAACCTCGCTTACGTTTCGTTTATGTTAGCTGAGACGGCACGGACTACTGAATGCCCTAATCAAGGCCATATCATTAAATCTCTCTCTCTCTCTCTCTCTCTCTCTCTCTCTCTCTCTCTCTCTCTCTCTCTCTCTCTCTCTCTCTCTCTCTCTCTCTCTCTCTCTCTCTCTCTCTCTCTTTTCTATGCCAGACATGCAATTTATCGACCACCCTAGGAGAGGATGAAGGACTGGGTTAACTGTGGGCCGACTCCTACGACCAGGATTCTAACCTATGCACTGAACCTTGGGGTGCCTATGAATGCATCAAGATCCGAAGCAACACTGAGGTCTATTAAGGTATCACAATGTTATAATGAATCAGGTTTTGGCAGCTCCCGGAAAAATAAGAGAAACCCTCAGAGCAACAGAGGAGACATTCTTTCCTCACCATTGTGCCACTGTGGTAACATTCGGCTTGTGTTGCCATGACATCAGGAGACACCTGGGATCGACTGTACAAAATTCATATTGACACAACGGTGGATTGTAGCCCAGCAGATAACGATAGCTGGAGCCAACGGTACGGAGTTCCAAGAGATACGACAGTGGATTGCAGCCCAAAAGATGACCTGAAACTATCGTTCATACGGGTGGTACAAGCGTCATATTTAGCCCTTGTACTATTTTTTTTGGCTCTGTTTATTAAGAAAATAAACGTCACCCGCCTGCAGTTCTAAAATAGCTGCTCACGATGCCCCTGAATTACAGTATATTTCTAAAGAATGGAAAACGTGCAGTTTCATTGGCCTTCGTGTTGACTTAAAACTTTTTTGCTGTTAAATTGCTGTTGGGTGTAAAGTCCCAACGACCTTTCCGAAAGGTCAATGGACATTGCTGTCATACAATTTAAGTCTCCTTGATAATTGGTTTTTACGATTTTGGTATCTGTTATGGATATCATGGAGCTTCCAGCGTAGCAGCTTACTACCATGCGAGTTTGATTAATATCATGGCATTAATCAGGATTATGATTGACGTTACAGATAAAACTCCCGTTTTAGTAATGCCTGAAATATTAACGTCAGTTTACATGGAAAGCAGTGAACGCGTGATTGAACTGTATATCTGTATAGATGTATGTTTTGAGTGTATATCATGCCTACTGTGTTTCTCCCTGCTGCCTACTGTGCATCTCCCTGTTTTTCAACTGTGTCTCCCTGCTGCCTACTGTGACACTTGCTGCTGCCTACTGTGGCTCCCTGCTGCCTATTGTCTCCCTGCTGCCTACCGTGACACTAGCTGCTGCCTACTGTGCCTCTCCTTACTGCCTAATGTGTCTTCTTCTGCCTGCTATGCCTCCCTGCTGCCTATTGTGACACTCGCTCCTGCCTACTGTGTCTCTCTCTGCTGCCTACTGTGACACTCCCTGCTTCCTACTGTGCCTCTCTCTGCTGTCTTCTGTGCCACTACCTGCTCCCTGATATGGGTACCAAAACTGAGAAAGGATTTTTACTACCAAAAATCGGCTTGATTTATGTAGATATTTTAAAAGATTACTTCGAACACGTACAATTACGGAGACCAGTACACACGAAGAGAAAGTGACAACACTTGAATCCTCCTTCTGTGAGTTCCTGGCGATATACCGCGAGAGGGAGAGATGTTTCCAGCAAATCTGCCGTATCTCCTCCGTTGTCGTGGCTTTTGAGGATCTGGGTGACACACTGTTGACTGACTCTATCTGCTTCTTGCCTGGTGGGCAGGACGCGTGGTATGATGCAGAAGGGCAGATGAAGTTGAGAGGCTTGTTCTAACATGACCTCTGCCGCCTGGGAAATGTCTCATCCATTTATCATTAACATTTCTAGTCGAACTGAACCAGTCATATACTATGATAGAAAACTTATCCAGAATTTCATTGCCATCTCCAACTGTTGATGGATACTGGGTAAGCTCTATGAAAACATGTGACACCCCGACAAACATGTTCCCATGTCAGCCGTGTAGACTATTTTCTTTTGTCACAGGAAAACAGATGCTATACATCACAGCCACTGTAGGTATGAAAGAAGAGGACCCCATTTGTCTTGTCTGAGCCAGATGGAATAAATGGTGTCATGCATTGCATTCCATCCAAGAATTGATCCCTGACCAAAGATGATCCATATCTTGTTCAGTCCAAGCTGTTGCAGGGATGACAGAGCAGTAATTGCTATAACTGGCACATCCGTCATCTCCTGTGATGACAGGGAATTTGCTTCTACATGTCTGGCATGGACGAATCCTTCTTCAAGGGTCCTAACATATTTGAGCCCTTCAGTCCCTCGTCTACACGTTCCCACCACACTCTCCCTCACCACCACCACAACCACTCCTTCCCGACATGATGCCACATCTTCCCTTACCACCACCGCCACCACTCCTTCCCTCACCTCCGCCACTCCCTCTCTCAGTGGTCAACACACCTTGAACGGCGGAATGGCATGGTCCCTCGTCATTGCTCCCATAATACCAGCAGCCAGCAATTTCTATCCAGCTGAAGAAATGGATGAACTATTGGCAACTGTGTATGAGGGTTAGTCGTCATGTGTCTGGCAGCTTTCCCAGCGTTTTTACAACTATGAAATGGGGGTTAGTTGGCATGCGTCTATCAACTTCTTCGAAGCGCTTGCAAGAGATAGACAAAAGCGTCATTTTATAATGTAAACAAGAAATTGACGCATTAATTACTGATGCAGTTTTCTGACTTTGTTACGATAGCGGCATTCGATGTGTTTATCTCAAGTATTTTTTCTGCAAGTAAGTGAAACAGCTTTAACTAATTGTTGTCATCTTTTAAGTCCCTGCCAAAAATTTAGATTTTGTTGATAGCAATCGTCTGTCTCCGTTTGGCTCCTTTCGCTTGCTTACCTCTTGTTTCAGAGCAGATTGATATAAGTGATCAGATAAATAAATGAATACTTAGGTAAAAAAAAAATCTTTATATCCACTTTCTTTAAAAGTAGTCCGTGGTCGTTGAGCTTTTGAGGATGATTCATGCTGAGCCACCAAATGGCCCAATTCACGACCGGCAAACAATCCACCTTCTGAAAGCCGAAGTATCTTCAGTCAAGCCAGCTGCTCCCCTCGCCCGTCAGCTTTGATGGATGCATGTTTATGAGCTTGATCAATAGCATGCTTCTTTTTTTTTTCCGTCGAACAGCAAACCTGTGGAATTCCTCTCCCTTCTCTTGTCTTTCCCTCCTCACAATACCTTTCTTGCTTTACAGTTAGGTCTAC
This sequence comes from Panulirus ornatus, assembly GCF_036320965.1. Classification (NCBI taxonomy): domain Eukaryota; kingdom Metazoa; phylum Arthropoda; class Malacostraca; order Decapoda; family Palinuridae; genus Panulirus; species Panulirus ornatus. The sequence continues at coordinate 13,000,755 of NC_092287.1, forward strand.
AAACACCTACGAAACGGAACCTTGACTAATTTATATTTTCTTTCTTTTTTTTCTTTAACCAGTTATGGGCTTGAATGGGGCATGATTTGTGTTCAGTCTGGTTGTCCCAAACTACCGAATGTCACTATGATTTCATCCATGTTTGAGCTGAACGAGCGTGACTTTACCAGACTATCGAGTCATAATGCTTAGATTCTGGAGCACCGTGGCACTAACATGATATGTAATTGACATCTTAATCTTATCTAAAGGTTGTCATTAACTTTGTATATCCTATATGTATTCTTATGTGTTGAGACTTTGGGTGCATATGTGTTCAATAAACTATTCGTCGTCCTAAGGGATCTCACCGTCGTGCTCTGAGGGTCAACAAACCAGATCACTTGTGATATGTGGTTTTGTTGCTGTATCCAGCCAGGTAAATAATGTTTCGGATAGTACTTATATAAACACAAAGACTTAAAGGAAGACTGCCTTTATCCCCCAAACTATGGCCAACACCCATGAATGTTCCTTCTCAGAAAGTCGTCAGACTTCCGTTCATGATCTGAATCTTCCCCGCCACTATTCATGTATCCGGTTAATGTGTTGTACAGTTAAGTAACGAGAAAGACGCGGGAAAGGTCTGTCTTCCACCGTTCTCGTGAGCTGTCTACATGTATCCCCGCAATCCTTATTATAGCTGCGTGGCGACTGTCGACTTGCAAGTCGCGCATACTCCTTAACCCTGCTGAATGTAAGACGTCTTTTAGATGACCCAAGCTGTGAAGAGGAACAGTTGTATGTATCATTTGCTGAGGAGAGTGACGAAGAATGAACAAAGTCGGGAAATAAGTGATTCAGAGGATGATATCTGCCAGATGACGTAGTCGGAGTCCACGTGGAAGGCCAGCACGTGTCCTAGTTACCTACATCACACCATCTTTATATTCGGCCTTGAAATGACGTAGGCATTTGCCTAATTTCTTCAATGTGATCCTTGGGTGATAGAGAACGTTATCAGGAATAGGTGACGATAAAAAGCTATAAGTTACCAGACCTATTTTGAATGTAAAGTGATGTTAACGGAGTTCTGTGTGATGTATCATTCATAGAGCAATGCTCATTGCATTATTCATAGGATGTAGTCTGTCGTTTATACAGAAGTGTGTAGTGTATCCATTTCTTTGTCTCATGAATCAGTTATAGTATGCAGTGTACAGTATTCAATTTGTAATGTATCATTTTTAGATCAATCAGTAATGTATCATTTATCAAATAGTGTGTAGCTAACCATCCACAGGGTAGTGAGTAGTGTATTATTTACTGAGTAGTGTGTAGTGTGCCACATATAGAGTGATGAGTAATGTAGCATTCATTGAGTAGTGTGTAATGCATCATTATTGAGCATCGTACCAATTATGCATGAATCCACGTTTTTCTTGAGCAACTTCGTGGCTGAGAGGCGCGTAGAGAGAGGAGTGTAATGCAAATATACTCAGATATCCTTTCTTCTTACCTCTAGGTGAGTAAGAATCAGCCAACACGTGCCAGGTCCCACACACAAGCACTCTCCTCATACTCATTTCTACCGCAGGGAGCGTCATATTTCTTAATATTTTCAGGTTATTCACCACCGACGCGAGTTATGCCTGTGTCATGAAATATGAATAGTGTGTGAAACCAAGCTCATGAGGGAGAAAATACATCATCTCCACATCTTCCTTATATGTGCCACCTTCACGTGCTCCTCAGACTTACATTTTGGTGTAGTTGTGTCGTATTTCTAGATGTTCATATGTTGTTCACCACCAACGCTGATGGTGAATTAAGTTCGGGAGTTGTCATACTTGTCAGCCACATCATCCTCATCCTATCCAGCTCACCTACAACTGGAGGATTTACGTCTGCAAAATTATATATTCAAGAATTATATTTGGGGCTAGGGCACCAGTACTAAAAGCAATCTGTCATGTAGTGGAAACCGCTGACTCTTGTCAAAAGTGCTGTCTGCCATAGGTGGAGCCTTGTGTTGTCCATCCTCACACACACTGTAGGTGGTGTTGTGTTGTTTAGCTTCACACACACACTGTAGGTGGTGGCTTGTGTTGTTCAGCCTCACACACTCTGGTGATGGTACTTAGTGTTGTCTAGCCTCACACACACTGTAGGTGGTACCTAATGTTGTCCAGCCTCAGACACACACACACACACACACACACTGTAGGTGGTGCCTATTTTTGTCCAGTCTCACACACACACACTGTAGATGGTGCCTATATCGTTAAGCGTCACACACACTCTGCAACAGATCTCAGTCGACGGCATGGCACCATCACACGTAAGGTATCCCACACAGAAGATATACATGAGGGGCATCATCGTCCATCATTCCCAGTGGGGCCGACAGCCGCGATGAATAGTGACGGTGATAAATGCAAGTAGAGAATGGACTGTAGGGGAAGCGCACTTTGACAGTGGACGATGGGGGTGGTGAGGCCAGGTGTAGCGACCCATTGAGGAGTTATAGAGTAAAGCTACGAGCACAAATTACTCGTCTCAAATTACATGCTTAATACCAATAGTTAGTAGGGCTGATCAGTTGGGTAGGACATCCACGATGCTGGTGAAAACTTGGCTCGGAGCAAATTCGTCTTCTGGTTGGCGTCTTCGCTATTCGTCATTCCTTGGCAACCCTCCTCGGTTTCTCCCCTCACTTAGCACGAGTTTAATTACGCCAGTATCTCAAGGCAGAGCAAAAGAAATGTCTGCGTGTCACCTGTGAATGCGTCTGGTAATTAATTTCCTCCTTATTCCACTACCAGAGCTTTCTGTAATCACTGAACTCATCCGGGTCGCGCCAATCTGTTCCCCAGATTTCTCTCTCTCTCTCTCTCTCTCTCTCTCTCTCTCTCTCTCTCTCTCTCTCTCTCTCTCTCTCTCTCTCTCTCTCTCTCTCTCTCTCTCTCCGGTGCTGGGATACCCTCACATAACACTTGCCAGTGGAGTTAGTGGAAGCTTTCTTCATCATTATTTCCATCTGGGTGATGCTGGAATTCCACAATTCCCCGTCCTCTGGTCTCCTGTCCTCGTTAGGTGATCCAACTGTTACGCCTCAGCCTCGTTCCAGGTCAATGCACCTGGACGATCCAGGAAGGCGAAGAGGCTGCCGGATTATATAGGATATAGAGAACAAACTCATATCAGAGTTTACCTGTTATGTATGCCCACCAGGCTCATCCCCTCCCTTCTGTACAAACACACACACATCCTCTGTTGACTTTCCGCGTCGTTAGTATGCGACTGTGTCCTTAAGCGGCGCAGTAAATCACTCTAATAGACCACTTGGATGGTTGGTTATCCACGAACTTGACACTCGATGCTATTATTCCTCTCTCTCTCTCTCTCTCTCTCTCTCTCTCTCTCTCTCTCTCTCTCTCTCTCTCTCTCTCTCTCTCTCTCTCTCTCTCTCTCTCTCTCTCTCTCTCCTCTCTCTCTCTCTCTCTCTCTCTCTCTCCCTAAGTATATATATGCTATTTGGTTCTCCTGAAGTAGATTACAGTGCGTTTGAAGTTACCTCTGGCAAGGCTGTATCACTGGGAGTACACACACACACGCACACACACACACACACAAATATATATATATATATATATATATATATATATATATATATATATATATATATATATATATATATATATATATATATATATATATATATATATATATATATATATATATATATATATATATATATATATATACATATATATACATATATATATATATATATATATATATATATATATATATATATATATATATATATATATATATATATATATATATATATATATATATATATATATATATATATATATATATATATGTATATATATATATATATATATATATATATATATATATATATATATATATATATATATATATATATATATATATATATATATATATATATATATATATATATATATGTATATATATGTATATATATATATATATATATATATATATATATATATATATATATATATATATATATATATATATATATATATATATATATATATATATATATATATATATATATATATATATATATATATATATATATATATATATATATATATATACCTCGCCACACATGGAATAACAACCCCCTCCCCCCTCATGTGTGCGAGGTAGCGCTAGGAAAGACACCAAAGGCCCCATTCGTTCACACTCAGTCTCTAGCTGTCATGTAATAATGCACCGAAACCACTGCTCCCTTTCCACATCCAGGCCCCACACACTTTGCATGGTTTACCCCAGACGCTTCACATGCCCTGGTTCAGTCCATTGACAGCACGTCAACCCCGGTATACCACATCGTTCCAATTCACTCTATTCCCTGCACGCCTTTCACCCTCTTGCATGTTCAGGCCCCGATCACTCAAAATCTTTTTCACTCCATCTTTCCACCTCCAATTTGGTCTCCCACTTCTCCTCGTTCCCTCCACCTCTGACATATATATCCTCTTGGTCAATCTTTCCCCACTCATTCTCTCCATGTGACCAAACCATTTCAAAACACCCTCTTCTGTTCTCTCAACCACACTCTTTTTATTTCCAGACATCTCTCTCATCCTTACATTACTTACTCGAACAAACCACCTCACACCACATATTGTCCTCAAACATCTCATTTCCAGCACATCCACCCTCCTGCGCACAACTCTATCCATAGCCCACGCCTCGCAACCATACAACATTGTTGGAACCACTATTCCTTCAAACATACCCATTTTTGCTTTCCGAGATAATGTTCTAGACTTCCAAACATTCTTCAAGGCTCCCAGAATTTTCGCCCCCTCCCCCACCCTATGATCCACTTCCGCTTCCATGGTTACATCCGCTGCCAGATCCACTCCCAGATATCAAAAACGCTTTACTTCCTCCAGTTTTTCTTCATTCAATCTTACCTCCCAATTGACTTGACCCTCAACCATACTGTACCTAATTACCTTATTCTTATTCACATTTACTCTTGACTTTCTTCTTTCACACACTTTACCAAATTCAGTCACCAGCTTCTGCAGTTTCTCACTTGTATCAGCCACCAGCGCTGTATCATCAGCGAACAACAACTGACTCACTTCCCAAGCTCTCTCATCCACAACAGACTGGATACTTGCCCCTCTTTCCAAAACTCTTGCATTCACCTCCCTAACAACCCCATTAATAAACAAATTAAACAACCATGGAGACATCACACACCCCTGCCGCAAACCTACATTCACTGAGAACCAATCACTTTCCACTCTTCCTACACGTACACATGACTCAATAAAAACTTTTCACTGCTTCTAACAACTTGCCTCCCACGCCATATATTCTTAATACCTTCCACAGAGCATCTCTATCAACTCTATCATGTATCTTCTCCAGATCCATAAATGCTACATACAAATCCATTTGCTTTTCTAAATATTTCTCACAATATATTCTTCAAAGCAAACACCTGATCCACACCTCCCCTACCACTTCTGAAACCACACTGCTCTTCCCCAGTCTGATGCTCTGTGCGTGCCTTCACCCTCTCAATCAATACCTTCCCATATAACTTACTAGGAACACTCAACAAGCTTATACCTCTGTAATTTGAGCACTCACTCTTATCCCCTTTGCCTTTGTACAATGGTACTATGGAAGCATTCCGGCAATCCTCAGGCACCTCACCATGTATCATATATACATTAAATAACCTTACCAACCAGTCAACATTACAGTCACCACCTTTTTTTTAACAAATTCCACTGCAATACCATCCAAACCCGCTGCCTTCCCAGCTTTCATCTTCCGCAAAGCTTTTACTACCTCTTCTCTGTTTACCAAATCATTTTCCCCAACCCTCTCACTTTGCACACCACCTCGACCAAAACACCACTATATCTGCCACTCTATCATCAAACACATTCAACAAACCCTCAAAATACTCACTGCTCACTCACATCACCACTACTTGTTATCACCTCCCCATTAGCCCCCTTCACTGAAGTTCACATTTGCTCCCCTGTCCCACGCACTTTATTTACCTCCTTCCAAAACTTCTTTTTATTCTCCCTAAAATTCAATGATACTCTCTCACCCCATCTCTCATTTGCCCTCTTTTTCACCTCTTGCACCTTTCTCTTGACCTCCTGCCTCTTTCTTTTATACCTCTCCCACTCATTTGCATTTTTTCCCTGCAAAAACCGTCCAAATGCCTCTCTCTTCTCTTTCACTAATAATCTTACTTCTTCGTCCTACCACTCACTACCCTTTCTAATTTGCCCACCTCCCATGCTTCTCATGCCACAAGCATCTTTTGCGCAAGCCATCACTGCTTCCCTAAATACATCCCATTCCTCCCCCACTCCCTTTACCTCCTTTGTTCTCACCTTTTTCCATTCTGTACTCAGTCTTTCCTGATACTTCCTCACACAAGTCTCCTTCCCAAGCTCACTTATTCTCACCACTCTCTTCACCCCAACATTCTCTCTTCTTTTCTGAGAACCCCTACAAATCTTCACCTTCGCCTCCAGAAGATAATGATCAGACATCCCTCCAGTTGCACCTCTCAGCACATTAACATCCAAAAGTCTCTCTTTCGCGCGCCTATCAATTAACACGTAATCCCATAACGCTCTCTGGCCATCTCTTCTACTTACATACGTATACTTATGTATATCTCGCTTTTTAAACCAGGTATTCCCAATCACCAGTTCTTTTTCAGCACATAAATCTACAAGCTCTTCACCATTTCCATTTACAACACTGAACACCCCATGTATACCAATTATTCCCTCAACTGCCACATTTCTGATCTTTGCATTCAAATCACCCATCACTATAACCCGGTCTTGTGCATGAAAACCACTAACACACTCATTTAGCTGCTCATAAAACACTTGCCTCTCATGATCTTTCTTCTCATGCCCAGGTGCATACGCACCCATCTCTCTGCATCAATTTTCAGTTTTACCCATATCAATCTTGAGTTTACTTTCTTACACTCTATCACATACTCCCACAACTCCTGTCTCAGGAGTAGTGCTACTCCTTCCCTTACACTTGTCCTCTCACTAACCCCTGACTTTTCTCCCAAGACATCCCCAAACCACTCTTCCCCTTTACCCTTGAGCTTCGTTTCGCTCAGAGCCAAGACATCCAGGTTCCTTTCCTCAAACATACTACCTATCTCTCCCTTTTTCTCATCTTGATTACATCCACACACATTTAGACACCCCCAATCTGAGCCTTCGAGGAGGATGAGCAGTCCCCGCGTGACTCCTTCTTCTGTTTCCCCTTTTAGAAAGTTAAAATAAAATGAGGGGAGGGTTTCTGGCCCCCCGGGCCAATCCCCTTTAGTCGCCTTATACGACACGTGAGGAATGCGCGGGAAGTATTCTTTCTCCCCCTATCCCCAGTGATATATATATATATATATATATATATATATATATATATATATATATATATATATATATATATATATATATATATATATATATATATATATATATATATATTTTTTTTTTTCTTTTTTCATACTATTTGCCATTTCCCGCGTTAGCAAGGTAGCGTTAAGAACATAGAACTGGGCCTTAGAGGGAATATCCTCACCTGACCCCCTTCTCTGTTCCTTCTTTTGGAAAATTAAAAAAAACAAGAAAGGGGAGGATTTCCAGCCACCCGCTCCCTCCCCTTTTAGTCGCCTTCTACGACACGCAGGGAATACGTGGGAAGTATTCTTTCTCCCCTATCCCCAGGGATAATATATATATATATATAAATATATATATGTATTGACGTGGTGATCACAGTAATCCGTGATGATAGTTATGCAGATGAAATTGCAGTTCAGTAGGAGTTCATATGATTTTATTCAACATATAATTTTTCTCTTCATGCGGCACAACATGTTTCACTGAGACAATCCTCCTCGTCAGGTGCACACAATTCATAAAGTTTTTTAAATCCCAGTACTACCTACAAAATTACTGGTTGCTATGTTTCCTTATTCTGGTTTTCATCGAATTCTTCGCTACGGTCACAATCTTGTTGCAGTGCTTCGTTCTGATGATGAGCTGCCATCTCGTCTTGTTTTACATTGAAACCTACTCAGACATCCCCAGCCCGAGCCTTCGAGGAGGATGAGCATTCCTCGCATGGCTCCTTCTGGTCCACCATTTAGAAACTGAATTTCAGAAAGTGTTCATGCTGGTGTTGAATTGGTTCTAACGCTTCGTTTCGTCGCTAACAAGTTTGTGCGAGAGCTTCCAGCAGTGACTTTGTCCTTGCCGCCTCTTTCTGGTGTTCGTTTCGTCATAATGTTTCGCACTGGGTTTGGTGGGTTTATGGTGGTTTGTATAGAAGACCACTTGGTCCTTAGGATTAATGAATGCTGTTCTTGAGGCAAACCTTATTAGAAGATCCCGTACAGCAAGGTAAAACTGGACTTCAGTAATCCCGAGCTCAATATAACAGTTACAGCTCAACGTTTTCCCTAAAGAAAATGGTCGGAATGAGATTGACATACATGTGGAAACTATGTGAAGAAAACATATTCGATAAAAAGAAATAAATTGGGTCAGTTTCTCGGCTAGTACTACCCTCAGTAGTATACACACACACACACACACACACACACACACACACGTACGTGCATACATACCTAACTACATACATATATACATACATACATATACACCTCGTCCAAACCTCGTTAGGGCGATGTTAGTGGCGCACTCGGGCCAACAAGTCGACCTGAATCTCCCCCCCCCTCCTCTCTCTCTCTCTCTCTCTCTCTCTCTCTCTCTCTCTCTCTCTCTCTCTCTCTCTCTCTCTCTCTCTCTCTTTCTCCCAGCTTGATGCTTGGATTACCCCTTATTGGACCTAACATCTTCCCACAAGTGAGTCCTCCGTCAATAAATATGATTGTGAGGGAAATATAAACATTAGGTACCTTTACCAGTGAACAAGAAAACCAGTAACTCAGTGAGTGTCTCTCGAGTGGCATATGTCGGCGCTGTGGTCGCCTTAGTTTAAACAAGACACTAACATAATCTCTGGCACTCTGACCTTAAATTTCCTCGAGGGCCAGAGGAGTGATGGCTTGGTATAAACACCAGGACATACAGATACCAGCACCATACCACTGACCGACCTCCGTCACCATGATCACCAACCAGCTCTCGCATGGGGACAAAACTAGTCTTATACCTATTTCTGTGAATGTCATAGATAATTCTTGAACAAGTGCACAGCTAAGCAAGCAAATAGCTTAGTTTTCCTATTGTCATGTGCATATCTGATGCTGTATTACTTTATGGAATTAAGCGTGAAAAAGTTCATCACTTAATGTTCACCATTAAGTTTACACGTATATCTTAAGACAGTATTACTTTAGTTCAGCAAGTACACAGCTTTACATCACTTAATGTTCACCATGAGATACTTAATGCATGTCAACATAATACTTCTGCAATCCAGCCAATAGTTAACTTTATGCCACGTAACATTCAACAAATCACTACTGGTTGTGCAATGTATAAACCTAAATATTCCTCTGTGAAACCTCGAGTACTACGTAGATGCAATTCACTCATGTGCCTATCCAGAGCGTTGAAGTATCCATGCCATGCCCACCTCGATCTTAAGCTTTTATGATTAATTAACTAGTAGATACAACGACCCCCCCCCCCCCCAATTAAATAGCTCCCCAACTATATATTTTCAGCCGAATGGAAGCCTGATTTCAATAAACCGTTGTTTACTTATTTATTTACACAAACACACAGAGGACACAAACTATCTTTTGGTAAATATCAGCATTGCATTAAGTACGTGGAAAGTGGAAAAGGACAATATTTAGGAAGTTGTTCATATCGTATGTTTGTCCAAAACTAGATCATGCTTCTCATGTTTGGTCGCAGCGCTTAAAGAGGCGTGAAGAGCTCATAGAGATGGTCCAGAGTAGGGAAACAAATGCAGTAAGGTTAGAGCACAGAATGTTCCCCTCACAGGAAGAGAGAAGAGTAAGGGGTTCCTTGATCACAGCATTAAACTTTTAAAGTAGTTGGATGACATTAACACCGAACAGTTCCTCAAAGGATACAAAGATAGAACAGCCAAAAGTAGTATTATGAAATTAAACTGGAGAAATTTTACAAACGATGTCGTTAAATTTTTTTGATATTGAGAACAATGGATGAATGGAATCAACTAAGCGACAAACTTATAAATACTGACATCATTGAAGAGTTCATGTAAGTTACATCACAGTACAGGAAGGAGCAAGTTATGATGCCCCGTGGGTGTAGAACTCCCTCTCTGTACTGTACAAATAGGTAAGGACAGATAGTGAAAGGGAGAGACAATGTTAAGTCCATTTGGACGATAAGCAAAATAGGTTCCTGTGGAAGAAGATATGGTTATACCATGCTGGTTTGTGAGTTCAAGAACTGCTGTTTCATTTACTGAAAACTTCGAGTTCAGTCACTAACCTCCTTGTTATATCTTGATAGGTGAAATGCGGACGGATAAGGCTGGCTTATTGTAAGATGCTTTCGAAAAGTGTGCTTTTGTAAGAGTCGAGTCTTTTTCAGTCGTTAAGATACTCACTCAGCTGCTCCTAGAACACTTGCCTCTCACGATCCTTCTTCTCATGACCGGGTGCATAGGCACCAATAATCACCCATCTCTCTCCATCCACTCTCAGGGAGAATGGTTTGGTGAACAAAGAAGAGAGAGTGAAAGCTTTGCGAAAGATGAAAACCGGCAAGGGTGCGGATTTGGATGGTATTGCAATGAAATTTATTGAAAATGATGGTGACTGTGTTGTTGACTGGTTAGTAAGGATAATCAGTGTACGTATTGGTCATGGTGAAGTGCGTGAGGATTGGTGGAATGCTTTCATAGTGCCTTTGTACAAAGGGAAAGGGGATAAAGATGAGTATTCAAATTACAGAGGCAAAACCTTGTTAAGTATTCCTAGGAAATTATGTGGAAGGGTATTGATTGAGGGGGTAAAGGCGTATACAAAGCATCAGGTAGGGGAGGAGTAGTGTGGTTTCAGGGGTAGTAGAGGATGTGTGGATCAGGTGTTTGCTTTGAAGAATGTATGTGAGAAATAGAAAAACAAATGGATTTGTATGTAGCATTCATGGACCTGGAGAACGCTTATGATAGGGTTCATAGAGATGCTTTGTGGAAGGTTTTGAGAGTGTACGGTGTGGAAGGTATGTTGCTAGATGTAGTGAAAAGCTTTTACCATGGATGTAAGGCACGTGTACGAGTAGGGAGAGAGGAAAGTGATTGGTTCCCAATGACTGTCGGTTTACGGCAGGGGTGTGTGATATCTCCATGGTTGTTTAACTTGTTTATGGATGGGGTGGTTAGAGAGGTAAATGTAAGAGTTTTGGAGAGAGGGGCAAGTATGCAGTCTGATCTGGATGAGAGGGCTTGGGAAGTGAGTCAGTTGTTGTTTGCTGATGATACAGAGCTGGTGGCTGATTCGGGTGAGAAACTACAGAAGCTGGTGACTGTGTTTGGTAAAGTGTGTGAAAGAAGAAAGTTGAGAAAACTTGAAAAGAGCAAGGTTTTTAAATTCATTTGGGTTGAGGGACAAGCTGATTTGGAGGTAAGTTTGAATGGGAAAAAACTGGAGAATGTGAAGTGTTTTAGATATCTTGAAGTAGACTTAACAGCGGATGGAACCATGGAAATGGAAGTGAGTCATAGGATGCGGGAGGGAGCAAAGTGTTTGGGAGCACTGAAGAATGTATGGAAGGAAAGAACGTTATCTTGGAGAGCAAAAATGGTCATGTTTCGAAAAATAGCGTTTCCAACAATGTTATATGATTGTGAGGCATGGGCTATAGATAGAGTTGTGCGGAGGATAGTGGATGTGTTAAAAATGAAATGTTTGAGGACAATATGTGGTGTGAGGTGGTTTGATCCAGTGTGATTGAGGGAGCAAAAAGGGTGTGTTGAAACGTTTTGTACACATGGAGAGAATGTGTGAGAAAAGATTGACAAAGAGGATATGTGTGTCAGAGGTGGCATGAAGAAGAAGCGAGAGACCAAATTGGAGGTGGAAGGATGGAGTGAAAAAGATTTTGAGTGATCGAGGCCTGAATTGTTAATTGTAACGATGTGGTATCCCAGGGTCGACGTGCTGTCAATGGATTAAATCAGGGCATGTGAAGCGTTTTGGTTAAACCACTGAAAGTTTTGTGGGGCCTGGATGTGGAAAGGGAGCTGGAGGGATAACGTTTTACCATGAACTAGATGTCTGTGGTAGAATTACGTATATTGCTAGTTGCTTTGTCAAGCACAACTCTGGCGGTGATGGGTGTGAACGTACAGAAGGGTAAACAAAGTTGAATATTGATAACAACTGGACAGAAATATCCGTAGGAACTTTTCAGTGAAATACCTGCATTTTCTCATGAGTAGAGAATCCTAGTGCAGAGTCTAGGTGTTCGAATCACTGGGCATGTTCCATATAGAGGATTAGATCTCTCTTGGATTTTTTTTTTGTGTGTGTGTGTGTTTGTGTGACATGAGATTATAAATGATGCAATATATTCTTGTATAGCTTAAGCCATTCAAATGTGACTCATTTTTTTTTTTTTAGACGAATCAGGACTTAACAACGTAATACAAACGTTTATAATACAAAGATGAAGTACAGACACGAATTCCCTCACACTTTTACAGTTCTACCTTTCAAAAATTCGGATTCCGTTACTTTTGGCCTTCACTTTTGATGCCTTCCCTGGGTCGAGCCACATTACATTATTCATTAAACACGTCAGCATATTCTCCGCCAGTAGCAGCCGAAGCTTCAACAGTTCCGGTTCTAGAATCATATCTATTTCTGGGACGTCAGCGTTTAAACCCCTCCCTTCTTATTGATTTCTAGAGAGAGAAGACAAACCCATACCAGTGTGTTGAACTGAGAAATTCTATGTTATCTACCAGACCGCTGTCTTAGAAATAGCAAGGCATATTCCCATATTCGAGCGAATTTCTAAGTCTTCGTCTGAACCATACGTACGAATGGATATAATTCAGATTCATAATCACTCGTTAATGATCTGACAAAAAGAATGTGTCAAATGTAAATAGCTTCATCCCATAGTCTGTGGTCATTTACGTCCTATAAATCTCCATGTATGTAATATATTTGATATTCTTTTTTAAACTACTTCTGAACTCGCAGTATTTTGTACAGGAAGAGTCCACTACGTTAGTGATTCATACTGTAATTTTTCCCTCAAAGACTTGATACATTTTTCGGCTTTAAAAAAATCAGGGGAAATGCTCAGACCTAGTATGACTTAGTATGTGGCTCTTTCAGCTGTTTAAAAACAGAGGTTTTCCTAGAATCCAGCTATCCAACGTATTTCAAAAACGTTTTAAAGTTTCATGATTGTTATAATTTGTTGTAACTTAACTGTATGGTATGTGAATCAAGGATTAACTTTATTCACGTGATATTTCAGGAACGAATATCCCATCAAAGTATTGTCCTAAATTGTAATAAACAGACGCAATTGTAATTAGGTAAAACATTCTCCGAGGACCTTCCTACCTGGCTTAACTGTTTGAGCACGATGGTACGCCCTTCATTCATACCTGCGTCCTGTCTTGCTCAAGTTCGTTCCGCCGTGCTTAAGAAGGCAACAACCTTCGTTAAGAGGTGCAACGTCTCCGGAATCAATCTAAACTGTAAAATTTTCCAATATCACAGAGAGCGTGTGAAAGGCAAGGAGAGAGAGAGAGAGAGAGAGAGAGAGAGAGAGAGAGAGAGAGAGAGAGAGAGAGAGAGAGAGAGAGAGAGAGAGAGAGAGAGAGAGAGAGAGAGAGAGAGAACGGCATTGCGCACCTACAAGAGGGCGAAACTTCCTTTCACATTATAGACATTAAGCTGCTAATGTTAGAGACGACTTCAGCTGTATTTCCCAAGGGGAGCGCAAGTTACAGATCAAAGGCTATATGTATGGATGGGTCGCGTTCCAGCTCCCAGTTCTGAAGAAAAATAGTTTAGGAATGCGAAGATGGTCATCCCATGTCGAGAAATGAGATAAAAGATATAGGTTACCTGAGATCAAAGGATTTCGTATGCGACATATGAAAAATATAGGCAAGAGGTTGTGAGGACGTGTGATGTTCTGAAAACGCGTTCGTATATTCGTTTTTTTTTAAGTTGAAGGCTCCAGTCAAAGACAGAAGTCCCCATCAAGGCCTAGTCTTTAATTGAAATAAAGAGATAATTATGAAACTGAAAAAGAATAGACAAGGGAAAGTATTTACGAATTCTGGAAGAAGAGAAAATCCTGTTTTTTGAAAAGTGCCAGGTCATGTTTAGTGGGAAAGAAATGAGAAGGTAGAGAGTTCCAAAGCCTCGCTCGACGTGCAGGGAAAGAAGCAGGTATCAAAACGCCCTATCCTTGAGTTGCCGATGGCCACACAATAATCATGTGACGCAGCTGCTTGCCGAGTATTGCGTGGTCTAGCTAGGGGTGGGGGACACACAAGCAGCCAGCTCTTCGGGGCAAAAACCAAAGTAATACCCATAGAAGAGGGAAGTAATACCTATAGAAGAGGGGAAGGTGAGTTTTCAGATATTTTTCCTCATTTATAGTTGATATCGATCTTTAAATCGGCAATGAGTAACGCCATCAAAAAAAAAGAAAAAAAAGAAACCATTTCCTCCTATGGATAGACTTGATTGGGGGAAATTTTTGCATCTTTAGCATGACGGATAGGAAGGCATTCTTGTTAGCCCTGCGACTTACTCAACACGGTATCTGAGATGGCATCTATCTAAGCTGGACACTGTAAAGTAGAATAATTACGATTGTCTTTATGATGATTGGAGTTATGGTAAGAACCACAATATAATCATGATTAGGGTGTAATCATTAGATATGATCTCCATATAGAGAAAGCAAAATAAAAAGAAGTATGATGCGCTGTAATCCAGTCTGTATCTCTGTGATTTTGTTAATAGAAAAAAAGACTAAATACTAACATATGCTTGGTAGTTTCTGCGTTTGGTGTAAAAGCAGTAGCTGCAGAGACACTGGAATATTGACTAAGCACCTCTAGATCGCTTGAGGATAACTTGTGTGGAATATATATATATATATATATATATATATTTTCTTTTTTTTTTTTTTTGCTTTGTCGCTGTCTCCCGCGTTTGCGAGGTAGCGCAAGAAAACAGACGAAAGAAATGGCCCAACCCACCCCCATACACATGTATATACATACGTCCACACACGCAAATATACATACCTACACAGCTCTCCATGGTTTACCCCAGACGCTTCACATGCCCTGATTCAATCCACTGACAGCACGTCAACCCTGGTATACCACATCGATCCAATTCACTTTATTCCTTGCCCTCCTTTCACCCTCCTCCATGTTCAGGCCCCGATCACACAAAATCTTTTTCACTCCATCTTTCCACCTCCAATTTGGTCTCCCACTTCTCGTTCCCTCCACCTCCGACACATATATCCCTTTGGTCAATCTTTCCTCACTCATTCTCTCCATGTGCCCAGACCATTTCAAAACACCCTCTTCTGCTCTCTGAACCACGCTCTTTTTATTTCCACACTTCTCTCTTACCCTTACATTACTTACTCGATCAAACCACCTAACACCACACATTGTCCTCAAACATCTCATTTCCAGCACATCCATCCTCCTGCGAACAACTCTATCCATAGCCCACGCCTCGCAACCATACAACATTGTTGGAACCACTATTCCTTCAAACATATCCATTTTTGCTTTCCGAGATAATGTTCTCGACTTCCACACATTCTTCAAGGCCCCCAGAATTTTCGCCCCCTCCCCCACCCTATGATCCACTTCCGCTTCCATGGTTCCATCCGCTGCCAGATCCACTCCCAGATATCTAAAACACTTCACTTCCTTCAGTTTTTCTCCATTCAAACTCACCTCCCAATTGACTTGACCCTCAACCCTACTGTACCTAATAACCTTGCTCTTATTCACATTTACTCTTAACTTTCTTCTTCCACACATGTATATATATATATATATATATATATATATATATATATATATATATATATATATATATATATATATATATATATATATATATATATATATATATATTTTTTTTTTTATACTTTGTCGCTGTCTCCCGCGTTTGCGAGGTAGCGCAAGGAAACAGACGAAAGAAATGGCCCAACCCCCCCCCCCCCATACACATGTACATACACACGTCCACACACGCAAATATACATACCTACACAGCTTTCCATGGTTTACCCCAGACGCTTCACATGCCTTGATTCAATCCACCGACAGCACGTCAACCCCTGTATACCACATCGCTCCAATTCACTCTATTCCTTGCCCTCCTTTCACCCTCCTGCATGTTCAGGCCCCGATCACACAAAATCTTTTTCACTCCATCTTTCCACCTCCAATTTGGTCTCCCTCTTCTCCTCGTTCCCTCCACCTCCGACACATATATCCTCTTGGTCAATCTTTCCTCACTCATTCTCTCCATGTGCCCAAACCATTTCAAAACACCCTTTTCTGCTCTCTCAACCACGCTCTTTTTATTTCCACACATCTCTCTTACCCTTACGTTACTTACTCGATCAAACCACCTCACACCACACATTGTCCTCAAACATCTCATTTCCAGCACATCCATCCTCCTGCGCACAACTCTATCCATAGCCCACGCCTCGCAACCATACAGCATTGTTGGAACCACTATTCCTTCAAACATACCCATTTTTGTTTTCCGAGATAATGTTCTCGACTTCCACACATTTTTCAAGGCTCCCAAAATTTTCGCCCCCTCCCCCACCCTATGATATATATATATATATATATATATATATATATATATATATATATATATATATATATATATATATATATATATATATATATATATATATATATATATCCAAGATATGGTTGTACTTTGTGTAATGAAGACAATTCAGAAACATCATAAGCCAATATTCCAGTTTCATGATAACAGAAGTGGACCAGGTAGTATAATACAGTGGTTGAATTGATGAAAACTACTATTGGCGTTTGTGTAAATAAATTATACATTTCCCTTTTCCATAGCCAGAGGTTGAACCATTATGTGACATTCATTTTTTTAATTTCATTTCAAGCAAGAAGTGTCAGTTTTCTAAATCATTTCTTACATTTTTCATATATATATATATATATATATATATATATATATATATATATATATCTATATATATATATATATATATATATATATATATATATATATATATATATATATATATATATATATATATATATATATATATATATATATATATATATATATATATGTATATATATATATATATATGTGTGTGTGTATATGTGTGTGTATGTATATATATATATTATCCCTGGGGATAGGAGTGAAAGAATACTTCCCACGAATTCCTCGCGTGTCGTAGAAGGCAACTAGAGGGGACGGGAGCGTGGGGCCTGAAATCCTCCCCTTCTTGTATTTTTAACTTTCTAAAAAAATGGGAAACAGAAGGAGTCACGCGGGGAGTGCTCATCCTCCTCGTAGACTCAGATTGGGTTGTCTAAATATGTGTGGATGTAACCAAGATGTGAAAAAAGGAGAGATAGGTAGTATTCTTGAGGAAAGGAACCTGGATGTTTTGGCTCTGAGTGAAACGAAGCTCAAGGGTAAAGGGGAAGAGTGGTTTGGGAATGTCTTGGGAATAAAGTCAAGGGTTAGTGAGAGGACAAGAGCAAGGGAAGGAGTAGCAGTACTCCTGAAACAGGAGTTTTGGGAGTATGTGATAGAATGTAAGAAAGTAAATTCTCGATTAATATGGATAAAACTGAAAGCTGATGGAGAGAGATGGGTGATTATTGTTGCATATGCACCTGGGCATGAGAAAAAAGACTGTGAGAGTCAAGTGTTTTGGGAGCAGCTGAATGAGTGTGTTAGTGGTTTTGATGCCCAAGACCGGGTTATAGTGATGGGCGATTTGAATACAAAGGTGAGTAATGTGGCAGTTGAGGGAATGATTAGTATACATGGGGTGTTCAGTGTTGTAAATGGAAATGGTGAAGAGCTTGTAGATTTATGTGCTGAAAAAGGACTGGTGATTGGGAATACCTGGTTTAAAAAGCGAGATATACATAAGTATACGTATGTAAGTAGGAGATATGGCCAGAGAGCGTTATTGGATTACTTGTTAATTGACAGGCGCGCGAAAGAGAGACTTTTGGATGTTAATGTGCTGAGAGGTGCAACTGGAGGGATGTCTGATCATTATCTTGTGGAGGCTAAGGTGAAGATTTGTATGGGTTTTCAGAAAAGAAGAGTGAATGTTGGGGTGAAGAGGGTGGTGAGAGTAAGTGAGCTTGGGAAGGAGACTTGTGTGAGGAAGTACCAGGAGAGACTGAGTACAGAATGGAAAAAGGTGAGAACAAAGGAGGTAAGGGAAGTGGGGTAGGAATGGGATGTATTTAGGGAATCAGTGATAGATTGCGCAAAAGATGCTTGTGGCTTGAGAAGCGTGGGAGGTGGGTTGATTAGAAAGGGTAGTGAGTGGTGGGATGAAGAGGTAAGATTATTAGTGAAAGAGAAGAGAGAGGCATTTGGACGATTTTTGCAGGGAAAAAATGAAATTGAGTGGGAGATGTATAAAAGAAAGAGACAGGAGGTCAAGAGAAAGGTGCAAGAGGTGAAAAAGTTGGCAAATGAGAGTTGGGATGAGAGAGTATCATTAAATTTTAGGGAGAATAAAAAGATGTTTTGGAAGAAGGTAGATAAAGTGCGTAAGACAAGGGAGCAAATGGGAACTTCAGTGAAGGGCGCTAATGGGGAGGTGATAACAAGTAGTGGTGATGTGAGAAGGAGATGGAGTGAGTGTTTTGAAGGTTTGTTGAATGTGTTTGATGATAGAGTGGCAGATATAGGGTGTTTTGGTCGAGGTGGTGTGCAAAGTGAGAGGGTTAAGGAATATGATTTGGTAAACAGAGAAGAGGTAGTAAAAGCTTTGCGGAAGATGAAAGCCGGCAAGGCAGCAGGTTTGGATGGTATTGCAGTGGAATCCATTAAAAAAGGGGGTGACTGTATTGTTGACTGGTTGGTAAGGTTATTTAATGTATGTATGACTCATGGTGAGGTGCCTGAGGATTGGCGGAATGCGTACATAGTGCCATTGTACAAAGGCAAAGGGGATAAGAGTGAGTGCTCAAATTACAGAGGTATAAGTTTGTTGAGTATTCCTGGTAAATTATATGGGAGGATATTGATTGATAGGGTGAAGGCATGTACAGAGCATCAGATTGGGGAAGAGCAGTGTGGTTTCAGAAGTGGTAGAGGATGTGTGGATCAGGTGTCTGCTTTGAAGAATGTATGTGAGAAATACTTAGAAAAGCAATTGGATTTGTATGTAGCATTTATGGATCTGGAGAAGGCATATGATAGAGTTGATAGAGATGCTCTGTGGAAGGTATTAAGAATATATGGTGTGGGAGGCAAGTTGTCAGAAGTAGTGAAAAGTTTTTATCGAGGATGTAAGGCATGTGTACGTGTAGGACGAGAGGAAAGTGATTGGTTCTCAGTGAATGTAGGTTTGCGGCAGGGGTGTGTGATGTCTCTATGGTTGTTTAATTTGTTTATGGATGGGGTTGTTAGGGAGGTGAATGCAAGAGTTTTGGAAAGAGGGGCAAGTATGAAGTCTGTTGTGAATGAGAGAGCTTGGGAAGTGAGTCAGTTGTTGTTCGCTGATGATACAGCGCTGGTGGCTGATTCATGTGAGAAACTGCAGAAGCTGGTGACTGAGTTTGGTAAAGTGTGTGAAAGAAGAAAGTTAAGAGTAAATGTGAATAAGAGCAAGGTTACTAAGTACAGTAGGGTTGAGGGTCAAGTCAATTGGGAGGTAAGTTTGAATGGAGAAAAACTGGAGGAAGTAAAGTGTTTTAGATATCTGGGAGTGGATCTGGTAGCGGATGGAACCATGGAAGCGGAAGTGAATCATAGGGTGGGGGAGGGGTCGAAAATCCTGGGAGCCTTGAAGAATGGGTGGAAGTCGAGAGCATTATCTCGGAAAGCAAAAATGGGTATGTTTGAAAGAATAGTGGTTCCAACAATGTTGTATGGTTGCGAGGCGTGGGCTGTGGATAGAGTTGTGCGCAGGAGGGTGGATATGTTGGAAATGAGATGTTTGAGGACAATGTGTGGTGTGAGGTGGTTTGATCGAGTAAGTAATGTAAGGGTAAGAGAGATGTGTGGAAATAAAAAGAGCGTGGTTGAGAGAGCAGAAGAGGGTGTTTTGAAATGGTTTGGGCACATGGAGAGAATGAGTGAGGAAAGATTGACCAAGAGGATATATGTGTCGAAGGTGGAGGGAACGAGGAGAAGTGGGAGACCAAATTGGAGGTGGAAAGATGGAGTGAAAAAGATTTTGTGTGATCGGGGCCTGAACATGCAGGAGGGTGAAAGGAGGGCAAGGAATAGAGTGAATTGGATCGATGTGGTATACCGGGGTTGACGTGCTGTCAGTGGATTGAATCAGGGCATGTGAAGCGTCTGGGGTAAACCATGGAAAGCTGTGTAGGTATGTATATTTGCGTGTGTGGACGTATGTATATACATGTGTATGGGGGTGGGTTGGGCCATTTCTTTCGTCTGTTTCCTTGCGCTACCTCGCAAACGCGGGAGACAGCGACAAAGAAAAAAAAATGTATGTGTATATATATACATATATATATATATATATATATATATATATATATATATATATATATATATATATATATATATATATATATATATATATATATATATATATATATATATATATATATATATAGTGTTGTCTCAGGATGAAGATGTATTCTGTATTTTGGAGGTACATGGGGAAAGTGTCATCTTTGCTCACTTTCTTGTCTTTTGCTCCAGTTAGCAAACGGTGGCGTAGCCTCTCTTGTAATTTCCCTAACTAGTGGAACAAAAGTCGTTCGCCGTTGCCGTGGGGATCGTCTTTATTTGCAGGCTGTCCGGCCCTATTACCTTCAGGAAACACTGGCGGGTGTTGGTTCATGGGTCTGGCGCTCAGCTGGAAGTGACATGAGCGGGAGGAGGTAGGGTGATCCTACAACCTGTGGCTGGTCTTTTCTGTTGTCTGCTATGGTCGCCAAAGGGTTGGGAGAAGGATTGCAACAAACTTCTGCTATTACTCATCCCTTCTGGTCTTTATTTCCTGCTGTCTGTTTCCTGTCCACGAGATATGATGGGGCTGCATCAACCTTACACCATTACTGGCCTCCTTTGGTGTTATCTGTTATCTGACGTGCCCGTCAAAGAGGTCCGACTAGTTATATAGATTTCGCTAAAGCATTCTAACCAGTGTATATGTATGACCGATCATCATCATCGAAATTCCTCCAGCACTGATGTTCCAGTCTACCTCATTTGTCAGTCTTCATCCAACCAGATTTGGACCCTTGAGCACTACATTGCGACCCATGAACACGAACATACGACTCTGTAGCATGATAGAATATCTCTTAGCCTGACTGTAACGTTACTCAAGAATCGTACCGCCGTGCTTAAACGGCCATACCGTCGTGCTCAAGGATTTTAAAGTACGTCATTTTACGAAGCGTTGAATTGCTCCGTTAATGTTTCTCCAGGTTATCAAATGTCGAGGTTTGTCCCTCTATTTCGTACAGGCATGCTCCGTCAGTACGAAACCTTTCTCATACACTCAATCATTCCTTTCATTAATTTGTATTTGACTACAATTAACCGAAGGCTTAACTGATATCGGTCATGGTTTGTAATGAAATTAAGTATTTTCCATTAAGTATTGATCATTGTGGCAGAGCAGAAAATGTAATAGAACTGATCCAATATCCAGAGTTGTTTTTTTTTTGAAATTCATGATTTACCAACGAATTTTTTTTTTTCAATTCGTAACCTCAGTCGGACGCGCTGGTAAAGACAAAGTAGGATTTATCTCACGTTTCACACCGGACGCGAGGTAGACTCAGTATCTGTCAGCCATCAGCTTCCCCAGTCAAGATCTACTCTCCTTACACTCTCTAATATCCTCATCTCCTTCCAGTGTCTTCCCTTGTCTTCTAAGCAGCTGATAACGCCCTCAAGCCATCTCATTCTATAACGTCCTGTCAGTTCGTCGTTTTCTCTTCCACTTTTGTGTCGGGTGATTGTAACCTTGATTTTTCTCGATATTTCTTGCTATTCTCTTTGTAGAGAGGGATTTGCGTCATGCTGCTACATTTTAAAACTCATTTCGTTAAGTGTTTTCAGTCTCCCTCCAACGAACTTGAGTGCGGACTTCTCTTAACCCCACAGAGCACACGAGGGTGCGACGCTCGACCACGGCGTCATGACCCTTAATCACAACTGTACGACCCTTAACCACAACGATCATTTCAGTATGATGATATGACCTGCCTACCTGACCCTTAAGGGTCGTATGGTCGTGCTTCAGGGATTAAAGGAAGTCAAAATCGCAGTAACTGTGCCGGGAGGTGAGTGAGGACAAGGTGGAGGGAGATATTTCATTTTAGTAGCAAATGGACGACTTCTGAAAGGCAGCGGTGCACCGTAACCTTGCGAGCAGGAGGGCTCGCTCCTGCCCAGCTGTGTGTGTGTGTGTGTGTGTGTGTGTGTGTGTGTGTGTTGTATAAGTACCTATATCTACATATGTCTTTGTACATTAAGGGCAAGGGGATGGGAGGAGTTCTATACTCGTTAGTTCCACAGTTTCCTGAACTTTATGTACTATTCCATAACGTTAACATTTAATATATTGTCATTATTCACAGTTCTATTACATAACCATTACGTTGATTCACAACTTTTACGCTGTAGAGGTACTTTTGTTGCGCATGTTTTCTAACAAGTTTGTTGTGTAATTTTATGTTTCGACACTCGAGGTATCCTTACTTTACATCTTCTTAGAACTACTCCCTGTTCAGATCACCTAAAGTGGCCTAATAAATCAAGAATTGTGATTTAATTGCCTCTTACTTTTCTTTCTTCCGTGATGAACAAAGTCATGGTCCATTAGCCTCAAACTGTCAATCAGCTCTCTTCATTATAGTACCATTTTTATTATCCTCCTCTGGACCTTCTTTATCAACTCTCTGTGCTTCTATATGTGCGGTGACCAAACCTGAGAAACTTAATTTAGTCTTTGGCCAAAACGGATACGAGACGATTTTCCATTTACTTGAATGTGATTCTCATCATTTGCCAGCATGACAGAGCCTGTCTTCCCTTACTATCCTCTTATTATGGGTATTTGACGCCAGGTTGGGTTATAGAACTCTCAACTCTCACGTCCGCCTCACAGACAGATTCTCGCTGCTTATTTCCCGATAGACATTATTTCAATAGACGTTTTGATTCACTTAATCACAAGGCGTTCACATTGTCTTCTTAATAGATTTTTACACAGTCTTCAGAAATTGAATCACAGGGCGCTGTTCACTCGATCTTCTGAATAGGTTTCTACACAGTCGTCAGAAAATTCAGAATTTTGATCCCTATCTTTATTACGTCGTTTGAAACCCTGATCCTCTCACAGACACTGAGAACCAGTCAGGTGACACCTTGAGAATTTTTGCATTCAGGAGCCTCTTTCCCCAGACATGGGCGACAACAGCCTTGAAGAAGCTGTTGTACGTTCTGAACCTTCTCTGAGCGATGAGAGACGCCTTTGCGCTGCAGCTGCTAGTGTTTGTGTGTGTGTGTGTGTGTGTGTGTGTGTGTGTGTGTGTGTTTGTCTCATATAGGTGAGCTTCGTTTGAAATTAGTGTCACTTCCGTTCTCTAGATTGATACAGTTAAGACCCAGAGAGTTCAGGGTCATGAAATAATTGTGTACAGTCTTATTGCAGACTTCCTGATCGTATGGGGACGTCGCATGTTACTGATGGCGAGTAAAAGACACTAATTCACCACAGTATATTACATATCTTACAACACAGGTCTGTAATATAGTTCAGTGTAGATGTTTTAACGAAGCTCTCTGACTCTGAGACACAGTAAAAGTGAAAAACAATTATGCAGAAAAAAGTTAATATCGCGTATCATAGATTTGGACCAGTTTGCAATCCTTCGACAGTTCACAAGGATGTTTTGTGAGGGGAGAGACACAACAAAGTGTCTTGATGCACTTTATCCGCAGTAAACAGTTTACGGTCGCTGGATGCTGACTCGCTGGGATATGTTTCCTCATGAGCATGAAGGTGCTACCCTTGAACACGAAGGTACGACCTTCGAACACGAAAGCACGACCCTTGAACGGAAGAGAGCGACCCCTGAACACGAAGGTACGATCCTTGAACACGAAGGAGCGACCCTTGGACGCAAAGGTACGACGCAAAGGTACGACTCTTCTACACGAAGGTACGGCTCTTGGACACGAAGGTACGACTATTGAACAGGAAGGCACGAATCTTGGACACGAAGGTACGACCCTTGAGCACGAAGGTATGACCCTTGAACACGAGAGTACGACCGTTGAGCACGAGGGTGCGACACTGGAGCACGGAGGCACGTCCCTCGAGCTCGAAGCAGCAACAATCGGGTATGATGATCTGGTTTTTTGATCGTGTCCTTCATGCTTAAGGTTTTCGGTGGGACCTTTAAGGGTTAAGATTCTTTTCTCTCAGATCCTTAAGGATTATAGGTTTTAGTCGGGTCCTTAGAGATTAAGGTTTTTAGTCGGATTATTAAGTGTTAAGGTTTTTGGTCGGATTATTAAGTGTTAAGGTTTTCAATCCGATCCTTGAAGGTTAATGACATCAGACTATATCACACATTATATAAAAAAAACCGATCATTCTTCTGCGATCGTATAGCTTAACTCTCCCCCAAACAACCTACAGACTTACTACTGTATAATTTACCCAGAACAGAAAAAAAATGACTCAGTTTAAGTCAACTCAGAACATCAATAGAAACAAGAATCTCTCAGTATTCACATTTCCGTGTTATGACAAGAATATTTGCATGTACTCAGCTACCTCTCCGCCCGCAGAAAATGAAAAAGGTGGAAGATTAGATAGGGAAATATTTCCTTTCTCAGAAACGAGCGTTGGTTTCCTTATTCATGAGCGACACATGATGTGCTTATCCCCTTACACGTGCCCCTAAAGTGCATCGGCTGTTGTTCAGTCGTCTACATTTTCTCCCCAAAAAGGGGGGGGGAGAGATAACTTTACAACTTTCTCTTTTTTTTCTTTTCAGTGGAAAACTCTGTGCATCAGGGTCACAGTAAAGCCAGATGGCCCGTAGGCTACAACTCGAACTTACCCAGACGAGCAAAGTATGACCAGGAAGAGTCTCTCTCTTTTTTCTCTATCTCTCTTTCTCACGTGAATATATTCACGAATACATAGGTGTATGCGTATGCATGTATGTGTGACTCGGTGTGCAGGTATCTTCCATAAGACGTACCCTTACCAGCTGAAACTGGGAAGAAGGCAAGTCAGAGAAGAGGTCAAAGCGAGTGTAATAGGTGAGTATGATCCAATGTCAGGGAGTATAATGAACTTTCCATGGTAGGGGTCAACGCTTATGGCTTTATGCTTTTTAAGTGACAGAGAAACGTAAGTGGATCATGGATTTCCTCCATCTCTAAAGACTTCAGTCATGCTCTTAGAAGAATTTAGAATTGTATGAATTTCTAACGCCATTTTTATTATATATATATATATATATATATATATATATATATATATATATATATATATATATATATATATATATATATATATATATATGAACCATAGGTTCATATATATATATGAATCAAGAACCATTGCAACACAAACCTCGCCAGGTGGTAGAGTGTCCCGCAGTGTATCGAGACAGACTTCCCCAGAACTTTTTTAAAGGGGAAGTAAATGTTTATAGTTGTGTTACTGGAGTGATAGTTTTCATACATAGTGCTTTGACAAGAAAATAGTGAAATTGGAAAAAATGTAGCTTAGACATTGAAGCTTATTGACACAGTGGTTAAATTGATGAGAACTACTATTGACGTTTCTGTAAATAAATTATACATTTCCTTTTTCCATAGCCAGAAGTTGAACCAGTATGTGACATTCATTTTTTCATTTCATTTCAAACTGGAAGTTTCAGTTTTCTAAATTGTTTCTTACATTTTTCATATGTATGTATATGTATGTGTGTGTGTGTGTATATGTGCGTATGTGTGTGTATGTGTGTGTGTGTGTGTATATATATATATATATATATATATATATATATATATATATATATATATATATATATATATATATATATATATATATATATATTATCCCTGGGGATAGGGGTGAAAGAATACTTCCCACGCATTCCTCGCGTGTCGTAGAAAGCGACTAGAGGGGACGGGAGCGGGGGGCCAGAAATCCTCCCCTCCTTGTACTTTTTTAACTTTCTAAAATGGGAAACAGAAGAAGGAGTCACGCGGGGAGTGCTCATCCTCCCCGAAGGCTCAGATTGGGGTGCCTAAATGTGTGTGGATGTAACCAAGATGTGAAAAAAGGAGAGATAGGTAGTATGTTTGAGGAAAGGAACCTGGATGTTTTGGCTCTGAGTGAAACAAAGCTCAAGGGTAAAGGGGACGAGTGGTTTGGGAAGGTCTTGGGAGTAAAGTCAGGGGTAGTGAGAAGACAAGAGCAAGGGAAGGAGTAGCAATACTCCTGAAACAGGAGTTGTGGGAGTATGTGATAGAATGTAAGAAAGTAAATTCTCGATTAATATGGGTAAAACTGAAAGTTGATGGAGAGAGATGGGTGATTATTGGTGCATATGCACCTGGGCATGAGAAGAAAGATCATGAGAGGCAAGTGTTTTGGGAGCAGCTGAATGAGTGTGTTAGTGGTTTTGATGCACGAGACCGGGTTATAGTGATGGGTGATTTGAATGCAAAGGTGAGTAATGTGGCAGTTGAGGGAATAATTGGTACACATGGGGTGTTCAGTGTTGTAAATGGAAATGGTGAAGAGCTTGTAGATTTATGTGCTGAAAAAGGACTGATGATTGGGAATACCTGGTTTAAAAAGCGAGATATACATAAGTATACTTATGTAAGTAGGAGAGATGGCCAGAGAGCGTTATTGGATTACGTGTTAATTGACAGGCGCACGAAAGAGAGACTTTTGGATGTTAATGTGCTGAGAGGTGTAACTGGAGGGATGTCTGATCATTATCTTTTGGAGGCTAAGGTGAAGATTTGTATGGGTTTTCAGAAAAGAAGAGTGAATGTTGGGGTGAAGAGGGTGGTGAGAGTAAGTGAGCTTGGGAAGGAGACTTGTGTGAGGAAGTACCAGGAGAGACTGAGTACAGAATGGAAAAAGGTGAGAACAATGGAAGTAAGGGGAGTGGGGGAGGAATGGGATGTAGTTAGGGAATCAGTGATGGATTGCGCAAACGATGCCTGTGGCATGAGAAGAGTGGGAGATGGGTTGATTAGAAAGGGTAGTGAGTGGTGGGATGAAGAAGTAAGAGTATTAGTGAAAGAGAAGAGAGAGGCATTTGGACGATTTTTGCAGGGAAAAAATGCAATTGAGTGGGAGATGTATAAAAGAAAGAGACAGGAGGTCAAGAGAAAGGTGCAAGAGGTGAAAAAAAGGGCAAATGAGAGTTGGGGTGAGAGAGTATCATTAAATTTTAGGGAGAATAAAAAGATGTTCTGGAAGGAGGTAAATAAAGTGCGTAAGACAAGGGAGCAAATGGGAACTTCAGTGAAGGGCGCAAATGGGGAGGTGATAACAAGTAGTGGTGATGTGAGAAGGAGATGGAGTGAGTATTTTGAAGGTTTGTTGAATGTGTTTGATGATAGAGTGGCAGATATAGGGTGTTTTGGTCGAGGTGGTGTGCAAAGTGAGAGGGTTAGTGAAAATGATTTGGTAAACAGAGAAGAGGTAGTGAAAGCTTTGCGGAAGATGAAAGCCGGCAAGGCAGCAGGTTTGGATGGTATTGCAGTGGAATTTATTAAAAAAGGGGGTGACTGTATTGTTGACTGGTTGGTAAGGTTATTTAATGTATGTATGACTCATGGTGAGGTGCCTGAGGATTGGCGGAATGCGTGCATAGTGCCATTGTACAAAGGCAAAGGGGATAAGAGTGAGTGCTCAAATTACAGAGGTATAAGTCTGTTGAGTATTCCTGGTAAATTATATGGGAGGGTATTGATTGAGAGGGTGAAGGCATGTACAGAGCATCAGATTGGGGAAGAGCAGTGTGGTTTCAGAAGTGGTAGAGGATGTGTGGATCAGGTGTTTGCTTTGAAGAATGTATGTGAGAGATACTTAGAAAAGCAAATGGATTTGTATGTAGCATTTATGGATCTGGAGAAGGCATACGATAGAGTTGATAGAGATGCTCTGTGGAAGGTATTAAGAATATATGGTGTGGGAGGCAAGTTGTTAGAAGCAGTGAAAAGTTTTTATCGAGGATGTAAGGCATGTGTACGTGTAGGAAGAGAGGAAAGTGATTGGTTCTCAGTGAATGTAGGTTTGCGGCAGGGGTGTGTGATGTCTCCATGGTTGTTTAATTTGTTTATGGATGGGGTTGTTAGGGAGGTGAATGCAAGAGTTTTGGAAAGAGGGGCAAGTATGAAGTCTGTTGGGGATGAGAGAGCTTGGGAAGTGAGTCAGTTGTTGTTCGCTGATGATACAGCGCTGGTGGCTGATTCATGTGAGAAACTGCAGAAGCTGGTGACTGAGTTTGGTATAGTGTGTGAAAGAAGAAAGTTAAGAGTGAATGTGAATAAGAGCAAGGTTATTAGGTACAGTAGGGTTGAGGGTCAAGTCAATTGGGAGGTGAGTTTGAATGGAGAAAAACTGGAGGAAGTAAAGTGTTTTAGATATCTGGGAGTGGATCTGGCAGCGGATGGAACCATGGAAGCGGAAGTGGATCATAGGATGGGGGAGGGGGCGAAAATTCTGGGAGCCTTGAAGAATGTTTGGAAGTCGAGAACATTATCTCGGAAAGCAAAAATGGGTATGTTTGAAGGAATAGTGGTTCCAACAATGTTGTATGGTTGCGAGGCGTGGGCTATGGATAGAGTGGTGCGCAGGAGGATGGATGTGCTGGAAATGAGATGTTTGAGGACAATGTGTGGTGCGAGGTGGTTTGATCGAGTAAGTAACGTAAGGGTAAGAGAGATGTGTGGAAATAAAAAGAGCGTGGTTGAGAGAGCAGAAGAGGGTGTTTTGAAATTGTTTGGGCACATGGAGAGAATGAGTGAGGAAAGATTGACCAAGAGGATATATGTGTCGGAGGTGGAGGGAACGAGGAGAAGAGGGAGACCAAATTGGAGGTGGAAAGATGGAGTGAAAAAGATTTTGTGTGATCGGGGCCTGAACATGCAGGAGGGTGAAAGGAGGGCAAGGAATAGAGTGAATTGGAGCGATGTGGTATACCGGGGTTGACGTGCTGTCAGTGGATTGAATCAGGGCATGTGAAGCGTCTGGGGTAAACCATGGAAAGCTGTGTAGGTATGTATATTTGCGTGTGTGGACGTATGTATATACATGTGTATGGGGGTGGGTTGGGCCATTTCTTTCGTCTGTTTCCTTGCGCTACCTCGCAAACGCGGGAGACAGCGACAAAGAAAAAAAAAAAAAAAAAAATATATATATATATATATATATATATATATATATATATATATATATATATATATATATATATATATATATATATATATATATATATATATATATATATGCGTCATAAATATAATCCATATTGATATTAGAATGTAAATTTTTTTTTCTATCCTCAATTGCACTAAAAATTTGGTCGATGCTCTGTCGTTTTAGGAGACTTAAGTCAAACTTGTTAACGGTAGACATTTTTTTCTTCGCCTAGAATGACTGTCTTTATACATCACGGGATCAGTTACCATAGATATCCTCCACCTAGTCTGGTTAACTATCAGCTGCCGTTCTCTGTGTACAACAACTTGATACAGTGAGTACGACAGCTGAACACCCGTTGAATATGTGACTTTAGTCATCGTAGTAAACGACTCAAGTCATCGTGCTCAGTCGCTCATGTCGCTGTGCATAAGGGGTTAAATTCGTCGCATTCAAGCGGTTTGGTCATTGTACCGCACTCAAGAGGTTCTCATCGTGCTCTAGAGGCTAAGCCGTCTTATTTATGGAGTTAGGTCGTCGTACTTGAGTTGAGCCAACACGCACGAGGGATTAAATCCTCTCACTCAAGGAGTTGGGGCCGCCACGTCTCTGGCTCACTTCCCACTTAACTCACTCCTTGTATCTCCCTTCCTCATCTTTCCTGCTGATGTACTTCGCTCACACTGGCCTTAGTTCGCTCTTGTCAAACAGTTGCCTGTGCCCCACAGTAAAGTAATCTGCATGTGAATGCCTTCATAATGGCCGGAGTTTAATTCTGGCTTTTGTAAGGCATCTTGAGAGGAGTGGCATCGCTGGTAATCAGAGCATGAATACGTATTTTCAGCATGTGGAGAGAACATTTTCCTCTGCTGTTGTTGGCAGCAAGCGGCTGAACATTTGTATTCGGTGAAAGCTGTTTGTCTAGACTACTCAGGAGACTGAGGCTAGATTGTCTGAGTAACTAAAGATTTGGTCTTAATACAGATATTGTCTAATAAAGTGTTGGGTCTTAATAGAGAGATGGTCTTCACACAAAAACGCGATTTTCAGTTTTGCAACCAGTTAACAGGCATCACGTTAATGAAATATCGTGATGTGAAATTTAATTTTGATATAAGATTATGTAAATGAATCATGCAAAACACAGAGACTAACAGGATAACAGGATTTTCTTTTTCTAGGCTTTAATCACACTGAGGACACTGTACTCAATATTGTACAGAAGCTTATATTGTGCCTTTGTTTAAATTCAGATTAACGTTTTGCAGTTCAGTTCCATAGTCCTTGCTCTGATTTCATCACCGGATAGATTCATAATTTACTATTCATCAAACATTTTTTTCTACATTCATCACACTGCTTTTTTCGCTCATTAAGTATAGCACATACAGAACTTATTGACCACAGTGGGTAGGAAAGTGCTGAAACTTTACTTTCGGCAGACAACAGACACAGATCATGAAGATCGATATAGAACAACATAAACCCGAGATGTAAAGTGATTTGAATTTAACTGTAGGAATGACTAAGATAGAGACAGAGCGGGCGAGGGAGGTAATAGGCTTGCTGAAAGATTTTAGAGAAGGTCAAAGACACAGACAGCTCTGTCAACAGGTCTGTCTCTGCGCGAAGACGACAGTGCTAAGAACATTGTCTTGAGGAATTTGGAAGACGCTGATCCATAATACCTTCCTAAGATGAGAAAGATTATCAGAGCACATTGTGACAGGATATATAACCCAGATTTCACTACTCCCCTTTCACAAGGATAAAGGAAATCTAACCACGCAAGGAACCTACCGTGAATACGTGGCTACGCGAATGACAATAAAAACAAAAGAGGAACGAAAATTGGTAGAAACGCAGAGGTGTGAGCAGGGTGTATGAGGTGAGCACTAATTGGAACCCTAAGGAATGATGCCGCTTAGCAATTATCTGAACATTAGGCTTAAAGATCTCCCTGAGAAGCTAATAAACAGGGAATTGTTCCCGTACACAGAAGAGAAATGCTGATGTGCAAGGATCACTCAACACACAGAGAAAATACAGTATAACAAAATAAAGTGAATCATCTGTGTCCTGAGCGAACCTAGAAACATAACAATAACATCACTGGTTTGAAAATCCTAGAAATACGGCAGTTAAGTCATGCGAAATTCGATTACGGTAATTACCATATAGATAGATTAATAACAACAGGTCCTAGAAGTATAAAGATGAATTTAGCATATACATGTAGTGCATGTAGTAACAGAACTCACTGAAAGATGACAGAATAATCGAGGGAGTCAAATGCACCAATGTACACAAATGAATGGATAGGCAACACAGGAACATTCACAGTTATATCAGGGAGACAGCCCACAAAACCATCAAATCAGGGAAATAAAGAATGACAAAATCTGGTACAAATTTAGGGACAAAGGAAAAATTAGATATATGACATATCATGACTAAAACGCTTCCTTGAGTCTATGTGAAATGTACACAATCTTAAGTTAGCAATAATGAATGAATATGAAGGACGGAAAGTAAAGAATGTAGTAAACATGAACACATATAGTGTTCATGTTTGGCCAATAATGAGATATACAACTGGGCCAAGCACTAATTAGAATAAGATGTAGTTGATAGATCTCAGGGTCATATATTTGGTTTCGGAAGTGATAAACAAGTCATGAGACTAACGAATTAACCATAACAGAACTGAAGTTTGAGGCAGCTGATCAATGCGCGCCAGTAATAGCCAGCTGGACGCGGACATATGGCGCATGCGCGATGTACAGCCTTCACGGGCTGGGCGGTGACGTCAAGGTTGAACACGTCAGAGGGGCTCTGGAGGAGATGAGCAGGAGACGAGCCGAGCTGACAGGACCCGCTTTACAGACTGACAGGTCAGTCATCACAGATTACAGGAAGGTTAAAAGAAGAAGAAGAAAAAAAAGCTGCTGATACGCATTAGACTTCAAGTTGCCAGGCTCCCATCCCTGGCCCTGGGTGCTGTCTTTTCTCTCAGCCTCACGTAACTGGGTTGCTGGCATTCAGCCGACCATCACACACTCTCCATCTTGCACACAACAGTCGACATAATATAAACTCGCACGGGTATTAATTACAGAGGAGTACAGAGAAATTCAAACAGCATTACTTCACTTGGTCCCTTCCAGGCTGTTCATGATAATGGAAGGATATGAAAACCATAGATCAGTGTGGTAGGAAAAGAAATACGTATATAATAAACACAGAAAAGAATATCACAAACTTTTCGTGTAGCTAAAGAGGCGCAAATAATATCACTCGTAGATTTGAAGAGACACAGTTATCAAGTCTATTCTTAAAGGTATATGGTACTATTATCAAACGTTCTTAATTGGTAAATCATTCCTTATGTTAACAATCGAGTTGAAGAAAAAGTATTTCGCCTCATTCGAGATGAAACGTTTGTCCACGAGTCGCAACCATTATTACGAGTGAAATCAGACCTTTGTAGGTCGTTAGATCGTGATTGTCGAAGTCTTTGATAATTTTGAATGTATATATCAAATCACCTCTAAACCTTTTCTCATATAAACTAAATAGATGTAAGTCGTTTAGTCGGCTCTCACAGACTTTATTTCTCAGTCCAATAATCATCTTGGCAGTTTGTCTATACACTTTTTCCATTCATCCCATGTCTTTCCTTAGGTAGAATGACGAAAACATAACACACGAGTAACATGTAGGGTTGATTTCCTGCACTTAATTTCGAAAGCCCTACCTGTAAATATAAGAATTTTGTCCTCTTTTTTAACTACTTCTGCGCACTGTTTATTTGGCTTTAGATCACCGGAGATTATTACACCCAAGTTTCAGCAGAATTCATACTGTAGCTTGCTTTTCATTTCTACTTCCAACAGGTAAGACTTTGCTCTTATCGCTATTAGAATTAATTTCCACCTATGAGCCAAGTCCATCAGTGTGTCTATGTCTGTCTGAAACTGCAGACGTAGGATTTTTGTTGTAGATTCATTTCCCAATTTAGTATCGTCTGCGAATTTCGATATCCAACGATGCAGCCTTTTATCGATATCATTGATACGTATGAGAAAGAGAACCGGTCCCAAGACTAATCCTTGTGGTACACCACTTGTTACGTTTAACCATACTGAGGCTTGACAATGATTAACTCTCTGTTTATGGTCAGTTTACCAAATTCTTAACTAACGAAGTACTACCCCATATGTAACATGTGACCCAACTTAAGTTAGTGACCTTTCATGGGGAGCCTTGTGAAATGCTTTTTGAAAATCTAGATAGATGACGTCAACTGCTTTACTTTCATTATGCTTTTTGGTCATATCATTAAAGAAATCGAACAGATTTTTTAGACATGAACCAGGCTGATAATCAGTTAGCAGCGGTCCTATCAATGGTTTAGAATCTTATTCCGATTGATGGTGTCGATAAATTTACTAACCACAGACATTAAGCTGATTGGACGATAATTCCAGAGTAGTGAATCATTACCTTTTTTTTGAAAATGGGCATCACATTAGCAAGCCTCCATTTCTATGGAACTTTTCCCGTTGCAAGTGACTTATTGAGGAAAGTAGTCAAGGGTTTAGATACCTGATTTTTCTCCACTTTCATTGTCCTTGAATAAAATTCATTTGGGTCTCCTGTTTTGTCTGTTTTCATCTGTTTTATTGCTGATACTATATCTTCAACTCTTGTCCATGTGTCGTAAGATTATTTCTTCTCTTGGCATTGAAACTGGATTTAAGACATAAGCTTAAGTTTAGTTCTAAAAGGTGTTGATACGGTTGTCAAGCCAGCATTTCTGGCCCAGAGTGCTGTCTTTTCCTTCTGCCTCACGTAGCTAAGTCGCTGGCATTCAGTCGACAGACACACGGACTCTCCTTCTTACACAAAACAGTCGACATCACAAAACTCACGCAGCTCTTTATTCTTAACTTTTAAAGACTCCTACTGTGAGCGCTACGCGCTAGAATTACCTAACAAAAAAAAAAATCTTATATGGGAAAAAAAGTTTGAGGTGGAACCCCACGTGTATAGAACTCTCCATGTGCTGTGATTACACATTCACCTAAACGTTGCTGACCATTAGTCAGCACGGGCGTTCGAATTAGCGCGCCAGTCGGCCCACTTCAAATCCAAGGTGTTCATCCTTCCTGTGGGGCTGGTCGATGAATGGGTAACTATCTTAGACTGGTGTTTCTCATGAAAATAAAGACATGGAGCATACATACAAGGTTAAGAGACGGGGCAACGTGAGTGTAAAACTCTCTTCCTGTAAAACATATAGCACACACATACACACACACACACACACACACACACACACACACACACACACAATGATATGATGTGTTATTCAACAGTATTTTTCTTTCCCTTTGTTCTGTCACAGCTTGAATATAAAACGCGATTTGACCAGAACTTCTGCAAAGAAAATATTTACCCAGATCCGTGAGTCGGAAAATATATCATGTTTTTCTTTGAATCATCTGCAGACAGCCTGGAATTCCTCGGCTGTTCATTCATATTTGGTATTCTGGAACCAGCTTAGCCCAACTAGTCGTCCAGACCAGCCCGAATACAGTCTTACGTATTTCATCTTTAATCTAGAGATACGTTTGTTTACTGTAATATCTTATTATTGATTTAGTATATCCTGGATTTACTTCCGCGAGACAGTGAGGGAGAGAGACGGATTTGGTGAACGTAAAGATGCATCACTTAACCATAGGTGAAGAGGGTGAAAGGCGTGCACGGGATAGAGTGAATTGGAACGATGTTGTATACAGGAAACGACGTGTCAGTGGACTGAGCCAGGGCAAAGGGAACCATAGAACGGTCTATTTGTCCTGGTTGTGTATAGGTTGCTGTGGCTTCGGTGCATTGCATATGGCAGCTAGAGAATGGATGTATAAGAATACACATTCATTTTGTTCCTGGTGCTGCCTTGCTAATGCGGGAAACGACAAGCAAGTATATAGGTTGCCAACTGAATCTTACAATTGATCATCATTGTAAGTTGTTAAGAAATCTTTAAATAGATCCTCAACAATGTTTTTTTTTCCAGACTCGATTTCAAGGCTATGCTAAAGTTGGTAGTATCTGGATCGCATTCCATGTAGCTGCCGGGCTACAATTAACACTATCCACAAATAATTCTCCACAGTCTTGAAAATATTTTCCGTACCTCTAACTTTTTCTCCATAAATCACGTTTGTTTTTCAAATAGCTATGACAGATGTCTTTCATAAATCAGATTTTCTACCTCTTCAAAATTTTAGATTACTTTTCCTGTTCTCATGTCTTCCTTAAGCTTGCTCTGGCCTTGAAAGGACCCTCTGGACTGTTCCCGTTTGAATTCCTTTGTATTCTTTGTATTTGAGTGTTGGACCATGACCGGAACCTTCAAGATAAGAAAGAATATACAGTTTTGGGAGCCAGAGGCTCACAATACTTGGCGTTAAACCTCATTGTATGTTATAGACTCTGCCATTATCCTCTAACAGCGCCAGCCCTCACGTTAATCTGTGTTCCTTCTTGGCTGGAACATTAACCCATTATCAACAGTAATGGACGGCTGGTCATTTCTCTAGCCAGGTTCTGAAGTCTTACACTCTTTGCTCTACCTCTCATGAAGGCAATGCACGATTTGTGGATGTGAGGACCACAGGGACATGCTATTTCTTCTCCATATTGTAATATGTAGCCATGGCGAAGCGTCACTGCTTGTAGTTAAGGTGAGTGAAATGTCACCTTCGGCAAGGTTTTGATATTGGAGTAAAGCTTCTTTCTCAAGTAGAGGTAATCCTTATCCTGCCCCTGATTGTAGCTCAGCTTTGAAACTGCAAGAACCCCTGGAGAAGGAATTATGGAGTTGTAAGGATAATGATAATGATAATATCAATTATAATGATAATAATAATGATAATAATGATGATAATAATAATAATGATAATAATAATAATAATAATAATAATAATAATAATAATAATAATAATAATAATAATAATAATAATAATAATAATAATGATAATGATAATAATAATAATGATGATAATAATGGTAATAATAACAATAAAAATAATAATAATAATAATAATAATAATAATAATAATAATAATAATAATAATAATAATAATGATAATAATAATAATAATATTAATAAATAAAGTGCGTAAGACAAGGGAGCAAATGGGAACTTCAGTGAAGGGCGCAAATGGGGAGGTGATAACAAGTAGTGGTGATGTGAGAAGGAGATGGAGTGAGTATTTTGAAGGTTTGTTGAATGTGTTTGATGATAGAGTGGCAGATATAGGGTGTTTTGGTCGAGGTGGTGTGCAAAGTGAGAGGGTTAGGGAAAATGATTTGGTAAACAGAGAAGAGGTAGTGAAAGCTTTGCGGAAGATGAAAGCCGGCAAGGCAGCAGGTTTGGATGGTACTGCAGTGGAATTTATTAAAAAAGGGGGTGACTGTATTGTTGACTGGTTGGTAAGGTTATTTAATGTATGTATGATTCATGGTGAGGTGCCTGAGGATTAGCGGAATGCGTGCATAGTGCCATTGTACAAAGGCAAAGGGGATAAGAGTGAGTGCTCAAATTACAGAGGTATAAGTTCGTTGAGTATTCCTGGTAAATTATATGGGAGGGTATTGATTGAGAGGGTGAAGGCATGTACAGAGCATCAGATTGGGGAAGAGCAGTGTGGTTTCAGAAGTGGTAGAGGATG
The DNA here is from genome assembly GCF_036320965.1 of Panulirus ornatus. Taxonomy (NCBI): domain Eukaryota; kingdom Metazoa; phylum Arthropoda; class Malacostraca; order Decapoda; family Palinuridae; genus Panulirus; species Panulirus ornatus. Next base: position 13,038,238 of record NC_092287.1, read on the forward strand.
TGTGGATCAGGTGTTTGCTTTGAAGAATGTATGTGAGAAATACTTAGAAAAGCAAATGGATTTGTATGTAGCATTTATGGATCTGGAGAAGGCATATGATAGAGTTGATAGAGATGCTCTGTGGAAGGTATTAAGAATATATGGTGTGGGAGGAAAGTTGTTAGAAGCAGTGAAAAGTTTTTATCGAGGATGTAAGGCATGTGTACGTGTAGGAAGAGAGGAAAGTGATTGGTTCTCAGTGAATGTAGGTTTGCGGCAGGGGTGTGTGATGTCTCCATGGTTGTTTAATTTGTTTATGGATGGGGTTGTTAGGGAGGTAAATGCAAGAGTTTTGGAAAGAGGGGCAAGTATGAAGTCTGTTGGGGATGAGAGAGCTTGGGAAGTGAGTCAGTTGTTGTTCGCTGATGATACAGCGCTGGTGGCTGATTCATGTGAGAAACTGCAGAAGCTGGTGACTGAGTTTGGAAAAGTGTGTGGAAGAAGAAAGTTAAGAGTAAATGTGAATAAGAGCAAGGTTATTAGGTACAGTAGGGTTGAGGGTCAAGTCAATTGGGAGGTGAGTTTGAATGGAGAAAAACTGGAGGAAGTGAAGTGTTTTAGATATCTGGGAGTGGATCTGGCAGCGGATGGAACCATGGAAGCGGAAGTGGATCATAGGGTAGGGGAGGGGGCAAAAATTCTGGGGGCCTTGAAGAATGTGTGGAAGTCGAGAACATTATCTCGGAAAGCAAAAATGGGTATGTTTGAAGGAATAGTGGTTCCAACAATGTTGTATGGTTGCAAGGCGTGGGCTATGGATAGAGTGGTGCGCAGGAGGATGGATGTGCTGGAAATGAGATGTTTGAGGACAATGTGTGGTGTGAGGTGGTTTGATCGAGTGAGTAACGTAAGGGTAAGAGAGAAGTGTGGAAATAAAAAGAGCGTGGTTGAGAGAGCAGAAGAGGGTGTTTTGAAGTGGTTTGGGCACATGGAGAGAATGAGTGAGGAAAGATTGACCAAGAGGATATATGTGTCGGAGGTGGAGGGAACGAAGAGAAGAGGGAGACCAAATTGGAGGTGGAAAGATGGAGTGAAAAAGATTTTGTGTGATCGGGGCCTGAACATGCAGGAGGGTGAAAGGAGGGCAAGGAATAGAGTGAATTGGAGCGATTTGGTATACCAGGGTTGACGTGCTGTCAGTGGATTGAATCAAGGCATGTCAAGCGTCTGGGGTAAACCATGGAAAGCTGTGTAGGTATGTATATTTGCGTGTGTGGACGTATGTATATACATGTGTATGGGGGGGGTTGGGCCATTTCTTTCGTCTGTTTCCTTGCGCTACCTTGCAAACGCGGGAGACAGCGACAAAGTATAATAAAAAAATAAAAAAAAAAATTAATAATAATAATGATAACAATAATAATAATAATAATATTAACAATAATGATAATAATGATAATAACAATAATAATAATAATGATAATAATAATAATAATAACAATAACGATAATGATAATGATAATAATGATAACAATAATGGTGATAATGATAATGATAATAATAATTATAATAATAATAATAACAATGACAATGATAATAATAATTATAATGATAATAATAATGATGATAATAATAATGGTGATAATGATAATGATGATAATAGTGATAATGATATAGAAAGATAATGATGATAAATAGCCATAACTCTCCATGCTGAATCTCGTTTGCTTGATTACTGGAAGATTGTATCAGTTATCTCAAACTGTGTTACACATGTTACTTCATGGTAAAGGCGTTCACCACCATATTTTTCGCGCACCTTCCATTGTAACGATGTTCTTTGCATTTATTTTTTCCTCTCAGACAACACGAGTCGCAATCATATGCACTCCACTTATTCCCAGCACTTGTCAGGCTGCTCATTATGTCATTTCATTCATCCAGTTTCTCATAAAACCGTGAGAGTTAATCATGTTCAGACCTATTCCACACGACTTGCACAGGACGTGCTTGTGTCTAGCCTCAATGTTGCCTTCTCTTGTCCTCTCAGAGATCCCATTATTGTGCAGGATTTCTCCAAGACATTTCATTGTAAGGTTTTTAAAACATCCACAGGACACTTACTTATATTTGAGGTATCTTATGATGCCTCATGGTATGCCAGTCCCTTCAGACCCACACACTCTACATGTACCAGTCCACCACACTCATACACATGGCCGTTCCACCAAACCCACATACTCTACATACACAGCAACCCACACACTCTACATATATCGGTGTCAGTCTACTGCAATTATATACTCTACGTGTACCAGTCCATCGCATAAATACACTACATGTATCGGTACCAGTTTACCGCAGCTACACATTCCAGTCTTTCAGTATCCACACATATTCATCATGTACACATCCTTTCCCTCCACAAACTCAGGCAACACTGTATTCTGTTCTACATTTATTCCGAGACACAACTGGACACGTATATATGTTGTTGGTTTCTTACCTTCGCATCCATGATTTCCCAGTAGGCTTACCGGCAGTATAAATATCTGTCGATGGAAATCGCGCGCGTCCAGCTGAGGTTCATTTCACAGCCGGTTTCACAAGCCTTATGTCTTATTTTGGATTTAGTAACCAGATGCTACTACCAGCATCGCCTCCAGTGCTGAAATGTATATGTGTCAATAATTCTCGAACTTTTCGGGGTCTTGGGGAAAGAAGCTGTATTCCCGAAATGATTTGCGCATCGTCTATATTCTAATACGGTGCAGGTGATAGAAAGACCCCTTGGAGGTACCCGGAAGATATATTGTTAGCTGTTTCACCCATTTTTAAGATTCACAAAATATGTTCTGCTGCAGGAGTATATCTCCGTGCCTTAATGCCTTATGGAAATGAATCTTATTTGAAAATGCAAATGCTGCTGGTGTAAGTGTGTGTGAAGGTGCTGATGTGATGTTAAGTTTCAATATCACTTTCGATGGTTTGCAGAAAGCGTTATGTTCTTTATGATGATACATACGTGTTGTTGTTCCTGAATAGACAGGTGTCTGCTTTCAGGGAGACAGCGAAAGGTCATATGATAGAAGAAAAGATACGATGCATGTTAGATGTGCAGGTGATCGCAATAAAAGGATATGGTAATATTTGGATAATGCTTTTCTCAAGTCGCCTTTTACAGTGCTGTGGATGCGTCCATCATGATGAATAAATAGTAGTTCTTAGGTCAGTGTCTTAGAAATAAAGGAAGAGAATAACAATTTGAAACGGGAATTACATGAAAGTCGATCTATGATTATGTGTGACATGACCCAAGAATGATCCTTTGTTAATACGAGGCATAACAACCATGATTGGTGATGTTATCAACACAGGGAAGGTTTACGAGTGACTTCACCTGTGATCATTAGCTTGTGGCGCCTCTGCTTATGTTGCCCTTCTAAATGTCGGAGTAGAGTTGGGTGCTTTTCCCACCTCAGCGAAGCAGCGTCAGGAGTTAACAACCTCCTAAGTTGCACACATTAGATTTCTACCAACCACGTACAATGTGCTAAAACTAGAGCCTGTCATCTTTAGCCAAACCTTTGCAGCCTGTTCATATGTCCTATTGGCAAGTACTTCGCTCCCCGTATAGCAAATCGACCCAATTAATTCTATCCCATATACTCGTTTTACCTATCGGAATGCTCAGGCCCCCAAAGCTTCACTATAGTATAAACGACACATAATGTGTATGTGGTGACAGATTACTGTCCCTCCCACTGCGACGTTACGCAGGACCTCTGGCAGCGAACTTGAATCAGGTATACAGTCCTTATATAGGTTCGCGAGGTTCAGTATCATGTGTTATGAATTTTGTCGGAGTTCTTTCATGCAATCGTCAAGATAAATGAGTTTCCTCTGGTGAACGAATCATATGAATCCTCAAGTTATCCAAAATCAGAGAAATCAAGATATATATATTGAGTGGGTGTTACCTCTCCTGTGTTTGAGACATACAACTAGTTGTTAAAAGATAGAGAGATGTGTTGATATAGAAAGACAGAATCTTTTTTTGAGTTTTTCGATTAAACTAGTGGCCATAGGCAGCAGTAGAGCCGTCAGATGGCCGAGCTAAACACCGGACAAGAGCTCATCTCCGGAAACAGCCATCGACAACCATGCTTCTGCTCAGCTGTTTTACTATAACTCGCCCTCATCTCTCAAGTTGACACAATTGAATAGTCCTCCTCATTTTAAGTTGCTGGAAATAAGTGATAACCTCCGAGCAGTGAAAACCGGAAGGCCATGATTTTGGTTGCATGTTTTGGTAAAGGAACTTTACAGACAGTGAAAACTCAAGGATATACTTTTAGACGTGTCTTAAGAACTTAGATACATAGCGTAAATTCGAGACAGTCAAGTCCAGAATGATTCATTTCTCATGTGTTCTATGTAATCAGAAGTACCTTATACGTTTCAGGATATGAAAATCGAGAAGTACATTTTTTTTTTCTAATTGGGAAACAATGTTCGATGTACTCAGGGTTGATGAAGGCAGACAAACCACAGCCATGTAGTTAAGCAGCCATCATTTACCATCACAGTTGTAGGAATGTACATAACTGATTCCTCACAATGTTCCCAGTCCGTTTCTACAGCAAGTGTTACATTCCCTCAGGGTTTCTCAAGCAGAGATATTGTTTGTCACGAACCAGTCACTAACTACACGAACCCGTCATTGGTAAGTGCATTAAACCTCTCAGGCGTTTTGCAATTCTCCTGCTAGTAAATACACCTTATGTTACGCGTACACTATTATGTTCTACTGATGGTTACAATAATTCTACAAAACTTTTGTATGCAGACAGGGGTCATGACGATAGTAATTCTTAGTTTTTTATTTACTTTTTTGTTTGTGATACCCAACTCAGCATCCTAGGAGTCCTTGATACAAACACGATGCAGAGCAATAAAAACAGATGCAATAGAGAGATAAGACAACGTCAGTCAAGGAGGAAATAACCTATAAGGACACTCAGGTTCCAAGCATTGCATCTCGTCAATTGCTAAAACATATTGAAGATCAGAATCAAAATGATGAACTTAGCATTCAGGATATTTGTGCAGTACTGTCATATAAACGTGTCAGACACGTGTAGAGGAAATCTAATGCAAATTGAAAATTCGTCAAAGTTAGCAGTGTTCGAGACAGGCCAGTGGCGAGGTATGCAATGTTAGTGATAGCCCCTGTAGCGAAGCAGTAATGTTATTGATAGCCCCTGTTGGAGGCATATTAGACCTTTAGCGAGATCGGGCTTGAGACAGACCAGTACCGGGACAGCAGCAACACAAGGAGACCCAGGAGGGAGAGAGGCGGGTGGAGGGTAATCAGCTGAGCAGCAGGTCCCAGCTGGCCAGCCAACCCAGCCAGTCAGTCTGGGCTCCGCTCTTTTCGGATGCGGACGTCGCCGCAACCTCTCCTGCCCCAGCACCGTCTGGTGAAGCACAACGCTCTCATCACTATACAGTCAGTCTGGCTACAGTTGATATCCGTGTTGAGAAAACTGTGTTCACCTGGAATTCCGCAGCTTTCATGTAGAAAGTGCTGGTGCATTCTGATGGATACATTACCTCCCCACATCGCACAGCAAAAGTTTTTAGACTTTTAACATACAAATGGGAATTGTGAGATTATATTCCTATATTCTTTTCGGTTGGATACACAGAAAGTCATAATTTTCTGCGTACTTTTTTCCCGGAATACATTTTATGGGGCGCCATGCAGACTCTCGTATATATTTTAAATGCGTAACAGTGTCACTTGCCTCTTGGTTTCATTAAATTCCGGCGACAGCGCAGACAAATGACGAACAAAAGGGGGACGTAGATGAATGGGCCTCCGACAGTGGACGGTCGAACATTTAATCCCTTCGCTAATCTACCGCTGGTGGTGACTCATGCCCACCTCGTTTATTGGTGACCAGTACGACAGCCCTGTGTGTACGTACACCTAAAGTAAGTGGTGACCTGGACGAAAACCCTTCTGTGTACGCCTGAAGTAATTGGAGACCTAAACGAGAGCCCTCTGTGTCCACCTGAAGTAATTGGTGACCAGTACGACATCCCTCTGAATCCAACTGAAGTAATTGGTCACCTGAACGACAGGCGTCTGTGTTCATCTGAAGCAAGTGGTGACCAGTGCAACAGCATTTTGTGTCCATCTTAAGTAAGTGACTTAATGCCTGTGACACGATGGTGATGGTGCAGTGTGAGCACTAAACGCTACAAGGCGTCTTAAGCATTTAACAAATATGCTTATAGAGAAGTAAAGCCTGTTAATTTCAGGTCAAACACCTGCTCTGTATGTGTGTGTGTGTGTGTGTGTGTGTGTGTGTGTGTGTGTGTGTGGATTGTATTTTTAGTAAGCCGACAGTCTTATATTTTCAGTCGTCTTAGTTTCGATTGAGGATTACATTTGCTTTTCCTATATCGACGACAATATTACCAAGAGGAGCTGTGGGGAGAGAGAATGGAAAACATGATTTAATTAGACTGGATATGAAAAGAAATCAGTGCATAGGAAGTAGAATGACGCAACTGTCGTGCTTCTTTTTTAGGAGAGGCCATAGAGAAAACAGGCTAGATTATATTCCGGGATCACTGATGAACACTGCTTGTAAGCTGCTAGTAAAAGTAAAGTGGGTGGATATGTAAAGGATACTTACACAGAAGATTCTTTGGTGGAGTGAATAGTGATATGGAAAGAAGCAGGTAGATGGGGAACTGTTTTGGATAGTCAAAAGATATTTGATGATATCCTCCGCAGGTTAATTGGAAACGAAAAATATATTTTCTTCATCTCATGACTATAGTCTGCGGTAGTTTTTTGAACAATATGCTTTCCTTCTCTACCTCATCCTTTTTTGTGGGAATATGATGTTTTTTTCAGCTTGCGTGTGTGTGTGTGTGTGTGTGGGTGTGTGTGTGTGTGTGTGTGTGTGTGTGTGATTACTTTTTGTGTGTTATGGGTAGTTTTTTTACTCGTGTTGACCCCTTCTCTCAACCTTGCACCTTGTACCATGTCTTTACTCATATTTGAATACACACACACACACACACACACACACACACACACACACACACACACACACACACACAGACACGCACACACTCCAGCCTAAGCCAATGTGACCCATCTGTCGACTAGGCTCCCAGAATTCGAACCCGGGCAGGCCCATGCATGCATCATGGTCAGCGACACTTAAAACTCCACCATTGAACCAAATGTGTATGTGTGAATTTGTGCATGTATGAGTGTGAAATTACCTATTTTTTACAGTATGGATAGAGTATTTTCACACTCGTGGAGGGCTTTGTATCCTAAATTTTCTTTGTCGCTCGGTTGGATTGACGCGTAGCAGTCAACGCAGATGAAAGAATATAAGAACCATGTTCTGTGAAATACATATTGTACGCGCGTGCATGTATGTGTTCATTTATGTGTGTCATTGTTCAAATACAATATCTATTCGCACGTCTGGTAATTGGACGGTGTTATGCAAATACTGAAGACTGCTCGTATTATGCTAGATATCATACCTGCACGTACTTCAGCGCATGAATTATAGCCACAGTCTGCACGAGGTAAGGATAACATTAAACTAATATGTTCACCGTGGCTGAAGGTCCTTATCTTAATTGTAGATGTGACGTTGTAACGGGAGAGGGACGTGATGGCAGCCGGCAGTAGGTGCCATGCTTAATGCTAGTTGAAGCCATTCGATGCTGAGCCTGAGAGGCTGAGAGGTAATGTATTTTTTGTGGGGAGCAGCATTGTTGTGGGTCGTCACGGAGGAAAGGCATTACGTGAGAAGGGGAGGGAAGTAGAGTGTGGAAGGTTAAGAATGGAACAGAGAATGATAAGGACGTAGGAAAGAGTTGTAGGTAAGGGAGTCATGGTTCATGGGAAAGGTGAGTATGATGTAGGTAAAATGGGAAAGATAAGGGTAGGTGGTAAGAGGAAAGATGCGTGTCATGAAATGAGCAGTAAGTGGGAGAGAAGCAAAAGAGAGGAGGTTATGAGGAAGGGAGGAAGGAGAGAAGGGTGAAGGAGAGAGGAAAAAAGAATAGAGCGGACATAGTGAACAGGAAAGGGAATATGATGGAGAAGTAGAAAAAAGAAGAGACAGGAGGAAAATAGAAGGAGAATAGAGGAGAGAGAGTCATATATTTACGCGAATAAGGGATGAACGGAGTAGAAAGTGGAGAAGGATCACGCAGGAGGGACAGAATCAAGGAGACTTGGTAGTCTGCTGTGACTAGTACAAAAGACGACTGTGAATGTTATTCGTGCAGTAAATCAACCGATAGGGGAAAAAAAAATTACCTGTGAACCTACACTATTTAGTAGGGAAGAAATATACCGCTATAGAATCATTAAAGGAAGAATAACTGTAAATATGATCTGCTCTGAATATGATGACTGGATGCTTCTTGTGTTTGTTGTTTTTGTTTGATATGCTAGTATCAATCTGGTACGGGTCCCTCTGTGATATGAAAGCCTGATTTTAGCCCACTGCTCTGTAGGAAAGCTAGAATTAGAGAAGAAAGGTAGTTGAAATAAGCTCATACTCTATTCTCGTCCTGATGAAGGTTATTTCATTGAAAGTATGTTTATAGTAATCTTTTTAAAGAAGCAGTTGATTCGGTCCTTGTAAGAGGAAGCAAAATGTCGACCGAAAAGCAAAGAAATGAGTTTGACGAAAAGAAATGAAAAGAATATTCGAAAAAGGATTAATGTCTGATCCTCAGGTGTTCGTGGACCCGGCTCTCAAAAGTAAAAAAAAAAGATACAGAAGAGGACGAAAGTTAAAAGAAATCCACAGCTTCGCTGTACATTGGAGAAAAAAGAGGAGTCATACAAAGGAGTGCAAAGGGTTTCAGATAGCAACAGTACCAATTGGTTCTTTCAAGGCTTGTTTGTGATAGCGGGAGAGTCCAGAAATGTGCGTGGTGAAAGTAGAAAAGTATACAGCGATTTAAAGACAAATACTTGTGAAATTTGCTTGCAACTCAGGAGGCGCATGTGATGGCACTCGTGGTCTGGGAGAGAAGTATTTGCTACATGGAACCTTAAGCGTATGTGTTGCTGGGTTAAACCGTTTCCATTGGTAGATTAGTCCATGCATTAACAGCCCGTCTAAAGATAAAGTACTTTGCCTCATACGAACTTAACCGTTGACCACCACAAGTTTGTATTTACTACCACGAGCAAAATCGGACAGAACTAGCCTAAAGTAGTTTCGTAGATCGAAATGAAAAAACTTTGATAATTCTAAGTTTGTGTATCAGATACCTTTTAACCTTCTTTCTAAGATAAGTTTAAGTTGTTATAGAAGTTGCATATTAAAGAGCCTGCCAGTGTTCAGCATCTAGTTCGCTTCGGTGTAGCACTTCCGTCATAGACTTACTAGGCTTCATACTGTGGACAAAGGCTTGCTTATCTGCTCTTAAAACTGTGGTAGAAGTTCCTGTTGCTTGACCCGGGCTGTGCTCCTTAAATCATAACGTTATCTGTTTGTTCTCTAAAACGAAGAGCAAACTGACGATATGTCCTCGGAAATTCCTCCCAGTATGTTCGTCGTACCTACAAATACAAAGTTTACTTTTGTCAGGATCGACATGGGCCTTCTCTGCAGCCTGTATCATCTACCTGGAGACCTGAAAAGCAAAATCCTTTACAGCGGGAAGTGTTACTGACGCAGTACTCCTCCACGTGACCTAAGGAAGATACAATCAACTCCGACAAGTCTAATTTCGTGTTTATTGTCTCTGACACACACACACACACACACACACACACACACACACACACACCCGACGTTTGTGTATGTGTGTGTGTGTCTGTATGTGTATGTGTGTGTGTGTGTCTGTGTGTATAAGGAGTCACTTCGCCACACTGATTGGCAAGAACGTCTAATGATACTATAGGAGGAGAGTGATAAATCAATGGTGCCTCATCATCCAGCATCTCTAGCGACACCGTGATGTTGGAGGCTCACTTACTGGTCCTCCCAGCGAGCTGGCTTCAACGATCACTTGCAGGACCCCTGCCTTGTGAAGTCAGGTCATTTATCAATGACCACGGTCAGGTATTCCTCCAAGATCCGCCCAAATCAGCACACCTTGCAGATTAAAGACAATAACAAGATTGTTGAAATACTAGACGCTGAGCTTCGCACCGCACACGGAATATTCCTGACCCACCGGCAAGCTGGAAAGTGAGAGAAATTATTCATTAATGATAATAAGTCTACCTATACGACTTGAGGTAGAGGGCTCTGGACCTTCGACCAAACGACCACTGACGTCGTTCCTTAGCATTTAAGTAGGGAACGTAGCGTGTGGTTCCTAAAGGTGTACCTGCTTTCCATAACTCAAGTGACCTGGAATATCTTTTGCTTTTCTTTCTCACCTCTCAACTTACAGCACTCCTCACCACTGTGATAAGAAGCGTAACTAAAACTGTTCGAAGAACACAAAACCCAACTGAAAAATATGTAGGAAAGCACAAGGTAAACATACGAAAAAGAGTATCAAATTCGACCTGGATTCTGAAGGTGCAGGAGCACACAAGGCAAGCCCGTCTTCCAGGAAGGTTAAACTGAAAATGAACGGCTTCAACAACACCTGGAGGCGGTTTATACCAGTGTTCTGTTACTAACTCTTCAGCCCTTCTTTATTACCCTTTCCTCCATGTGAACTTCGCACCAAATTTCTTCTAGTCAGCAAACGGGCGTAGATTATCGTATACTATATCGTCAAAATCTTCAAGCGTTATGAAAGCTAATAAATCTCCTTCGAGTTTGGGACTTATTTTCTCCTTTTTTTTGAGAGACAACCCTTGGATCATTTAGTCTTTCTTCCTTTGCGCGACGGGGAGAAGTAAGGCGTCAGAGATGAACGCAAGAGACAAGAAAGAGAGAGAGAGATGAAGTTAAGGGAAGACAGAGGTAGTGGGAAGCGAGATAATGGACGAGTAAGAGACTGGAGAAGGAATGTAATATCGCCAGGCTCAACTTTATATATACATATATTTGTGTGTGTGTGTGTGTGTGTGTGTGTGTGTGTGTGTGTGTGTGTGTGTGTGTGTGTGTGTGTGTGTATGTGTGTGTGAGTGTGTGTGTGTGTGTGTGGAGAGACAATCAATCTCTCGCAAGTACTTCTCTCAGTAAGGTAATCTTAGTGTCGGGTGATGGACGGGAGACCACGGGGAGGGTGACAGGAGGAAAACCGGAGGGAGGGAAGGACACGACTGGATAGAAGGAAGGCGAGAGACAGCACAGTCAGGCAGGTCCCAGGACGGGGAGACGGGAGGGCAGTGGGGAAAATAGAGACGGTGGGATACAGAGGGAATGGAGGCTAGTGGGAGGGAAGTAGACTATGGAATTGGAGAAGAGAGGAAAGCTGCTGTCCGAGAGGAGGAAGAGCGAACAATCCAAGAAGGAAGAATAAGAATATAGCCAATATATGCTTGATTACTTTTGGTAATCTACGATCTGTGACTTGGACGCGCCTTGTTGGAGATACGTAGTGGTACGCCAATAGAGAGGTGTCTTGCTAGGAAACTGTCGCATCGGATGTAAACTCTTGTCCCAGGTTTGTCTTACCCACTTCGGGACTACTAGAGCCATTGGATCTTGAAGAACCAGTTAGTTAAAGGACTGTCTTCTCGAGGATCTTAACCGATGGGGAAGGATCATATGTGTCCAAACATTCCAGAAAAAGGTCATGGCATTGCCTCTAACTTGTCGAATCAAAAATTGGTGAAAGGAAAGACGCAACGGCTTTGGTTCCCTGGCTTACTGATGGATGTTGCCACGAACGGACACGCTTCAACATCTCAGTTAACAGTGGACAGGCTTTCACCATAGGAAGTCTTTCTTTTATGGTGCAGTGTCGAATACAGAACATACAGAGAACGATTCTCTTCACGTACTTAACTTTGAAATTAAGGAAGATTTCAGCCAGACTGCATAAGGATATACAGACGAATTCAAATAAATTCGAACATCGACTAACCTTTTGATCCTAACGAGGCTGTTTGTGATACTGGAAGAGAACAGAAACTCATGGATTATTGTGGTTGGAGTAGATGTGTTTCTTATAGCATATTGCATCTTTGTTGCTGAGGAGGTTCACTCTGTGGTATAAAGGTGGCTCTCGTCATATAGCACAAGTTCCTGTCTCTTTTAAGACATTATTGTGTTGTAGAAAAGCATTCGTAGTCATCTTTATTAGCTGCATTCAACAGGTAACACAGGTCTTTACAGCACAAGGCGATGCTGTAGACACTGTCCACTGACATAAAAACCCTTTGTGAGATCACATGGTGTGTTTAACGTTTGATAGGTACACTTCAGTGGCATAAAGAATGTTTCAGCTACGTTAGACAATCCGTGCGACGTTGAAGGTACATTGCTCCGTTTTCTAACTGTTACAGCCACGATGCGCACGTTGCTTGAGGACAGGAGTTGGTGAATGATGGATTCCAGGTATTCAGCAGACTGTCAGGTCCTTAAATGGGTATAGTCATGACCGTCTGGACCCACAAGCTTGCCAGTGACAAGGAAAGTGTTTGAAAATTGGCTCAGTTCGTGTACCTCTTGTGTGGGGAGGATCATATCAGCTTTCTTCATTTATTGCCGTCATTAGATATAGCATGTCGACATCTGCTTGCATGACAAGTACAGCTTAATACTAACCTAAAAGGTCGGGGTCCCGCGCTCGGGTTCCTCATTATTTTCCAGAGGATTAAGAAGCCCATTCTTTCCCTACCACAGAGTCGCAACTGCGTCGCCAGTTACAGTAAAACGCATTAGGAAGCCAGGAAGATAATTGCACACGTCCTAACCCCAGCGTAGTCTGCTGGCATTGGCTCATATGAAGGGCTATGACTCGTTGCTTTGGCTGAACTTCTGGAGCAAGAGGAGAGAGTCTGGTTTGGAGTGCTTTATTGTTGTTTTGGAAGAAGCAGGACTCAAAATGAGGGCTATTTTGATACCCTTGTTGGGTTATGTGGTGTGTACACATGAGGATCTGTTATTCCGCCAGTTTCTTCCAGAGCTGAACACAGTGAAGCCATTACCTCATCTTACATCCTATGACCGACTGATGATAGGAATGAGGTAGTTTGTGTTTACTGTTACACAGTTTTTTGGCTGCCCTCCTAGACCCTTCATTATTATTATCATCATTATCATTATGTGATGATGATGACAATTATAATGATAGTAATAATTTTAATGATAATAGTAATTATAATAGTAATAATAATAGTAATGATAATAATAATAATAGTAATAGCAATAATAATGATAATGATATTTAGTATTATTTCTATTATTATCATTATTTTTGATTATTGTTAATATGATTTCATAATCATGATTATCCCTGGGAATAGGGAAGAAAGAATACTTCCCAAGTATTCCCTGCGTGTCGTAGAAGGCGACTGAAAGGGGAGGGAGCGGGGGTCTGGAAATCCTCCCCACTCGTTTTAAATTTTCCAAAAGAAGGAACAGAAAAGAGAGCTAAGTGAGGATATTCCCTCAAAGGCTCAGTCCTCTGTTCTTGATGCTACCTCACTAACTCGGGAAATGGTAAATAGTATGAAAAAAAATTATAATTATTATCTTTACACTTCAGGTTTGCAGGAAATATTTCATTGACTTATGTGGTGAATACAACGGCATAGAAACTTCATCCAGTGCCAAGGGTAGGGTTACCTAACCACGAATAGCAGGACCAGATCTGATCTGCCGAACAGTTTCATCATCTGGTCCGCCAGGGATTTTTCATGCGGGTCTCGGACCCGACCAGGTAAAAATAGTGAAGCCACTAGCTGCTTGTCCCAGTTTAATTCTCGTTGTTAGCAGCAAATAGCTTGATTGGAAAAGTGGGCAGTTGAGTAATTCTTTTTCAATTAAGACTAAAACAAAAATCATTTCGAAAATGTGTAACATTTCTCTCATGATTTAAAAGAATATATGAGACGTATATAAATTATAATAGATGCTGTGAACACCACTAATGTTACTTAACTCTTCCCTGGGTTCAACTGATGGAATGTGGTATTAGAAAACGGAATATATGGTTTAGACAATACACTGGGAATGTAAGAAAAACTCTCTGTTACCAAAGTGGAAAGTATCATGAGTAAACTAATGGACAGTTATCATTGGTATGTATGAAGTGGCTTAGTGACACTTGGTCACTGAGTGGTCACTGAGTGAATAACAGAATCTTTACTTAATACTGATTTTGTATCGCTTTACGATGGTCATGATATATACGTACTAAGAATTATGCTGCAAACGTGGTAGTGAAAGCTTATATCACTTTTTGTGAGGAACAATATGACACCACGGTCGAAGGATTTTGAGAAATACCCTTTAGTCTGGCCTCACATTGGAAACCCTGATTTCTTGATGTTGTGATACATCGATTGCTAGCGACTTTCCATGTCATTTACCTTAATAAATCTTATATTGATTTCATATTGCGATGGAAACAACTGTAGAATTGGGCTGCCATAATCAAAAGGAAATTTGTTTCACATTCACGCTTACCAGCAAGACAGAGACAACAGGAGTTATATCGATTATTTCGAAATTTATCGGACTCATCCGGGAAGATACTATTTTTTTTTGCCATGTGTACAGTAATAGTTCATGTTGCATTGTGTACTTTGCCCAACACCAACACGAAGGACGTTTTGAAGACCATACAGTTACGCAAGAGAGGGTTTTGTCATGGAAAGTTTGGTCGGAAATATACACCTTTTTAGATTTCTTCGTTTCTATGGGTCATATGTAAAATGAATACAAAGAAATGTAGCGATAGCATTTGGTCCTTTTGGGGCTACATTTGGCAATAGAAGTGACCGGAAATGTATATCTTGGTATTTGTGGTGCTACTGTTTACAACTGTTATTGATAACTCAACATTCTTTTCAAAGAAAACTAACTTTGCCTCATTCGAACTATAAAGTTTAGCTGCGAGTTTATATCGGTTTTGTAGATAAAATCAGTCTGATTTAGCCTTAGATATCTGCTTATATAACACTCTCCAGGCCCTCGATACAGAAACATATTTGCAAGACACTTCTTGGTAGAAAAAAGAAATCTGTGAGAGACATTTCATTCTTAATTTGGTTCACACTATTCGTTGTGACCTTCCATTCCTCTATCACCGTGGTTCTCACATCCTCTTTACTAGATCTTATCATTTACTTTTTCCCTGCAATATTTATTTTGTATATTCGTTTAGAAGGATCTTTTCTTCGTTTATGTGACATGCTTTCAGGTCGATTAAGTCACTCAATATGGTATTATGTTAGAAGCTTTTCATCTGGCCCATTTTCAGGCGCAAAGGTTTCTTCGAACGTAAAACGGGTCGACACTGGTGAGCCGAAGGTTTACACATAACCCTGGAACACTGCATCGATGTATATTTGGTGTCCGTTTTCTATTCTCCGGGCCATGTGTTATCTCTCCGGCTCCCACTCTCTGTGTTTGAGGACAGGATGTCATACGGCGCACTATGATCCCGAGGGAGCTGCTGAATCCTTCAGAGCATGATTGATCTGTGCATTGGCGCCTTAGTGTAAACTTACATCTTCTATGGGCTTTAGGGACAACGATGGTCTGGAATACAGCCGACTGTATTTAGTACCTGTAAGTGGGCCTCATATCTGTTTCTCTCTTCAGTTGCACGGGACCTTACTTTTGTTTTTTAAGTTGACTGAGACGGTACGGGCAGGTAAGGCCGTAACTGAGGGCATGTTATTAACGATATATATATATATATATATATATATATATATATATATATATATATATATATATATATATATATATATATTTTTTTTTTTTTTTTTTTCATACTATTCGCCATTTCCCGCGATAGCGAGGTAGCGTTAAGAACAGAGGACTGGGCCTTTGAGGGAATATCCTCACCTGGCCCTCTTCTCTGTTCCTTCTTTTGGAAAAAAAAAAACAAGAGGGGAGGATTTCCAGCCCCCCGCTCCCTTCCCTTTTAGTCGCCTTCTGCGACACGCAGGGAATACGTGGGAAGTATTCTTTCTCCCCTATCCCCAGGGAAAATATATATATATATATATATATATATATATATATATATATATATATATATATATATATATATATATATATATATATATATGTATATATATATATATATATATATTTTTTTTTTTTTTTTTCAAACTATTCGCCATTTCCCGCGTTAGCGAGGTAGCGTTAAGAACAGAGAACTGGGCCACTGAGGGAATATCCTCACCTGGCCCCCTTCTCTGTTCCTTCTTTTGGAAAATTAAAAAAAAAAAGAATTGAGAGGGGAGGATTTCCAGCCCCCCGCTCCCTCCCCTTTTAGTCGCCTTCTACGACACGCAGGGAATACGTGGGAAGTATTCTGTCTCCCCTATCCCCAGGGATAATGTATATATATATATATATATATATATATATATATATATATATATATATATATATATATATATATATATCGTAGTGTTGACTAGTTACCCGACCAGTTCTAGGGGTGAATGAACAGGTGGGTTGACTGTAGACCGACTGCCGCAACCAGGACTCGAATAGATTCGAACCGCGTGAATGTATTTTCTGAGGTTTTCAGATCTATCAGAGTAACATTTAAGAGTAGAGGTTGTGAAAGGAGATATGTAGGTGATGGCCTACTGCTGCTGCTACGTGAAGTACTCTTGGTTGATTCTGTAGGTCATGACCTCGTTATAGTAAGTAAAAAAAAGAATATAATGCTTTGTGTTTTAACACCCTCATAGACTCCAGTAGACTATACCAGACTGCGCCATTTTGAGTACATAGATTTCAGAAGCGCTTTCTTGGAATACAGGTCTCCTCTCCTTATCTTCACAGGGAAGGAGATCATAAGGTGAGTGAGAGGCTAATCTTAACGCGTTTTCTGCACCAGATGCTCCAGATTCTGTCGTTTTTTTTCGTCAGAGTGTAATTTTCAAGAGTTTCTCTCCTCAGTAGCTATTTTTACGACAGCCTCCCTTCTAGTGATGATAGAATAAAGAACGAGAGATTCACATGCCATGATAAACTCTCTGAGCTCACCCTTCAGCGCTGTATATAGCTAATAGACTTTTTTTTAGTGCAAGGCCGCAGGTTTGGATGGTATTGCAGTGGAATTTATTAAAAAAGGGGGTGGCTGTATTGTTGACTGGTTGGTCAGGTTATTTAATGTATGTATGATTCATGGAGAGGTGCCTGAGGATTGGCGGAATGTTGGCATAGTGCCATTGTACAAAGGCAAAGGGGATAAGAGTGAGTGCTCAAATTACAGAGGTATAAGATTGTTGAGTATTCCTGGTAAATTATATGGGAGGGTATTGATTGAGAGGGTGAAGGCATGTACAGAGCATCAGACTGGGGAAGAGCAGTGTGGTTTCAGAAGTGGTAGAGGATGTGTGGATCAGGTGTTTGCTTTGAAGAATGTATGTGAGAAATACTTAGAAAAGCAAATGGATTTGTATGTAGCATTTATGGATCTGGAGAAGGCATATGATAGAGTTGATAGAGATGCTCTGTGGAAGGTACTACGAATATATGGTGTAGGAGACAGGTTGTTAGAAGCAGCGAAAAGTTTTTATCGAGGATGTAAGGCATGTGTCCGTGTAGGAAGAGAGGAAAGTGAATGTAGGTTGGCGGCAGGGGTGTGTGATGTCTACAAAGTTGTTTAATTTGTTTATGGATGGGGTTGTTAGGGAGGTGAATGCAAGAGTTTTGGAAAGAGGGGCAAGTATGAAATCTGTTGGGGATGAGAGAGCTTGGGAAGTGAGTCAGTTGTTGTTCGCTGATGATACAGCGCTGGTGGCTAATTCACGTGAGAAACCGCAGAAGCTGGTGACTGAGTTTGGTAGAGTGTGTGAAAGAAGAAAGTTAAGAGTAAATGTGAATAAGAACAAGGATAATAGGTACAGTAGGGTTGATGGCCAAGTCATATGGGAGGTAAGTTTGAATGGAGAAAAACTGGAGGAAGTAAAGTGATTTAGATATCTGGGAGTGGATCTGGCAGTGGATGGAACCATGGAAGCGGAAGTGAACCATACGGTGGGGGAGGGGGCGAAAATCCTGGGAGCCTTGATGAATGTGTGGAAGTCCAGAACATTATCTCGGAAAGCAAAAATGGGTATGTTTGAAGGAATAGTGGTTTCAACAATGTTATTTTGTTGCGAGGCGTGGGCTATGGATAGAGTTGTGCGCAGGAGAGTGGATGTGCTGGAAATGAGATGTTTGAGGACATTATGTGGTGTGAGGTGGTTTGATCGAGTAAGTAATGTAAGGGTAAGAGAGATGTGTGGAAATAAAAAGAGCTTGGATGAGTGAGCAGAAGAGGGAGTTTTGAAATGGTTTGGGCACATGGAGAGAATGAGTGAGGAAAGATTGACCAAGGGGATATATGTGTCGGAGGTGGAAGGAACGAGGAGAAGTGGGAGACCAAATTGGAGGTGGAAAGATGGAGTGAAAAGATTTTGAGTGATCGGGGCCTGAACATGCAGGAGGGTGAAAGGCGGGCAAGGAATAGAGTGAATTGGATCGATGTGGTATACCGGAGTCGACGTGCTGTCATTGGATTGAATCAGGGCATGTGAAGCGTCTGGGGTAAACCATGGAAGGTTCTGTGGGGCCTGGATGTGGAGGGGGAGCTGTGGTTTCGGGCATTCTTGTGTGGCAGCTGGAGACTAAGTGTGGACGAATGGGGCCTTTGTTGTCTTTTCCTAGCGCTACCTCGCACACATGAGAGGGGAGGGGGATGTTATTCCATGTGTGGTGAGGTGGCGATGGGGATAAATAAAGGCAGACAGTATGAATTATGTACATGTGTATATATCTATATGTCTTTGTGTGTATATATACGTGTACATTGAGATGTATAGGTATGTATATTTGCGCGTGTGGACGTGTATGTATATAAATGTGTATGGTGGTCGGTTGGGCCATTTCTTTCGTCTGTTTCCTTGCGCTATCTCGCAAACGCGGGAGACAGCGACAAAGCAAAATAATCCTATGAGTCCACGGGGAAAATGAAACACGAAAAGTTCCCAAGTGCACTTTCGTGTTATAATCACATCATCAGGGGAGACACAAGAGAGAAATATAACAGTCAGTTGATATACATCGAAGAGACGAACCTAGGACGTCATTTGATAAACATGTTTACCAAATGGCGTCCTAGCTTCGTCTTTTCGATGTATATCAACTGACTATTATATTTCTCTATATGTCTCCCCTGATGATGTGATTATTACACGAAAGTGAAGTTGGGAACTTTTCCTGTTTCATTTTCCCCGTGGACTCACTGGAATGTCTTGATCACTCGCAAAATTGTGATCCTTTCCAATATATATATATATATATATATATATATATATATATATATATATATATATATATATATATATATATATATATATATATATATATATTATTATTATTATTATACTTTGTCGCTGTCTCCCGCGTTTGCGAGGTAGCGCAAGGAAACAGACGAAAGAAATGGCCCAACCCCCCCCCATACACATGTATATACATACGTCCACACACGCAAATATACATACCTACACAGCCTTCCACGGTTTACCCCAGACGCTTCACATGCCCTGCTTCAATCCACTGACAGCACGTCAACCCCGGTATATCACATCGCTCCAACTCACTCTATTCCTTGCCCTCCTTTCACCCTCCTGCATGTTCAGGCCCCGATCACACAAAATCTTTTTCACTCCATCTTTCCACCTCCAATTTGGTCTCCCTCTTCTCCTTGTTCCCTCCACCTCCGACACATATATCCTCTTGGTCAATCTTTCCTCAATCATCCTCTCCATGTGCCCAAACCACTTCAAAACACCCTCTTCTGCTCTCTCAACCACGCTCTTTTTATTTCCACACATATCTCTTACCCTTACGTTACTCACTCGATCAAACAACCTCACACCACACATTGTCCTCAAACATCTCATTTCCAGCACATCCATCCTCCTGCGCACAACTCTATCCATAGCCCACGCCTCGCAACCATACAACATTGTTGGAACCACTATTCCTTCAAACATACCCATTTTTGCTTTCCGAGATAATGTTCTCGACTTCCACACATTCTTCAAGGCCCCCAGGATTTTCGCCCCCTCCCCCACCCTATGATCCACTTCCGCTTCCATGGTTCCATCCGCTGCCAGATCCACTCCCAGATATCTAAAACACTTCACTTCCTCCAGTTTTTCTCCATTCAAACTCACCTCCCAATTGACTTGACCCTCAACCCTACTGTACCTAATAACCTTGCTCTTATTCACATTTACTCTTAACTTTCTTCTTCCACACACTTTTCCAAACTCAGTCACCAGCTTCTGCAGTTTCTCACATGAATCAGCCACCAGCGCTGTATCATCAGCGAACAACAGCTGACTCACTTCCCAAGCTCTCTCATCCCCAACAGACTTCATACTTGCCCCTCTTTCCAAGACTCTTGCATTCACCTCCCTAACAACCCCATCCATAAACAAATTAAACAACCATGGAGACATCACACACCCCTGCCTCAAACCTACATTCACTGAGAACCAATCACTTTCCTCTCTTCCTACACGTACACATGCCTTACATCCTCGATAAAAACTTTTCACTGCTTCTAACAACTTTCCTCCCACACCATATACTCTTAATATGTATATATATATATATATATATATATATATATATATATATATATATATATATATATATATATATATATATATATATATATATATATATATATATATGTATATATATATATATAAATATATATATATATATATATATATATATATATATATATATATATATATATATATATATATATATATATATATATATATATATATATATATATATATATATATATATATATATATATATATATATATATATATATATATATATATATATATATATATATATATATTATCATTTTGCTTTGTCGCTGTCTCCGCGTTAGCGTGGTAGCGCAAGGAAACAGACGAAAGAATGGCCCAACCCACCCACATACACATGTATATACATACACGTCCACACACGCAAAGATACATACCTATACATCTCAAAGTATACATATATATACACACACCGACATATACATATGTACACATGTACATAATTCATACTGTCTGCCTTAATTCATTCCCATCGCCACCTCGCCACACATGGAATAACAACCTTCTCCCCCCTCATGTGTGCCCGGTAGTGCTAGGAAAAGACAACAAAGGTCCCATTCGCTCACATTCAGTCTCTAGCTGTCATGTAATAATGCACCGAAACCACAGCTCCCTTTCCACATCTAGGCCCCAGCAGAACTTTCGATGGTTTACCCAAGATTCTTCACATGCCCTGGTTCAATCAATTAAAAGCATGTCGTCCCCGGTATACCACATCGTTCCAATTGACACTATTCTTTGCACGCCTCTCACCCTCTGCATGTGCAGGCCCCGATCACTCAAAATCTTTTTCACTCCATCTTTCCACCTCCAATTTGGTCTCCCACTTCTCCTCGTTACCTCCACCTCTGAAACATTACCCTCTTTGTCAATCTTTCCTCACTCATTCTCTTCTTGTGATCAAACCATTTCAAAACACCCTTTTCTGCTCTCTCAACCACACTCTTTTTATTACCACACATCTCTCTTACCCTATTTTTACTTACTCGATCAGACCACCTCACACCACATAATGTCCTCAAACATCTCACTTCCAACACATCCACCTCCTTCGCAAAACTCTATCCATAGCCCACGCCTCGCAACCATACAACATCGTTGGAACGACTATTCCTTCAAACATACCCATTTTTGCTTTCGAAGATAATGTTCTCGACTTCCACACACTCTTCAACGCTCCCAGAATTTTCGCCCCCTCCCCCACCCTATGATTCACTTCCGCTTCCATGGTTCTATCAGCTGCCAGATCCACTCCAAGATATCTAAAACACATTACTTCCTCCAGTTTTTCTCCATTCAAACTTACCTCCCAATTAACTTGACTCTCAACCCTACTGTACCTAATAACCTTGCTCTTGTTCACATTTACTCTTATATATATATATATATATATATATATATATATATATATATATATATATATATATATATATATATATATATATATATATATATATATATATATATATATATATATATATGTATATATATATATATATTTTTTTTTTTTTCCTTTGTCGCTGTCTCCCGCGTTTGCGAGGTAGCGCAAGGAAACAGACGGAAAGAAATGGCCCAACCCACCCCCATACACATGTATATACATACGTCCACACACGCAAATATACATACCTACACAGCTTTCCATGATTTACCCCAGACGCTTCACATGCCCTGATTCAATCCACTGACAGCACGTCAACCCCGGTATACCACATCGATCCAATTCACTCTATTCCTTGCCCTCCTTTCACCCTCCTGCATGTTCAGGCCCCGATCGCATTCACTCCATCTTTCCACCTATATATATATATATATATATATATATATATATATATATATATATATATATATATATATATATATATATATATATATATATATATATATATATATATATATATATATATATATATTTTCCCTGGGGATAGGGGAGAAAGAATACTTCCCACTTATTCCCTGCGTGTCGTAGAAGGCGACTAAAAGGGAAGGGAGCGGGGGGCTGGAAATCCTCCCCTCTCATTTTTTTTTTTTTTTTTTTTTTTTTTTTTTTTTCCAAAAGAGGGAACAGAGAAGAGGGCCAGGTGAGGATATTCCCTCAAAGGCCCAGTCCTCTGTTCTTAACGCTACCTCGCTATCGCGGGAAATAGCGAATAGTATGAAAAAAAAAAAAAAAAAAAAAAAATATATATATATATATATATATGTGTGTGGTGTGAGGTGGTTTGATCGAGTAAGTAACGTAAGGGTAAGAGAGATGTGTGGAAATAAAAAGAGCGTGGTCGAGAGAGCAGAAGAGGGTGTTTTGAAATGGTTTGGGCACATGGAGAGAATGAGTGAGGAGAGATTGACCAAGAGGATATATGTGTCGGAGGTGGAGGGAACGAGGAGAAGAGGGAGACCAAATTGGAGGTGGAAAGATGGAGTGAAAAAGATTTTGTGTGATCGGGGCCTGAACATGCAGGAGGGTGAAAGGAGGGCAAGAAATAGAGTGAATTGGAGTCATGTGGTATACAGGGGCTGACGTGCTGTCAGTGGATTGAAGCAAGGCATGTGAAGCGTCTGGGGTAAACCATGGAAAGCTGTGTAGGTATGTATATTTGCGTGTGTGGACGTGTGTATGTACATGTGTATGGGGGGGGGGGGGTTGGGCCATTTCTTTCGTCTGTTTCCTTGCGCTACCTCGCAAACGCGGGAGACAGCGACAAAGTAAAAAAAAAAAAAAAAAAAAAAAAAAAATATATATATATATATATATATATATATATATATATATATATGTATATATATATATATATATATATATATATATATATATATATATATATATATATATATATATATATATATATATATATATATATACATATATATATATATATATATATATATATATATATATATATATATATATATATATATATATATATGTATATATATATATATATATATATATATATATATATATATATATATATATATATATATATATATATATATATATATATATATATATATATATATATATATATATATATATATATATATATATATATATGTATATAAAGTGCGTAAGACAAGGGAGCAAATGGGATCTTCGGTGAAGGGCGGAAATGGGGAGGTGATAACAAGTAGTGGTGATGTGAGAAGGAGATGGAGTGAGTATTTTGAAGGTTTGTTGAATGTGTTTGATGATAGAGTGGCAGATATAGGGTGTTTTGGTCGAGGTGGTGTGCAAAGTGAGAGGGTTAGGGAAAATGATTTGGTAAACAGAGAAGAGGTAGTGAAAGCTTTGCGGAAGATGAAAGCCGGCAAGGCAGCAGGTTTGGATGGTATTGCAGTGGAATTTATTAAAAAAGGGGGTGACTGTATTGTTGACTGGTTGGTAAGGTTATTTAATGTATGTATGACTCATGGTGAGGTGCCTGAGGATTGGCGGAATGCGTGCATAGTGCCATTGTACAAAGGCAAAGGGGATAAGAGTGAGTGCTCAAATTACAGAGGTATAAGTTTGTTGAGTATTCCTGGTAAATTATATGGGAGGGTATTGATTGAGAGGGTGAAGGCATGTACAGAGCATCAGATTGGGGAAGAGTAGTGTGGTTTCAGAAGTGGTAGAGGATGTGTGGATCAGGTGTTTGCTTTGAAGAATGTATGTGAGAAATACTTAGAAAAGCAAATGGATTTGTATGTAGCATTTATGGATCTGGAGAAGGCGTATGATAGAGTTGATAGAGATTCTCTGTGGAAGGTATTAAGAATATATGGTGTGGGAGGAAAGTTGTTAGAAGCAGTGAAAAGTTTTTATCGAGGATGTAAGGCATGTGTACGTGTATATATATATATATATATATATATATATATATATATATATATATATATATATATATATATATATATATATATATATATATATATATATATATATATATATATATATATATATATATATATATATTTATATAAATATATATATATATATATATATATATATATATATATATATTTTTTTTTTATTTATACTCTGTCGCTGTCTCCCGCGTTTGCGAGGTAGCGCAAGGAAACAGACGAAAGAAATGGCCCAACCCCCCCCATACACATGTATATACATACGTCCACACACGCAAATATACATACCTACACAGCTATCCATGGTTTACCCCAGACGCTTCACATGCCTTGATTCAATCCACTGACAGCACGTCAACCCCGGTATACCACATCGCTCCAATTCACTCTATTCCTTGCCCTGCTTTCACCCTCCTGCATGTTCAGGCCCCGATCACACAAAATCTTTTTCACTCCATCTTTCCACCTCCAATTTGGTCTCCCTCTTCTCCTCGTTCTCTCCACCTCCGACACATATATCCTCTTGGTCAACCTTTCCTCACTCATTCTCTCCATGTGCCCAAACCATTTCAAAACACCCTCTTCTGCTCTCTCAACCACGCTCTTTTTATTTCCACACATCTCTCTTACCCTTACGTTACATACTCGATCAAACCACCTCACACCACACATTGTCCTCAAACATCTCATTTCCAGCACATCCATCATCCTGCGCACCACTCTATCCATAGCCCACGCCTCGCAACTATACAACATTGTTGGAACCACTATTCCTTCAAACATACCCATTTTTGCTTTCCGAGATAATGTTCTCGACTTCCACACATTCTTCAAGGCTCCCAGAATTTTCGCCCCCTCCCCCACCCTATGATCCACTTCCGCTTCCATGTTTCCATCCGCTGCCAGATCCACTCCCAGATATCTAAAACACTTTACTTCCTCCAGTTTTTCTCCATATATATATATATATATATATATATATATATATATATATATATATATATATATATATATATATATATATATATATTTATATATATATATATATATATATATATATATATATATATATATATATATATATATATATATATATATATATATATATATATATATATATATATATATATATATGCGTCAGGCGTGGAGGGAACGAAGAGAAATGGGAGAAATAGCGAGGAAGCGCTAGGAGAAGACAACAAGGCCACATTCGTTCACAATCCGTCTCTAGCTGTCATGTGTAATGCACCAAAACCACAGCTTCCTTTCCACATCCCTGACCCACAAAACTTTCCATGGTTTACCTCAGACGCTTCACATGCCCTGGTTCAATCCATTGAGAGCAAGTCGACCCCGGTGTACCACATCGTTCCAATTCATTATATTCCTTGCAGCCCTTTCACCCTCCTGCATGTTTGGGCCCCGATCGCGCAAAAACTTTTTCACTCTATCTTTCCAACTCCAATTTGGTGTTCCATTTCTCCTCGTTCCCTCCACTCGTGACGCATATATCCTCATTGTCAATCTTTCCTCACTCATTCTCTCCATGTGACTAAACCATTTCAAAACACCCTCTTCTTCTCTCTCAACCACACTCTTTTTATTACTACACATGTCTCTTACCATTTTCATTGCTCACACCACATATTGTTCTCAAACATCTCATTCCCAACACATCCACCCTCCTCCGCACAACTCCATAGCCCACGTCTCGCAATCATGTAGCATTGTTGGAACCACTATTCCTTCAAACATACTCATTTCTGCTTTCCGAGATAATGTTTTCGCTTTCCACGCTTGGGAACTTGTCGTGTTTCATTTTCTCGGTTGACTCATAGAAATATCTTGATCAAGCGCAAAATTTTGATCCTTTCTATATTTATTTATTTATTCATTTTGCTTTGTCGGTGTCTCCTGCGTTAGCGAGGCAGCGCAAGGAAACAGACTAAAGAATGACCCAACCCTCCCATATACACATGTATATACATACACGTCCACACACGCAAATATAGATACCTATACATCTCAATGTACACATATATATTCACACACAGACATATTCATATATACACATGTACATAATTCATACTGTCTGCCTTTATTTGTTCCCATCGCCACCTCGCCGCACATGGAATAACAACCCCCTCCCCCTTCATATGTGCGAGGTAGCGCTAGGAAAAGACAACAAAGGCCCCATTCGTTCACACTCAGTCTCTAGCTGTCATGTAATAATGCACCGAAACCATAGCTCCCTTTCCACATCCAGGCCCCACACAACTTTCCATGGTTTACCCCAGACGCTTCACATGCCCTGGTTCAATCCATTGACAGCACGTCGACACCAGTATACCACATCGTTCCAATTTACTCTATTCCTTGCACGCCTTTCACCCTCCTGCATGTTCAGGCCCCGATCACTCAAAATCTTTTTCACTCCATTTTTCCACCTCCAATTTGGTCTCCCACTTCTCTTCGTTTCCTCCACCTCTGACACATATATCCTCTTTGTCAATCTTTCCTCACTCAATCTCTCCATGTGCCCAAACCATTTCAAAACACCCTCTTCTGCTCTCTCAACCACACTCTTTTTATTTCCACACATATTTCTTACCCTTACATTACTTACTCGATCAAACCACCTCACACCACATATTGTCCTCAAACATCTCATTTCCAGCACATCCACCCTCCTGCGCACAACTCTATTCATAGCCCACGCCTCGCAACCATACAACATTGTTGGAACCACTATTCCTTCAAACATACCCATTTTTGCTTTCCGAGATAATGTTCTCGACTTCAAAACATTCTTCAAGGCTCCCAGAATTTTCGCCCCTTCCCCCACCCTATGATTCACTTCCGCTTCCATGGTTCCATCCGCTGCCAGATCCACTCCCAGATATCTAAAACACTTTGCTTCCTCCAGTTTTTCTCCATTCAAACTTACCTCCCAATAGACTTGACCCTCAACGCTACTGTATCTAATAACCTTACTCTTATTCACAATTACTCTTAATTTTCTTGTTTCACTCACTTTACCAAACTCAGTCACCAGCTTCTGCAGTTTCTTAGATGAATCAGCCACTAGCGCTGTATCATCAGCAAACAACAACTGACTCACTTCCCAAGCTCTCTCATCCACAACAGACTTCATACTTGCCCCTCTTTCCAAAACTCTTGCATTCTCCTCCCTAACAACCCCATCCATAAACAAATTAAACAACCATGGAGACATCACACACCCCTGCCGCAAACCTACATTCACTGAGAACCAATCACTTTCCTCTCTTCCTACACGTACACATGCCTTACATCCTCGATAAAAACTTTTCACTGCTTCTAACAACTTGCCTCCCACACCATATATTCTTAAAACCTTCCACAGAGCATCTCTATCAAATCTATCATATGCCTTCTCCAGATCCATAAATCCTACATACAAATCCATTTGTTTTTCTCAGTATTTCTCACATACATTCTTCAAAGTAAACACCTGATCCACACATCCTCTACCACTTCTGAAACCACACTGCTCTTCCCCAATCTGATGCTCTGTACATGCTTTCACCCTCTCAATCAATACCCTCCCATATAATTTACCAGGAATACTCAACAAACTTATACCTCTGTAATTTGAGCACTCTCTCTTATCACCTTTGCCTTTGTACAATGGCACTATGCACGTATTCTGCCAATCCTCAGGCACCTCACCATGAATCATACATACATTAAATAACCTTACCAACCAGTCGACAATACAGTCACCCCGTTTTTTTTAATGAATTCCACAGCAATTCCACCCAAACCTGCTGCCTTGCCGGCTTTCATCTTCCGTAAAGCTTTTTCTACCTCTTCTCTATTTACCAAATCATTTTCCCTAACCCTCTCACTTTGCACACCACCTCGACCAAAACACCCTATATCTGCCACTCTATCAGCAAACACATTCAACAAACCTTCAAAATACTCACTCCATCTCCTTCTCACATCACCACTACTTGTTATCACCTCCCTATTAGCCCCCTTCACTGAAGTTCCCATTTGCTCCCTTGTCTCACGCACTTTATTTACCACCTTCCAAAACAACTTTTTATTCTCCCTGATATTTAATGATACTCTCTCACCTGAACTCTCATTTGCCCTCTTTTTCACCTCTTGCACCTTTCTCTTGACCTCCTGCCTCTTTCTTTTTTACCTCTCCCACTCATTTGCATTTTTTCCCTGCAAAATCGTCCAAATGCCTCTCTCTTCTCTTTCATTAATAATCTTACTTCTTCATCCCACCACTCACTACCTGTTTTAATCAACCCACCTCCCACGCTTCTCATGCCACAAGCATCTTTGGCGCAAGCCATCACTGCTTCCCTAAATACATCCCATTCCTCCCCCACTCCCCTTACCTTCTTTGTTCTCACCTTTTTCCATTCTGTCTCTCCTGGTACTTCCTCACACAAGTCTCCTTCCCAAGCTTACTTACTCTCACCACTCTCTTCACCCTAACATTCTCTATTCTTTTCTGAAAACCCCCACAAATTTTCTCCTTCGCTTCCACAAGATAATGATGAGATATCCCTCCAGTTGCACCTCTCAGCC
>NC_092287.1:13072458-13177458 GCF_036320965.1 Panulirus ornatus
CTCGGTTGACTCATAGAAATATCTTGATCAAGCGCAAAATTTTGATCCTTTCTATATTTATTTATTTATTCATTTTGCTTTGTCGGTGTCTCCTGCGTTAGCGAGGCAGCGCAAGGAAACAGACGAAAGAATGACCCAACCCTCACATATACACATGTATATACATACACGTCCACACACACAAATATAGATACCTATACATCTCAATGTACACATATATATTCACACACAGACATATACATATATACACATGTGCATAATTCATACTGTCTGCCTTTATTTGTTCCCATCGCCACCTCGCCGCACATGGAATAACAACCCCCTCCCCCTTCATATGTGCGAGGTAGCGCTAGGAAAAGACAACAAAGGCCCCATTCGTTCACACTCAGTCTCTAGCTGTCATGTAATAATGCACCGAAACCATAGCTCCCTTTCCACATCCAGGCCCCACACAACTTTCCATGGTTTACCCCAGACGCTTCACATGCCCTGGTTCAATCCATTGACAGCACGTCGACACCAGTATACCACATCGTTCCAATTTACTCTATTCCTTGCACGCCTTTCACCCTCCTGCATGTTCAGGCCCCGATCACTCAAAATCTTTTTCACTCCATTTTTCCACCTCCAATTTGGTCTCCCACTTCTCTTCGTTTCCTCCACCTCTGACACATATATCCTCTTTGTCAATCTTTCCGCACTCAATCTCTCCATGTGCCCAAACCATTTCAAAACACCCTCTTCTGCTCTCTCAACCACACTCTTTTTATTTCCACACATATCTCTTACCCTTACATTACTTACTCGATCAAACCACCTCACACCACATATTGTCCTCAAACATCTCATTTCCAGCACATCCACCCTCCTGCGCACAACTCTATTCATAGCCCACGCCTCGCAACCATACAACATTGTTGGAACCACTATTCCTTCAAACATACCCATTTTTGCTTTCCGAGATAATGTTCTCGACTTCAAAACATTCTTCAAGGCTCCCAGAATTTTCGCCCCCTCCCCCACCCTATGATTCACTTCCGCTTCCATGGTTCCATCCGCTGCCAGATCCACTCCCAGATATCTAAAACACTTTGCTTCCTCCAGTTTTTCTCCATTCAAACTTACCTCCCAATAGACTTGACCCTCAACGCTACTGTATCTAATAACCTTACTCTTATTCACAATTACTCTTAATTTTCTTGTTTCACTCACTTTACCAAACTCAGTCACCAGCTTCTGCAGTTTCTTAGATGAATCAGCCACTAGCGCTGTATCATCAGCAAACAACAACTGACTAACTTCCCAAGCTCTCTCATCCACAACAGACTTCATACTTGCCCCTCTTTCCAAAACTCTTGCATTCTCCTCCCGAACAACCCCATCCATAAACAAATTAAACAACCATGGAGACATCACACACCCCTGCCGCAAACCTACATTCACTGAGAACCAATCACTTTCCTCTCTTCCTACACGTACACATGCCTTACATCCTCGATAAAAACTTTTCACAGCTTCTAACAACTTGCCTCCCACACCATATATTCTTAAAACCTTCCACAGAGCATCTCTATCAAATCTATCATATGCCTTCTCCAGATCCATAAATCCTACATACAAATCCATTTGTTTTTCTCAGTATTTCTCACATACATTCTTCAAAGTAAACACCTGATCCACACATCCTCTACCACTTCTGAAACCACACTGCTCTTCCCCAATCTGATGCTCTGTACATGCTTTCACCCTCTCAATCAATACCCTCCCATATAATTTACCAGGAATACTCAACAAACTTATACCTCTGTAATTTGAGCACTCTCTCTTATCACCTTTGCCTTTGTACAATGGCACTATGCACGTATTCTGCCAATCCTCAGGCACCTCACCATGAATCATACATACATTAAATAACCTTACCAACCAGTCGACAATACAGTCACCCCATTTTTTTAATAAATTCCACAGCAATTCCACCCAAACCTGCTGCCTTGCCGGCTTTCATCTTCCGTAAAGCTTTTTCTACCTCTTCTCTATTTACCAAATCATTTTCCCTAACCCTCTCACTTTGCACACCAACTCGACCAAAACACCCTATATCTGCCACTCTATCAGCAAACACATTCAACAAACCTTCAAAATACTCACTCCATCTCCTTCTCACATCACCACTACTTGTTATCACCTCCCTATTAGCCCCCTTCACTGAAGTTCCCATTTGCTCCCTTGTCTCACGCACTTTATTTACCACCTTCCAAAACAACTTTTTATTCTCCCTGATATTTAATGATACTCTCTCACCTGAACTCTCATTTGCCCTCTTTTTCACCTCTTGCACCTTTCTCTTGACCTCCTGCCTCTTTCTTTTATATCTCTCCCACTCATTTGCATTTTTTCCCTGCAAAATCGTCCAAATGCCTCTCTCTTCTCTTTCATTAATAATCTTACTTCTTCATCCCACCACTCACTACCTGTTTTAATCAACCCACCTCCCACGCTTCTCATGCCACAAGCATCTTTGGCGCAAGCCATCACTGCTTCCCTAAATACATCCCATTCCTCCCCCACTCCCCTTACCTCCTTTGTTCTCACCTTTTTCCATTCAGTCTCTCCTGGTACTTCCTCACACAAGTCTCCTTCCCAAGCTTACTTACTCTCACCACTCTCTTCACCCCAACATTCTCTATTCTTTTCTGAAAACCCCCACAAATTTTCTCCTTCGCTTCCACAAGATAATGATGAGATATCCCTCCAGTTGCACCTCTCAGCCAATTGACATCCAAAAGTCTCTCTTTCGTGCATCTATCAATTAACACGTAATCCAATAACGCTCTCTGGCCATCTCTCCTACTTACATTCGTATACTTACGTATATCTCGCTTTTTAAACCAGGTATTCACAATCACCAGGCCTTTTTCAGCACATAAATATACAAGCTCTTCACCATTTCCATTTACAACACTGAGCTCTCCATGTATACCAATTATACCCTCAACTGCCACATTACTCACCTTTGCATTCAAATCACCCAACACTATAACCCGGTCTCGTGCATCAAAACCACTAACACATTTATTTATCTGCTCCCAAAACACTTGCCTCTCATGATCTTTCTTCTTATGCCCAGGTGCATATGCACCAATAATCATCCATCTCTCTCCATCAACTTTAAGTTTTACCCATATCAATCTAGAATTTACTTTCTTACACTCTATCACATACTCCCACAACTCCTGATTCAGGAGTAGTGCTACTCCTTCCCTTGCTCTTGTCCTCTCACTAACCCCTGACTTTACTCCCAAGACATTCCCAATCCACTCTTCCCCTTTACTCTTTAGCTTTCTTTCACTCAGAGCCAAAACATTCAGGTTCCTTTCTTCAAACATACTACCTATCTCTCGTTTTTTCTCATCTTTATTACATCGACACACATTTAGACACCCCATTCTGAGCCTTCGAGGAGGATGGGCACTCCTCGCGTGACTCCTTCTTCTGTTTCCCCTTCTAGAAAGTTAAAATACAATGAGGGGAGGGTTTCTGGACCCCCGCTCCTGTCCCCTTTAGTCGCCTTCTACGACACGTGAGGAATGCGTGGGAAGTATTCTTTCTCCCCTATATATATATATATATATATATATATATATATATATATATATATATATATATATATATATATATATATATATATATTTTTTTTTTTTGTCGCTGTCTCCCGCGTTTGAGAGGTAGCGCAAGGAAACAGACGAAAGAAATGGCCCAACCCACCCCCATACACATGTATATACATACGTCCACACACGCAAATATACATACCTACACAGCTTTCCATGGTTTACCCCAGACGCTTCACATGCCCTGATTCAATCCACCGACAGCACGTCAACCCCGGTATACCCCATCGCTCCAATTCACTCTATTCCTTGCCCTCCTTTCACCCTCCTGCATGTTTAGGCCCCGATCACACAAAATCTTCTTCACTCCATATTTCCACCTCCAATTTGGTCTCCCTCTTCTCCTCGTTCCCTCCACCTCCGACACATATATCCTCTTGGTCAATCTTTCCTCACTCATTCTCTCCATGTGCCCAAACCACTTCAAAACACCCTCTTCTGCTCTCTCAACCACGCTCTTTTTATTTCCACACATATCTCTTACCCTTACGTTACTTACTCGATCAAACCACCTCCCACCACACATTGTCCTCAAACATCTCATTTCCAGCACATCCATCCTCCTGCGCACCACTCTATCTATAGCCCACGCCTCGCAACCATACAACTTTGTTGGAACTACTATTCCTTCAAACATACCCATTTTTGCTTTCCGAGATAATGTTCTCGACTTCCACACATTCTTCAAGGCCCCCAGAATTTTCGCCCCCTACCCCACCCTATGATCCACTTCCGCTTCCATGGTTCCATCCGCTGCCAGATCCACTCCCAGATATCTAAAACACTTCACTTCCTCCAGTTTTTCTCCATTCAAACTCACCTCCCAATTGACTTGACCCTCAACCCTACTGTACCTAATAACCTTGCTATATATAATAACCTTGGAAAAGATGCTTGTGGCATGAGAAGAGTGGGAGGTGGGTTGATTAGAAAGGGTAGTGAGTGGTGGGATGAAGAAGTAAGAGTATTAGTGAAAGAGAAGAGACAGGCATTTGGACGATTTTTGCAGGGAAAAAATGCAATTGAGTGGGAGATGTATAAAAGAAAGAGACAGGAGGTTAAGAGAAAGGTGCAAGAGGTGAAAAAAGGGCAAATGAGAGTTGAGGTGAGAGAGTATCATTAAATTTTAGGGAGAATAAAAAGATGTTCTGGAAGGAGGTAAATAAAGTGCGTAAGACAAGGGAGCAAATGGGAACTTCAGTGAAGGGCGCAAATGGGGAGGTGATAACAAGTAGTGGTGATGTGAGAAGGAGATGGAGTGAGTATTTTGAAGGTTTGTTGAATGTGTTTGATGATAGAGTGGCAGATATAGGGTGTTTTGGTCGAGGTGGTGTGCAAAGTGAGAGGGTTAGGGAAAATGATTTGGTAAACAGAGAAGAGGTATTGAAAGCTTTGCGGAAGATGAAAGCCGGCAAGGCAGCAGGTTTGGATGGTATTGCAGTGGAATTTATTAAAAAAGGGGGTGATTGTATTGTTGACTGGTTGGTAAGGTTATTTAATGTATGTATGACTCATGGTGAGGTGCCTGAGGATTGGCGGAATGCGTACATAGTGCCATTGTACAAAGGGAAAGGGGATAAGAGTGAGTGCTCAAATTACAGAGGTATAAGTTTGTTGAGTATTCCTGGTAAATTATATGGGAGGGTATTGATTGAGAGGGTGAAGGCATGTACAGAGCATCAGATTGGGGAAGAGCAGTGTGGTTTCAGAAGTGGTAGAGGATGTGTGGATCAGGTGTTTGCTTTGAAGAATGTATGTGAGAAATACTTAGAAAAGCAAATAGATTTGTATGTAGCATTTATGGATCTGGAGAAGGCATATGATAGAGTTGATAGAGATGCTCTGTGGAAGGTATTAAGAATATATGGTGTGGGAGGAAAGTTGTTAGAAGCAGTGAAAAGTTTTTATCGAGGATGTAAGGCATGTGTACGTGTAGGAAGAGAGGAAAGTGATTGGTTCTCAGTGAATGTAGGTTTGCGGCAGTGGTGTGTGATGTCTCCATGGTTGTTTAATTTGTTTATGGATGGGGTTGTTAGGGAGGTAAATGCAAGAGTTTTGGAAAGAGGGGCAAGTATGAAGTCTGTTGGGGATGAGAGAGCTTGGGAAGTGAGTCAGTTGTTGTTCGCTGATGATACAGCGCTAGTGGCTGATTCATGTGAGAAACTGTAGAAGCTGGTGACTGAGTTTGGTAAAGTGTGTGGAAGAAGAAAGTTAAGAGTAAATGTGAATAAGAGCAAGGTTATTAGGTACAGTAGGGTTGAGGGTCAAGTCAATTGGGAGGTGAGTTTGAATGGAGAAAAAATGGAGGAAGTGAAGTGTTTTAGATATCTGGGAGTGGATCTGGCAGCGGATGGAACCATGGAAGCGGAAGTGGATCATAGGGTGGGGGAGGGGGTGAACATTCTGGGGGCCTTGAAGAATGTGTGGAAGTCGAGAACATTATCTCGGGAAGCAAAAATGGGTATGTTTGAAGGAATAGTGGTTCCAACAATGTTGTATGGTTGCGAGGCGTGGGCTATGGATAGACTTGTGCGCAGGAGGATGGATGTGCTGGAAATGAGATGTTTGAGGACAATGTGTGGTGTGAGGTGGTTTGATCGAGTGAGTAACGTAAGGGTAAGAGAGATGTGTGGAAATAAAAAGAGCGTTGTTGAGAGAGCAGAAGAGGGTGTTTTGAAGTGGTTTGGGCACATGGAGAGAATGAGTGAGGAAAGATTGACCAAGATGATATATGTGTCGAGGTGGAGGGAACGAGGAGAAGAGGGAGACCAAATTGGAGGTGGAAAGATTGAGTGAAAAAGATTTTGTGTGATCGGGGCCTGAACATGCAGGAGGGTGAAAGGAGGGCAAGGAATAGAGTGAATTGGAGCGATGTGGTATACCGGGGTTGACGTGCTGTCAGTGGATTGAATCAAGGCATGTGAAGCGTCTGGGGTAAACCATGGAAAGCTGTGTAG
Source organism: Panulirus ornatus (assembly GCF_036320965.1). Taxonomy (NCBI): domain Eukaryota; kingdom Metazoa; phylum Arthropoda; class Malacostraca; order Decapoda; family Palinuridae; genus Panulirus; species Panulirus ornatus. The sequence continues at coordinate 13,079,087 of NC_092287.1, forward strand.
GTGTGTATATTTGCGTGTGTGGACGTATGTATATACATGTGTATGGGGGGGGGGGTTGGGCCATTTCTTTCGTCTGTTTCCTTGCGCTACCTCGCAAACGCGGGAGACAGCGACAAAGTATAATAAAAAAAAAAAATATATATATATATATATATATATATATATATATATATATATATATATATATATATATATATATATATATATATATATATATAACAAGTAGTGGTGATGTGAGAAGGAGATGGAATGAGTATTTTGAAGGTTTGTTGAATGTGTTTGATGATAGAGTGGCAGATATAGGGTGTTTTGGTCGAGGTGGTGTGCAAAGTGAGAGGGTTAGGGAAAATGATTTGGTAAACAGAGAAGAGGTAGTGAAAGCTTTGCGGAAGAGGAAAGCCGGCAAGGCAGCAGGTTTGGATGGTATTGCAGTGGAATTTATTAAAAAAGGGGGTGATTGTATTGTTGTCTGGTTGGTAAGGTTATTTAATGTATGTATGACTCATGGTGAGGTGACTGAGGATTGGCGGAATGCGTGCATAGTGCCATTGTACAAAGGCAAAGGGGATAAGAGTTAGTGCTCAAATTATAGAGGTATAAGTTTGTTGAGTATTCCTGGTAAATTATATGGGAGGGTATTGATTGAGAGGGTGAAGGCATGTACAGAGCATCAGATTGGGGAAGAGCAGTGTGGTTTCAGAAGTGGTAGAGGATGTATGGATCAGGTGTTTGCTTTGAAGAATGTATGTGAGAAATACTTAGAAAAGCAAATGGATTTGTATGTAGCATTTATGGATCTGGAGAAGGCATATGATAGAGTTGATAGAGATGCTCTGTGGAAGGTATTAAGAATATATGGTGTGGGAGGAAAGTTGTTAGAAGCAGTGAAAAGTTTTTATCGAGGATGTAAGGCATGTGTACGTGTAGGAAGAGAGGAAAGTGATTGGTTCTCAGTGAATGTAGGTTTGAGGCAGGGGTGTGTGATGTCTCCATGGTTGTTTAATTTGTTTATGGATGGGGTTGTTAGGGAGGTAAATGCAAGAGTTTTGGAAAGAGGGGCAAGTATGAAGTCTGTTGGGGATGATAGAGCTTGGGAAATGAGTCAGTTGTTGTTCGCTGATGATACAGCGCTGGTGGCTGATTCATGTGAGAAACTGCAGAAGCTCGTGACTGAGTTTGGTAAAGTGTGTGGAAGAAGAAAGTTAAGAGTAAATGTGAATAAGAGCAAGGTTATTAGGTACAGTAGGGTTTAGGGTCAAGTCAATTGGGAGGTGAGTTTGAATGGAGAAAAACTGGAGGAAGTGAAGTGTTTTAGATATCTGGGAGTGGATCTGGCAGCGGATGGAACCATGGAAGCGTAAGTGGATCATAGGGTGGGGGAGGGGGCGAAAATTCTGGGGGCCTTGAAGAATGTGTGGAAGTCGAGAACATTATCTCGGAAAGCAAAAATGGGTATGTTTGAAGGAATAGTGGTTCCAACAATGTTGTATGGTTGCGAGGCGTGGGCTATGGATGGAGTTGTGCGCAGGAGGATGGATGTGCTTGAAATGAGATGTTTGAGGACAATGTGTGGTGTGAGGTGGTTTGATCGAATGAGTAACGTAAGGGTAAGAGAGATGTGTGGAAATAAAAAGAGCGTGGTTGAGAGAGCAGAAGAGGGTGTTTTGAAGTGGTTTGGGCACATGGAGAGAATGAGTGAGGAAAGATTGACCAAGAGGATATATGTGTCGGAGGTGAAGGGAACGAGGAGAAGAGGGAGACCAAATTGGAGGTGGAAAGATGGAGTGAAAAAGATTTTGTGTGATCGGGGCCTGAACATGCAGGAGGGTGAAAAGAGGGCAAGGAATAGAGTGAATTGGAGCGATGTGGTATACCGGGGTTGACGTGCTGTCAGTGGATGGAATCAAGGCATGTGAAGCGTCTGGGGTAAACCATGGAAAGCTGTGTAGGTATGTATATTTGCGTGTGTGGACGTATGTATATACATGTGTGTGGGGGGGGGGGTTGGTCCATTTCTTTCGTCTGTTTCCTTGCGCTACCTCGCAAACGCGGGAGACAGCGACAAAGTATAATAAAAAATATATATATATATATATATATATATATATATATATATATATATATATATATATATATATATATATATATATGAAGTGGACGTTACCCTGAAACGGGACGGAGAGCTTGATTGACTTTAGACTGACTGCCGGAATTACTATTCGAACCCATGAATCAGATCCCGTGCGGCCCATGAATCCTTCACGACAAGCAAAGCTAACCGCCACACCACGGGGGTCCATAGACATAGTAGTATAGAGAGAACAATCCCAAGGAAATCAGTACAACGTAACCTTTCTTAACGGGTGTTGCTTCTTGGAGTCTTTTCGAGATTTTTTACAATTAGAACTGCCGATGGTAAGGTATCGACGGCCATGAAGGAGGGAAGGAAGGAAGGAGGCTGTTGGTGGCAGAGTAAGAGGAGGTTGACCATTGATGGGAGAGCGTCTAGATCAGAACCTGATTTTTATATGCCCACACGAAGGTGCTTGTAACTGTTGCATGACCAGGTTAGATAAACATAGGGGAAAATTCCATTCGGGAATTTAGGAAGCAGCCGTTGCGAATTCATTTTCTGCGGTCATGCTTCTCGGTGAGCGGAATATTATCTAATAAAGCAGTGTATTATTGCCATCAACCTCCCCTTCTTGAGAGATACAGGTGACTGCTGTTTCCACATAGAGTTAGAAAAAGATACGTTTCAAAATCTCGTGAAGGTTCGGTTCGACAAGCTTCCCTTTAGTGGCATGAGAACTCTCAAGTATGTAATCATAGTTGGGTAAGGAATGAACACCTCAACTTGAGTACAAAATCTGTCAATAAAGGCGTCGTCTTTTAATGGAGAATATTGTGTCTTAAAGACAGCAGGAAGCATTGTTAAAGCTGGGTTTCGTTAGAGACTAAGCCTCGTAGTTACGGTTATGTTTATCCTTGTAAAGAAATTATCAAACACTTTCTCTACTCTCCTTCACTTCTTCAGTAATGGAGGTCCCTGTGGAGAAAAGGTTTGATTGCCTGAAACATCCTGCACCACAGGAGGTAGGAAGTTTAGGAAACAGATGGATAACAGGAGAGAGTATCGGCTCAAGAAGAAAACTCAGGAAACCAATTATGATCCAAGATGAGGACTAGGGAGAGACTGAAATGATTTCGGTTGACAGAAACGACCTTTGCTATGAATCAAACATCTTTTCTAAACCTTTCAACCAAGCGTGTTTGCTTCTATTGAGAATGGGAATCCTTATTGACTTCTAGTTCTTGGAGCTGCAGAATTTGAGGGTGATATAATTCACAGAAAGACCGCTATAGAGCGTATTCGTTGCTCAAGCCTCACTAGGGTTACCGAGTCATCTATTGGGCTATAGACGAAGTTATAAGACATGATGAGACTATAGTAAGTCTGTTTGTATACTGGCTCGCTTCTTCAATGGATAACTGCAGGTATGAGAAGCGAGAAAGTCATGGTAAGTGGCTTGGTGAAAAGATAAGAGGTGAAAGCCTTGCATAAGATGAAATGTGTCAAAGTTGCTAGAGCGCGTATGTATCGGTGAGGTGCCTCAGGACACACGGAATGTATGTATAGTGCTACTATGTGATAAAAGTAATCTTCAGCATACAGAGGTACGTGTTCATTGAGTAATCCTGGTAAGCTTATGAGAAAAGTGATGATTGAGAGTATCATACTGAGGAGGAACAGTATGGTTTCAGGGGTGGTAGAGGATGTCAAGTGTTACCTCTGAAGAATCTGTGAGAAAAGTACTTTGAGAAAGAGAAGGATTTGTATGTGGCATTTATGGATGTGGAGGAAGCATATGAAGATCACCAACACCAATGTCGCAGTGCTGGGTCTGTTGGTGATCATCTCTCCTATGTGATTCACCTCTGTCTGAGATTTTGTTGATTTTTTTTTTGGTATGGCTTGACATCTCCAGAGCAATTGACGAGGTGTAAGTCTTTGATTTATAAGCTCCCTGTCTTTGTTTTCTCTATTCCTCTCAGTTCCTCAATGTAAAGATCCCTCTCTGGCGTATTCTCTGCAGTATTCTATGGGAGTGCGACTTCCCTCTTTACATGCTATCATAATGTTGTTCCATAAGGTTTCCTCCTGTTACCTAATCTTTCTTCGTTCTCTGTAAACGATCCACTCTCTTCTGATTTCAGTGCTACTCGCTCCTCCGCTGATGAATCCACTTTACGCAATGCAACCTCTCTTTCTCTTTCCTCCTCCCCCTTCTCCTCCTCCTTGCACTCTTCCCCTCTCTCTTACTGAGATAAATTCTCTCTCATTTCGGACTTGCGCAGTGTCTCGCAATGAAGTCTAATAGCGCTAAAAAGGCACTATACATCCCCCCACATTCACTGTCTAGGACCTCATTCGTTTCCCTCCGTTGAATTTTAAAACAACACAACTCAACCCTGTAATTACATATAAACATGGTGGGCCTAACATATCCTCCACTCGGTCCTGGAAACCCCACATAATGAACATCATAAAGGATGCTTTCTAAAAAAGCTGGATGCGCTGTACGGGTGTGGTAACTATTCTTGCCGCAGCTGTTTCATAACTATAGGGATTTTATTCCTCCTTGAATTGGAGTATTGCTCACACATCTCGGCTGGTTCATCCTACACTTCTCCCTTATCTCCTTATCAAAAGCCTTCCGTCTCATTGATTCTGGCGCCGCTTCTCTTCAACCATCCCTCTATGTCCGCCGCAGTATAACTACTCTCTCTCTCTCTCTCTCTCTCTCTCTCTCTCTCTCTGTCTCTCTCTCTCTCTCTCTCTCTCTCTCTCTCTCTCTCTCTCTCTCTCTCTCGTATAGGTTTTTATTCTCGCTTGTGTTCCCACGAGCTCTCTGCATGTGCCCGTGCCCCTCTAAAAACTCAGATCTGAGGCATATGCCTAGCTGTTGCTTCTTACAGTTTATCTGTGGAGACCGGTCATTCGAGGATAAGCCGTTGTAATACCCCTCCTCACTCATCGAACATCTAAGCTGTGGAATTCTCTTCCCTCTCTCCCTCTTCCTAAATTTATGAGTCAGGTCTACAAACGCCAACCTGGGGAGCCCAAATTAACTTATACGGTCTTTTCCTCGCACATTTTTATTTCAACCGAGATTGATGTTGACTACGACATGTTTAGCTCGTGCCATATTCGTAATGATAATAGAAAACGTACACCTGATTGGATGGTGTTTACAACTGGGTTGGGTGGATGGTTTTTAGTGCTGGTTGGGTCAATTAGGTGTGTATGTGTTTTGTCATTGATGTGAGTTTAGGTTGCTGAAGTGTGAGGCAAAGATAAGCTCAATTTCTTTTCTTGTTTGGAGGATGGTGTTTTTATGGAGCGGTTTGGCTGTAAATAATCTAATGCTGTAATAAGGTGATCACTGAGGATAGTGAGATGAGATGTTATTGGGAACGTTTATGTCTTATTGTGTAGGCATAGAGTAGCAGTGGTTGTTCTGAGTGCTCTGTTTTATGTGGATTGCTTATTTGTAACATTTGCCTCTCTTCTCTCAAACATTACACTCTTCCCAACTCAGAAACCTACTTTTGCAGATTCTGACTCGAATCTGCCACCAGCGCAGTGCCATCAGTGAACAGTAATTCTCTCTCTCTCTCTCTCTCTCTCTCTCTCTCTCTCTCTCTCTCTCTCTCTCTCTCTCTCTCTCTCTCTCTCTCTCTCTCTCTCTCTCTCTCTCTCTCTCTCCAAGATCTACATGCTCTTTTTCTCAAACCTTTTACGTTTACCTCCCTCACCATCCCGTCCATTAACAGATTAAACAACCATGGTGAAATCACACAGCCCCACCGTAGACCCATCTTCGCTTAGAACCACACCCTGCTCTCTTTCCACCCGCACACTCGCCGTACTCTTTCCATAAAAAAACTCCTCGTTGTTTCCATATCCCTGACCCACAAAACTTTCCATGGTTTACCTCAGACGCTTCACATGCCCTGGTTCAATCCATTGAGAGCAAGTCGACCCCGGTGTACCACACCGTTCCAATTCATTATATTCCTTGCAGCCCTTTCACCCTTTCACCCCGATCGCTCAAAATCTTTTTCACTCTATCTTTCCAACTCCAATTTGGTCTCTCATTTCTCCTCGTTCCCTCCACTCATGACGCATATATCCTCATTGTCAATCTTTTCTCACTCATTCTCTCCATGTGACTAAACCATTTCAAAACACCCTCTTCTTCTCTCTCAACCACACTCTTTTTATTACTACACATGTCTCTTACCATTTTCATTGCTCACACCACATATTGTTCTCAAACATCTCATTCCCAACACATCCACCCTCCTCCGCACAACTCCATAGCCCACGTCTCACAAACATATAGCATTGTTGGAACCACTATTCCTTCAAACATACTCATTTCTGCTTTCCGAGATAATGTTTTCGCTTTCCACGCTTGGGAACTTGTCGTGTTTCATTTTCTCGGTTGACTCATACAAATATCTTGATCACGCGCAAAATTTTGATCCTTTCTATATTTATTTATTTATCTATTTTGCTTTGTCGCTGTCTCCTGCGTTAGCGAGGTAGCGCAAGGAAACAGACGAAAGAATCGCCCAACCCTCCCACATACACATGTATATACATACACGTCCACACACGCAAATATAAATACCTATACATCTCAATGTTCACATATATATACACACACAGACATATACATATATACATATGTACATAATTCATACTATCTGCCTTTATTTGTTCCCATCGCCACCTCGCCACACATGGAATAACAAACCCCCTCCCCCTTCCTGTGTGCGAGGTAGCGCTAGGAAAAGACAACAAAGGCCCAATTCGTTCACACTCAGTCTCTAGCTGTCATGTAATAATGCACCGAAACCATAGCTCCCTTTCCACATCCAGGCCCCACACAACTTTCCATGGTTTACCCAAGACGCTTCACATGCCTTGATTCAATCCATTGACAGCACGTCAACCCCGGTATACCACATCGATCCAATTCACTCTATTCCTTGCACGCCTTTCACCCTCCTGCATGTTCAGGCACCGATCACACAAAATCTTTTTCACTCCATCTTTCCAACTCCAGTTTTGTCTCCCACTTCTCCTCGTTCCCTCCACCTCCGACACATATATCCTCTTGGTCAATCTTTCCTCACTCATTCTCTCCATGTGCCCAAACCATTTCAAAACACCCTCTTCTGCTCTCTCAACTACACTTTTTTTATTTCCACACATCTCTCTTACCCTTACGTTACTTACTCGATCAAACCACCTCACACAACACATTGTCCTCAAACATCTCATTTCCAGCACATCCATCCTCTTGCGCACATCTCTATACATAGCCCACGCCTCGTAACCATACAACATTGTTGGAACCACTATTCCTTCAAACATACCCATTTTTGCTTTCCGAGATAATGTCCTCGACTTCCACACATTCTTCAAGGCTCCCAGAATTTTCGCCCCCTCCCCCACCCTATGATCCACTTCCGCTTCCATGGTTCCATCCGCTGCCAGATCCACTCCCAGATATCTAAAACACTTTACTTCCTCCAGTTTTTCTCCATTCAAACTTACCTCCCAATTGACTTGACCCTCAACCCTACTGTACCTAATATCCTTGCTCTTATTCACATTTACTCTTAACTTTCTTCTTTCACACACTTTACCAAACTCAGTCACCAGCTTCTGCAGTTTCTCACATGAATCAGCCACCAGCGCTGTATCATCAGCGAACAACAACTGACTCACTTCCCAAGCTCTCTCATCCCCAACAGACTTCACACTTGCCCCTGTTTCCAAAACTCTTGCATTCACCTCCCTAACAACCCTATCCATAAACAAATTACACACACCCCTGCCGCAAACCTACATTCACTGAGAACCAATCACTTTCCTCTCTTCCTACACGTAAACATGCCTTACATCCTCGATAAAAACTTTTCACTGCTTCTAACAACTTGCCTCCCACACCATATATTCTTAATACCTTCTACAGAGCATCTCTATCAACTATATCATATATATATATATATATATATATATATATATATATATATATATATATATATATATATATATATATATATATATATATATATATATATATATATATATATATGCATATATATATATATGCATAAAAGGAAATGGATTTGTATGTAGCATTTATGGATCTGGAGAAGGCATATGATAGAGTTGATAGAGATGCTCTGTGGAAGGTATTAAGATAATATGGTGTGGGAGGCAAGTTGTTAGAAGCAGTGAAAAGTTTTTATCGAGGATGTAAGGCATGTGTACGTGTAGGAAGAGAGGAAAGTGATTGGTTCTCAATGAATGTAGGTTTGTGGCAGGGGTGTGTGATGTCTCCATGGTTGTTTAATTTGTTTATGGATGGGTTTGTTAGGGAGGTGAATGCAAGAGTTTTGGAAAGAGGGGCAAGTATGAAGTCTGTTGTGGATGAGAGAGCTTGGGAAGTGAGTCAGTTGTTGTTCGCTGATGATACAGCACTGGTTGCTGATTCATGTGAGAAACTGCAGAAGCTGGTGACTGAGTTTGGTAAAGTGTGTGAAAGAAGAGAGTTAAGAGTAAATGTGAATAGGAGCAAGGTTATTAGGTACAGTAGGGTTGAGGGTCAAGTCAATTGGGAGGTAAGTTTGAATGGAGAAAAACTGGAGGAAGTAAATTGTTTTAAATATCTGGGAGTGGATCTGGCAGCGGATGGAACCATGAAAGCGGAAGTGAATCATAGTGTGCGGGAGGGGGCGAAAATCCTGGCAGCTTTGAAGAATGTGTGAAAGTCGAAAACATTATCTCGGAAAGCAAAAATGGGTATTTTTGACGGAATATTGGTTCCAACAATGTTGTATGGTTGCGAGGCGTGGGCTATGGATAGAGTCGTGCGCAGGAGGGTGGATGTGCTGGAAATGAGATGTTTGAGGATAATGTGTGGTGCGAGGTGGTTTGATCGAGTAAGTAATGTAATGGTAAGAGGGATGTGTCGAAATAAAAAGAGCGTGGTTGAGAGAGCAGAAGAGGGTGTTTTGAAATGGTTTGGGCACATGGAGAGAATGAGTGAGGAAAGATTGACCAAGAGGATATATGTGTCGGAGGTGGAGAGAACGAGGAGAAGTGGGAGACCAAATTGGAGGTGGAAAGATGGAGTGAAAAAGATTTTGAGTGATCGGGGCCTGAACATTCAGGAGGGTGAAAGGCGGGCAAGGAATAGAGTGAATTGGATCGATGTGGTATACCGGGTTGACGTGCTGTCAGTGGGTTGAATCAGGGCATGTGAAGCGTCTGGGCTAAACCATCTAAAGTTGTGTGGGGCATGAATGTGGAAAGGGAGCTGTGGTTTCGGGCATTATTGCATGACAGCTAGAGACTGAGTGTGAACGAATGAGGCCTTTGTTGTCTTTTCCTAGTGCTACCTTGCACACATGAGGGGGGAGGGGGATGGTTTTCCATGTGTGGCGAGGTGGCGATGGGAATGAATGAAGGCAGACAGTGTGAATTGTGTGCATGGGTATATATGTATGTGTCTGTCTGTGTATATATATGTGTACATTGAGATGCATAGGTATGTATATTTGCGTGTGTGGACGTGTATGTATATACATGTGTATGGGGGTGGGTTGGGTCATTTCTTTCGTCTGTTTCCTTGCGGTACCTCGCAAACGCGGGAGACAGCGACAAAGCAAAATACATAGATAATAAATATATATATATATATATATATATATATATATATATATATATATATATATATATATATATATATATATATATATATATATATATATATATATATATTTATATGCATACATATCCCTGGGGATAGGGGAGAAAGAATACTTCCCACGTATTCCCTGCTTGTCGTAGAAGGCGACTAAAAGGGAAGGGAGCGCGGGGCTGGAAATCCTCGCCTCTCGTTTTTTTTAATTTTCCAAAAGAAGGGACAGAGAAGGGGGCCAGGTGAGGATATTCCCTCAAAGGTCCAGTCCTCTGATCTTAACGCAACTTCGCTAATGCGTGAAATGGCGAATAGAATGAAAGAAAGAATATACATACATACATATATATATGATTTCTAGTCATAATTACCCCAGGACCTCTTTCAAAAGGCTTTTGCAGCCTTAGGCTGCGTTACTTCAGTTGCAAAGAAATGTGGACTCTTGATAAGTGAGATCTGTTTTTGACGGCGACTGTAATCCTAATGATATAGCCTGGTCAAAGGTGACTTTTCACTTGTGATGTAATCTATTGTTGCCGGAATCTCCGTGACACAAACAAACGCGCATACACACACACACACACACACACACACACACACACACACACACACACACACATACCACTTGAGCTAGAACTTGTTTCAGTTGCTAGTGACTTCTACTGCTAAGCTGGTATTCATAAAAGCTGACATAGTATGACAGTGTAGATTCTATTACCGATGACTGAGTGTTGCATCAACTGTCAGGGAACAGTTTAGGTAAAGTGCTCAGAGCCTGGCTGGCGGCCCCACCTTCCCAGGTTATATGTCCTGCAGGGAGGCACAGCCTAAGGCCAAATTTTAGCCCCTGATTATTCATTTTTGGGACGAGAACTTTCGGTGTTTCAACACTTTTTGATCTTGATGAGAGTGTTTGGCATTATGACTTGTCATTTGCATATCTACTCCGTCGAAAAAATATTGATGTCGGTTTCATAAGACTGTGTCTGGTGACACAAGTGCTTCAACATTAAGGAGTGTCAGTTGATTTACGTAGATGATACAAAATTGAAACATAGGCACAAACTCAACGGAAAGAAATTCTTTCCTTACTAATCTCATGAACAGGGTTTCTTAAGAAGAAAAATTCCAGGTAGGATCACTGAGACTCGAGACATTAATAACGAAAGGAAGGAAGCGAGTTTGTTGGTTGATAGAAAGAAAAGGAGAAATCTAGTGGAAGTGCCAACATTCGGGAGATATTGCAGTATGTCTCTCTTTCCTGAAAACACAACCTCAAATTATCCTCAGCAAAAACATATTTACTCCATCTTCAGTAAACCTGTAATATGGTGAAAAGGAAAGTGATGTGTGTTGGAGTGTGTCAGTGTGACTGACTTGGATATGGTTAACGGTTGAATTTCTTAAGAAAGTGGATCACACTATCGTTAATTGGTTAGTCAGGCTTCTCAGTGTGTGTATGGTTCAAAGGTGCCTGAGGACAGGCGAAATGCCTATAGAGTGCCATCGTATAAAGGTAAGGGAGGCAAAGGTGAATATTCGAATAACAGAGGTATAAGTCTGTTGAGTTTACCTTTTAAGTTGTATGTGCGTATGGTGATTGAAGGGATGATGGGAAAGACAGCATCACTCTGCAGAGAAACAGTGTTGCTTCATGTGTGGTAAAGGATGTACACACAAGATGCTTGTTTTTCAAAATTTTGTGAATAATACTTAGAGAAAAAATTGTGTGGTATATATGAATCTTGAGCAACCGGAAGATTAGGTTGATAGAGATGCTTTGTGGATGGTTCTAAGAATATATGGTTGCGAGGAAATCTTCTAGAAGAAATGAGGAGTTTTTACCAAGTGGTCAAGGGATATATGCGAGTAAGAAGAGAAGAGGGTGAGTGGTTTCAGGTGAAAGTGGGTTTGCGTTAAGGGTGTGTGATTTCACCACGGCTGTTTGATCTGCTTATGGATGGGGTGGTGAAGGAGATAAGTGCAAGATTTTTGGAGAGAGGGCCAAGTTTGGAGTATGGCAATGGAAAGGGGCCTGGAATGTGAGTCAGTTTCTCTTTGCGGATGACACGACAAACTCGAGGAGCAACGGTGAAAATTGATGTTTGAGTTTAGATGAGTTTCTGATAGGAGAAAATTAAGAATTGATGTAAACAAGAGGGAAATGAGGCTTAGCAAGAGATACAGCTCAGTTTGAGAGTGAGTTTGACTGGAAAGAGCCTGATGGAACAGGATATTTAAGATACCTAGGTGGATCCATCGAGTCGATGAGGGGACGAAGGTCCTAGATGCTTTAAGATATATGTTAAACGAGAAGTCAGTGCTTGTATGGGAAAAGATAGGTACAAAGAAGTTCCGACGGGGCTGTAAGGATGCAAATAATAGACCTCAAATGCATATGTGCGGAAGAAAGTGGATATATTGGAAGTTTGAGTACATGACAATATTTGGTGTGAAGAGGGTTGATTGAGTAGGGAACGACAGGTTAAGATAAGGTGTGGTGGAAAGTGGGTTACATATGAGAGAGACAAGCAGAGTGCGCTGATACAGTTTTGACATATGGAGAGGTTTAGTGAAGAGAGACTGAGTAAGAGGATCTATATATTCATCGGAAGCGTAAGGAGAAGGAGGACCGGGAACCAAGTACTAATATATTGGATGGAGTGAAAGATGATGTGAGCGATATGTGTTTGAATATGGGGTCTGAACATGTGGAACCCTGTGGGCCGTGTAAAGGAAAGACCAAAATGAATCTATTTCGTAAACGCAGCCAAAGTGTCATCAGCAATCTGATCAAGGGTATATCAACCTACAGAAAGGTCTCCCGAGTTCGGCTGTGGAAAGGGGGTCTCGTGTTTGAAGATATTATACATGAGCAAATGAGCTCATATCAACGTCAGTTCTAGGCGCTACCTTACGAACGTGGGAGAGGTGAATAGATCAAAATAATGTACATATATATGTATTTTTTTTTCTCATACTATTCACCATCTCCCGCATTTGTAAGGTAACGTTAAGAACAACAGAGGACTGATCCTTTGAGGGAAACCCTCACTTGGCCCCCTTCTCTGTTCCTTCTTTTGGAAAATTAAAAACGAGAGGGGAGGATATCCAGCCCCCCCGCACCCTCCCCTTTTAGTCGCCTTCTACGACACGCAGGGAATACGTGGGAAGTATTCTTTCTCCCCCATCCCTATTCAACAAACCGTCAAAATACTCATTCCATCTCCTTACATCACCACTACTTCTTATCACCTCCCCATTAGCCCCCTTTACTGAAGTTCCCATTTGTTCCCTTGTCATCGCACTGTATTAACCTCCTTCCAAAACATCTTTTTATTCTCCCTAAAATTTAATGATACTCTCTCATCCCAACTCTCATTTGCCCTCTTTTTCACCTCTTGCACCTTTCTCTTGACCTCCCGCCTCTTTCTTTTATAGACCCCCAGTCATTTGCATTATCTCCCTGCAAAAATCCTCCAAGTGCCACTGTCTTCTCTTTTACTAATAATCTTACTTCTTCATCCCAACCATCACTACCCTTTCTAATCTGCCCACCTCCCTCGCTTCTCATGCAACAAGCATCTTTTCAGCAAGCCATCACTGCTTCCCTAAATATATCCCATTCCTCCCCCACTCCCTTTACGTCCTTTGTTCTAACCTTTTTCCATTCTGTACTCAGTCTCTCCTGGTATTTCCTCACAAGTCTCCTTCCCAAGCTCACTTACTCTCACCACTCTCTTCACCCCAACATTCTTTCTTCTTTTCTGAAAACCTTTACAAATCTTCACCTTCGCCTCAAGAAGATAATGATCAGACATCCCTCCAGTTGCACCTCTCAGCACATTAACATCCAAAAGTCTCTCTTTCGCGCGCCTATCAATTAACACGTAATCCAATAACGCTCTCTGGCTATCCCTCCTACTTACATACGCATACTAATGTATATCTCTCATTTTAAACCATATATTTTCAATCACCAGTCGATTTTCAGCACATAAATCTACAAGCTCTTCAAAATTTCCATTTACAACACTGAACACCCCATGTACACCAATTATTCCCTCAACTGCCACATTACTCACCTTTGCATTCAAATTACCCAACACTATATCCCGGTCTCGTGCATCAAAACTACTAACACTCAATCAGCTGCCCAAGTGCATAAGCACCAATAATCACCCATCTTTCTCCACCCACTTTTAGATTTACCCACCTCAATCTAGAGTTTACTTTTTTGCACTCTATCCTATACTCCCAACACTCCTGTCTAAAGGAGTAGCGCTACTCCTTCCCTTGCTCTTGTCTTCTCACCAACCCCTGACTTTACTCCCCAGACATTCCTAAACCACTCTTCCCCTTTACTCTTGAGCTTCGTTCCACTCAGAGCGAAAACATCCAAGTTCTTTTCCTCAAACATATTACCAATCTATCCTCATTCTCATCTTGGTTACATCCACACACATTTAGACACCCCAGTCTGAGCCTTCGAGGAGGATAAGCACTCCCCACGTGGCTCCTTCTGTTTCCCATTATAGAAAGTTATAATACAAGAAGGGGAGGGTTCCCAGCCCCCCACTCCCGTCCCCTTTAGTCGCCTTATATATATATATATATATATATATATATATATATATATATATATATATTCATTCATTTCAAGCTAGAAGTTTCAGTTTTCTAAATTGTTTCTTACATTTCTCATATGTATATATATGTATGTGTGTGTGTGTGTATATGTGCGTATGTATGTGTGTGTGTGTGTGTGTATATGTATATATATATATGTATATTATCCCTGGGGATAGGGGTAAAAGAATACTTCCCACGTATTCCTCGCGTGTCGTAGAAAGCGACTAGAGGGGACGGGAGCGGGGGGCCAGAAATCCTCCCCTCCTTGTATTAACTTTCTAAAATGGGAAACAGAAGAAGGAGTCACGCGGGGAGTGATCATCCTCCTCGAAGGCTCAGAGTGGGGTGCCTAAATGTGTGTGGATGTAACCAAGATGTGAAAAAAGGAGAGATAGGTAGTATGTTTGAGGAAAGGAACCTGGATGTTTTGGCTCTGAGTGAAACGAAGCTCAAGGGTAAAGGGGAAGAGTGGTTTGGGAATGTCTGGGGAGTAAAGTCAGGGGTTAGTGAGAGGACAAGAGCAAGGGAAGGAGTAGCAATACTCCTGAAACAGGAGTTGTGGGAGTATGTGATAGAGTGTAAGAAAGTAAATTCTCGATTAATATGGGAAAAACTGAAAGTTGATGGAGAGAGGTGGGTGATTATTGGTGCATATGCACCTGGGCATGAGAAGAAAGATCAAGAGAGGCAAGTGTTTTGGGAGCAGCTGAATGAGTGTGTTAGTGGTTTTGATGCACGAGACCGGGTCATAGTGATGGGTGATTTGAATGCAAAGGTGAGTAATGTGGCAGTTGAGGGAATAATTGGTATACATGGGGTGTTCAGTGTTGTAAATGGAAATGGTGAAGAGCTTGTAGATTTATGTGCTGAAAAAGGACTGATGATTGGGAATACCTGGTTTAAAAAGCGAGATATACATAAGTATACTTATGTAAGTAGGAGAGATGGCCATAGAGCGTTATTGGATTACGTGTTAATTGACAGGCGTGCGAAAGAGAGACTTTTGGATGTTAATGTGCTGAGAGGTGCAACTGGAGGGATGTCTGATCATTATCTTGTGGAGGCTAAGGTGAAGATTTGTATGGGTTTTCAGAAAAGAAGAGTGAATGTTGGGGTGAAGAGGGTGGTGAGAGTAAGTGAGCTTGAGAAGGAGACCTGTGTGAGGAAGTACCAGGAGAGACTGAGTACAGAATGGAAAAAGGTGAGAACAATGGAAGTAAGGGGAGTGGGGGAGGAATGGGATGTATTTAGGGAATCGTGATGGATTGCGCAAAAGATGCTTGTGGCATGAGAAGAGTGGGAGGTGGGTTGATTAGAAAGGGTAGTGAGTGGTGGGATGAAGAAGTAAGAGTATTAGTGAAAGAGAAGAGAGAGGCATTTGGACGATTTTTGCAGGGAAAAAATGCAATTGAGTGGGAGATGTATAAAAGAAAGAGACAGGAGGTCAAGAGGAAGGTGCAAGAGGTGAAAAAAAGGGCAAATGAGAGTTGGGGTGAGAGAGTATCATTAAATTTTAGGGAGAATAAAAAGATGTTCTGGAAGGAGGTAAATAAAGTGCGTAAGACAAGGGAGCAAATGGGAACTTCAGTGAAGGGCGCAAATGGGGAGGTGATAACAAGTAGTGGTGATGTGAGAAGGAGATGGAGTGAGTATTTTGAAGGTTTGTTGAATGTGTTTGATGATAGAGTGGCAGATATAGGGTGTTTTGGTCGAGGTGGTGTGCAAAGTGAGAGGGTTAGGGAAAATGATTTGGTAAACAGAGAAGAGGTAGTGAAAGCTTTGCGGAAGATGAAAGCCGGCAAGGCAGCAGGTTTGGATGGTATTGCAGTGGAATTTATTAAAAAAGGGGGTGACTGTATTGTTGACTGGTTGGTAAGGTTATTTAATGTATGTATGACTCATGGTGAGGTGCCTGAGGATTGGCGGAATGCGTGCATAGTGCCATTGTACAAAGGCAAAGGGGATAAGAGTGAGTGCTCAAATTACAGAGGTATAAGTTTGTTGAGTATTCCAGGTAAATTATATGGGAGGGTATTGATTGAGAGGGTGAAGGCATGTACAGAGCATCAGATTGGGGAAGAGCAGTGTGGTTTCAGAAGTGGTAGAGGATGTGTGGATCAGGTGTTTGCTTTGAAGAATGTATGTGAGAAATACTTAGAAAAGCAAATGGATTTGTATGTAGCATTTATGGATCTGGAGAAGGCATATGATAGAGTTGATAGAGATGCTCTGTGGAAGGTATTAAGAATATATGGTGTGGGAGGAAAGTTGTTAGAAGCAGTGAAAAGTTTTTATCGAGGATGTAAGGCATGTGTACGTGTAGGAAGAGAGGAAAGTGATTGGTTCTCAGTGAATGTAGGTTTGCGGCAGGGGTGTGTGATGTCTCCATGGTTGTTTAATTTGTTTATGGATGGGGTTGTTAGGGAGGTAAATGCAAGAGTTTTGGAAAGAGGGTCAAGTATGAAGTCTGTTGGGGATGAGAGAGCTTGGGAAGTGAGTCAGTTGTTGTTCGCTGATGATACAGCGCTGGTGGCTGATTCATGTGAGAAACTGCAGAAGCTGGTGACTGAGTTTGGAAAAGTGTGTGGAAGAAGAAAGTTAAGAGTAAATGTGAATAAGAGCAAGGTTATTAGGTACAGTAGGGTTGAGGGTCAAGTCAATTGGGAGGTGAGTTTGAATGGAGAAAAACTGGAGGAAGTGAAGTGTTTTAGATATCTGGGAGTGGATCTGGCAGCGGATGGAACCATGGAAGCGGAAGTGGATCATAGGGTGGGGGAGGGGGCGAAAATCCTGGGGGCCTTGAAGAATGTGTGGAAGTCGAGAACATTATCTCGGAAAGCAAAAATGGGTATGTTTGAAGGAATAGTGGTTCCAACAATGTTGTATGGTTGCGAGGCGTGGGCTATGGATAGAGTTGTGCGCAGGAGGATGGATGTGCTGGAAATGAGATGTTTGAGGACAATGTGTGGTGTGAGGTGGTTTGATCGAGTAAGTAACGTAAGGGTAAGAGAGATGTGTGGAAATAAAAAGAGCGTGGTTGAGAGAGCAGAAGAGGGTGTTTTGAAGTGGTCTGGGCACATGGAGAGGATGAGTGAGGAAAGATTGACCAAGAGGATATATGTGTCGGAGGTGGAGGGAACAAGGAGAAGAGGGAGACCAAATTGGAGGTGGAAAGATGGAGTGAAAAAGATTTTGTGTGATCGGGGCCTGAACATGCAGGAGGGTGAAAGGAGGGCAAGGAAAAGAGTGAATTGGAGCGATGTGGTATACCGGGGTTGACGTGCTGTCAGTGGATTGAATCAGGGCATGTGAGGCGTCTGGGGTAAACCATGGAAAGCTGTGTAGGTATGTATATTTGCGTGTGTGGACGTATGTATATACATGTGTATGGGGGGGGGTTGGGCCATTTCTTTCGTCTGTTTCCTTGCGCTACCTCGCAAACGCGGGAGACAGCGACAAAGTATAATAAAAAATATAAATATATATATATATATATATATATATATATATATATATATATATATATATATATATATATATATATATATATATATATATTTTTTTTTTTTTTTATTTATTATACTTTGTCGCTGTCTCCCGCGTTTGCGAGATAGCGCAAGGAAACAGACGAAAGAAATGTCCCCACCCCCCCCCCCCATACACATGTATATACATACGTCCACACACGCAAATATACATAACTACACAGCTTTCCATGGTTTTCCCCAGACGCTTCACATGCCTTGATTCACTCGACTGACAACACGTCAACCCCGGTATACCACATCGCTCCAATTCACTCTACTCCTTGCCCTCCTTTCACCCTCCTGCATGTTCAGGCCCCGATCACACAAAATCTTTTTCACTCCATCTTACCACCTCCAATTTGGTCTCCCTCTTCTCCTCGTTCCCTCCACCTCCGACACATATATCCTCTTGGTCAATCTTTCCTCACTCATTCTCTCCATGTGCCCAAACCACTTCAAAACACCCTCTTCTGCTCTCTGAACCACGCTCTTTTTATTTCCACACATCTCTCTTACCCTTACGTTACTCACTCGATCAAACCACCTCACACCACACATTGTCCTCAAACATCTCATTTCCAGCACATCCATCCTCCTGCGCACAACTCTATCCATAGCCCACGCCTCGCAACCATACAACATTGTTGGAACCACTATTCCTTCAAACATACCCATTTTTGCTTTCCGAGATAATGTTCTCGACTTCCACACATTCTTCAAGGCCCCCAGAATTTTCGCCCCCTCCCCCACCCTATGATCCACTTCCGCTTCCATGGTTCCATCCGCTGCCAGATCCACTCCCAGATATCTAAAGCAGTTCACTTCCTTCAGTTTTTCTCCATTCAAACTCACCTCCCAATTGACTTTACCCTCAACCCTACTGTACCTAATAACCTTGCTCTTATTCACATTTACTCTTAACTTTCTTCTTCCACACACTTTACCAAACTCAGTCACCAGCTTCTGCAGTTTCTCACATGAATCAGCCACCAGCGCTGTATCATCAGCGAACAACAACTGCCTCACTTCCCAAGCTCTCTCATCCCCAACAGACTTCATACTTGCCCCTCTTTCCAAAACACTTGCATTCACCTCCCTAACAACCCAATCCATAAACAAATTAAACAACCATGGAGACATCACACACCCCTGCCACAAACCTACATTCACTGAGAACCAATCACTTTCCTCTCTTCCTACACGTACACATGCCTTACATCCTCGATAAAAACTTTTCACTGCTTCTAACAACTTTCCTCCCACACCATATATTCTTAATACATTCCACAGAGCATCTCTATCAACTCTATTATATGCCTTCTCCAGATCCATAAATGCTACAAACAAATCCATTTGCTTTTCTAAGTATTTCTCACATACATTCTTCAAAGCAAACACCTGATCCACACATCCTCTACCACTTCTGAAACCACACTGCTCTTCCCCAATCTGATGCTCTGTACATGCCTTCACCCTCTCAATCAATACCCTCCCATATAATTTACCAGGAATACTCAACAAACTTATACCTATGTAATTTGAGGACTCACTCTTATCCCCTTTGCCTTTGTACAATGGCACTATGCACGCATTCCGCCAATCCTCAGGCACCTCACCATGAGTCATACATACATTAAATAACCTTACCAACCATTCAGCAATACAGTCACCCCCTTTTTAAAGAAATTCCACTGCAATACCATGCAAACCTGCTGCTCTTCTCTGTTTACCAAATCATTTTCCCTAACCTTCTCACTCTGCACACCACCTCGACCAAAACACCCTATATCAACCACTCTAACATCAAACACATTCAACAAACCTTCAAAATACTCACTCCATCTCCTTCTCACATCACCACTACTTGTTATCACCTCCCCATTTGCGCCCTTCACTGAAGTTCCGATTTGCTCCCTTGTCTTACGCACTTTATTTACCTCCTTCCAGAACATCTTTTTATTCTCCCTAAAATTTAATGATACTCTCTCACCCCAACTCTCATTTGCGCTTTTTTTCACCTCTTGCACCTTTCTCTTGACCTCCTGCCTCTTTCTTTTATACATCTCCCACTCAATTGCATTTATTCCCTGCAAAAATCGTCCAAATGCCTCTCTCTTCTCTTTCACTAGTACTCTTACTTCTTCATCCCACCACTCACTACCCTTTCTAATCAACCCACCTCCCACTCTTCTCATGCCACAAGCATCTTTTGCGCAATCCATCACTGATTCCCTAAATACATCCCATTCCTCCCCCACTCCCCTTACTTTCATTGTTCTCACCTTTTTCCATTCTGTACTCAGTCTCTCCTGGTACTTCCTCACACAGGTCTCTTTCCCAAGCTCACTTACTCTCACCACCCTCTTCACCACAACATTCACTCTTCTTTTCTGAAAACCCATACAAATCTTCACCTTAGCCTCCACAAGATAATGATCAGACATCCCTCCAGTTGCACCTCTCAGCACATTAACATCCAAAAGTCTCTCTTTCGCACGCCTGTCAATTAACACGTAATCTAATAACGCTCTCTGGCCATCTCTCCTACTTACATAAGTATACTTATGTATATCTCGCTTTTTAAACCAGGTATTCCCAATCATCAGTCCTTTTTCAGCACATAAATCTACAAGCTCTTCACCATTTCCATTTACAACACTGAACACCCCATGTATACCAATTATTCCCTCAACTGCCACATTACTCACCTTTGCATTCAAATCACCCATCACTATAACCCGGTCTCGTGCATCAAAACCACTAACACACTCATTCAGCTGCTCCCAAAACACTTGCCTCTCATGATCTTTCTTCTCATGCCCAGGTGCATATGCACCAATAATCACCCACCTCTCTCCATCAACTTTCAGTTTTACCCATATTAATCGAGAATTTACTTTCTTACACTCTATCACATACTCCCACAACTCCTGTTTCAGGAGTATTGCTACTCCTTCCCTTGCTCTTGTCCTCTCACTAACCCCTGACTTTACTCCCCAGACATTCCCAAACCACTCTTCCCCTTTACCCTTGAGCTTCGTTTCACTCAGAGCCAAAACATCCAGGTTCCTTTCCTCAAACATACTACCTATCTCTCCTTTTTTCACATCTTGGTTACATCCACACACATTTAGGCACCCCACTCTGAGCCTTCGAGGAGGATGATCACTCCCCGCGTGGCTCCTTCTTCTGTTTCCCATTTTAGAAAGTTAATACAAGGAGGGGAGGATTTCTGGCCCCCCGCTCCCGTCCCCTCTATATATATGTATATATATATATATTTTTTTTTTTTTTTGGTTTATCGCTGTCTCCCGCGTTTGCGAGGTAGCGCAAGGAAACAGACGAAAGAAATGGCCCAACCCTCCAACATACACATGTATATACATACGTCCAAACACGCAAATATACATACCTACACAGCTTTCCATGGTTTACCCCTGACGCTTCACATGCCCTGATTCAATCCAGTGACAGCACGTCAACCCCGGTATACCACATCGATCCAATTCACTCTATTCCTTGCCCTCCTTTCACCCTTCTGCATGTTCAGGCCCCGGTCACACAAAATCTTTTTCACTCCATCTTTCCACCTCCAATTTGGTCTCCCACTTCTCCTCGTTCCCTCCACCTCCGACATATATATCCTCTTGGTCAATCCTCCTCACTCATTCTCTCCATGTTCCCAAACCATTTCAAAACACCCTCTTCTGCTCTCTCAACCACGCTCTTTCTATTTCCGCACATCTCTCTTACCCCTACGTTACTTACTCGATCAAACCACCTCACAAGACAAATTATCCTCAAACATCTCATTTCCAGCGCATCCATCCTCCTGCGCACAACTCTGTCCATAGCCCACGCCTCGCAATCATACAACATTGTTGGAACCACTATTCCTTCAAACATACCCATTTTTGCTTTCCGAGATAATGTTCTCGACTTCCACACATTCTTCAAGGCTCCTAGAATTTTCGCCCCCTCCCCCACCCTATGATCCACTTCCGCTTCCATGATTCCATCCGCTGCCAGATCCACTCCCAGATATCTAAAACACTTTACTTCCTCCAGTTTTGCTCCATTCAAACTTACCTCCCAATTGACTTGACCCCCAACACTACTGTACCTAATAACCTTGCTCTTATTCACATTTACTCTTAACTTTCTTTTTTCACACACTTTACCAAACTCAGTCACCAGCTTCTGCAGTTTCTCACATGAATCAGCCACCAGCGCTGTATCATCAGCGAACAACAACTGCCTCACTTCCCAAGCTCTCTCACCCCCAACAGACTTCATACTTGCCCCTCTTTCCAAAACTCTTGCATTCACCTCTCTAACAACCCCATCCATAAACAAATTAAACAACCATGGAGACATCACACACCCCTGCCGCAAACCTACATTCACTGAGAACCAATCACTTTCCTCTCTTCCTACACGTACACCTGCCTTACATCCTACGATAAAAACTTTTCATTTCTTCTAACAACTTGCCTCCAACACCATATATTCTTAATACCTTCCACAGAGCATCTCTATCAACTCTATCATATGCCTTCTCCAGATCCATAAATGCTACATACAAATCCATTTGCTTTTCTAAGTATTTCTCACATACATTCTTCAAAGGAAACACCTGATCCACACATCCTCTACCACTTCTGAAACCACACTGCTCTTCCCCAATCTGATGCTCTGTACATGCCTTCACCCTCTCAATCAATACCCTCCCATATAATTTATCAGGAATACTCAACAAACTTATATCTCTGTAATTTGAGCACTCACTCTTATCCCCTTTGCCTTTGTACAATGGCACTATGCACGCATTCCGCCAATCCTCAGGCACCTCACCACGAGTCATACATACATTAAATAACCTTACCAACCAGTCAATAATACAGTCACCCCCTTTTTTAATAAATTCCACTGCAATACCATGCAAACCTGTTGCCTTGCCGGCTTTCATCTTCCGCAAAGCTTTTACTACCTCTTCTCTGTTTACCAAATCATTTTCCCTAACCCTCTCACTTTGCACACCACCTCGACCAAAACACCCTATATCTGCCACTCTATCATCAAACACATTCAACAAACCTTCAAAATACTCACTCCATCTCCTTCTTACATCACCACTACTTGTTATCACCTCCCCATTTGCGCCCTTCACTGAAGTTCCCATTTGCTCCTATGTCTTACGCACTTTATTTACCTCCTTCCATAATATCTTTTTATTCTCCCTAAAATTGAATGATACTCTCTCACCCCAACTCTCATTTGGCCTCTTTTCACCTCTTGCACCTTTGTCTTGACCTCCTGTCTCTTTCTTTTATACATCTCCCACTCAATTGCATTTTTTCCCTGCAAAAATCGTCGAAATGCCTCTGTTTCACTAATAATATATATATATATATATATATATATATATATATATATATATATATATATATATATATATATATATATATATATATATATATATATATATATATATATGAGAGTTAGGGTGAGAGAGTATCATTAAATTATCATTAAATAAAGTGCGTAACACAAGGGAACAAATGGGAACTTGGGAACTTCAGGGAAGGGGGCTAATGGGGAGGTGATAGCAAAGAAGTGGTGATGTGAGATGGAGATGAGGTGAGTATTTGAAAGGTTTGTTGAATGTGTTTGATGATGGAGTGGCAGATATAGGGTGTTTTGGTCGAGTTGTTGTGCAAAGTGAGAGGGTTAGGGAAAATGATTTGGTAAACAGAGATGAGGTAGTAAAAGCTTTGCGAAAGATGAACGCCAGCAAGGCAGCGTGTTTGGATGGTATTGCAATGGAATTTATTAAAAAAGGGGGAGATTGTATTGCTGACTGGTTGGTAAGGTTATTTAATGTATTTATAATTCATGGTGAGGTGCCTGAGGATTGGCGGAATGCGTGCATGGTCCCATTGTGCAAAGGCAAAAGGAATAAGAGTGGGTGCTCAAATTACAGAGGTATAATTTTGTTGAGTATTCCTTGTAAATTATATGGGAGGGTATTGATTGAGATTGTGATGGCATGTACAGAGTATCAGATTGGAGAAGAGCAGTGTGGTTTCAGAAGTGGTAGAGGATGTGTGGATCAGGTCTTTGCTTTGAAGAATGTATGTGAGAAATATTATAAAAGGAAATGGATTAGTATGTAGCATTAATGGATCTGGAGAAGGCTTATGATAGAGTTGATAGAGATGCTCTGTGGAAGGTATTAAGAATATATGGTGTGGGAGGGAAGTTGTTAGGAGCAGTGAAAATTTTTATCGAGGATGTAAGGCAAGTGTACGTGTAGGAAGGGAGAAAAGTGATTGGTTTTCAGTGAATGTAGGTTTGCGGCAGGGGTGTGTGTTGTCTCCATGGTTGTTTAATTTGTTTATGGATGGGGTTATTAGGGAGGTGAATGGAAGAGTACTGGAAAGAGGGGCAAGTATGCATTCTGTTGTGGATGAGAGGTCTTGGGAAGTGAGTCATTTGTTCGCTGATGATACATCGCTGGTGGCTGATTCGGGTGAGAAACTGCAGATAAAGTGTGTGAAAGAAGAAAGTGGTTAGTAAATGTGAAAAAGAGTAAGGTTATTAGGTACAGTAGGGCTGAGGGTCAAGTCAATTGGTAGGTAAGATTGAATGAAGAAAAACTGAAGGATGTGAAGTGTTTTAGATATCTGGGAGTGGATTTGGCAGCGGATGGGACCATGGAAGCGGAAGTGAATCATAGGGTGGGGGAGGGGGTGAAAATTCTGGGAGCCTTGAAGAATGTTTGGAAGTCGAGAACGTTATCTCGGAAAGCAAAAATGGGTATGTTTGAAGGAATAGTAGTTTCAACAATTTTGTATGGTTGCGAGGCGTGGGCTATGGATAGAATTGTGCACAGGAGGGTGGATGTGCTGGAAATGAGATGTTGGAGGACAATATATGGTGTGAGTTGGTTTGATTGATTAAGTAATAATATTGTAAGAGAGATGTGTGATAATAAAAAGAGTGTGGTTGAGAGAGCAGAGGAAGGTGTTTTGAAATGGTTTGGTGTCTCAACCACACTCCTTTTATTTCCACATATCACTCTTACCCTTTCATTACTTACTCGATGAAACCACCTCCCACCACGTATTGTCCTCAAACATCTCATTTCCAGCACATCCACCATTCTCCGCACAACTCTACCTATAGCCCACGCCTCGCAATCATATAACATTGTTGGAACCAGTATTCCTTCAAACATACCCATTTTTGCTTTCCAAGATAACGTTCTCGTCTTCCTTACACTTTTCAACTCTCCCATATCTTTCGCCTCTTCCCCCACCCTGTGACGCACCTCCGCTTCCTTAGTTCCATCCGCTGCTAAATCCACTTTCAGATATCTAAAACACTTCACTTCCTCGAGTTGGCTCCATTTAAACTTACCTCCCAATTGACTTGTCCCTCAACACTACTGTACCTAATAACGTTGCTCTCGTTCCCATTTACTCTCAGCTTCTGCAGTTTCTCTCCCGAATCAGCCACAAGCGCTGTATCATCAGCGAACAACTGACGCACTTCCCAAGTTATCTCATCCACAACAGACTGCATACTTGCCCCTCTTTCCAAAACTCTTGCTTTCACCTCCCTAACAACCCCATCCATAAACAAATTAATCAACCATGGAGATATTACGCAACTCTAACATAAACGGACATTCACTGAGAACCAATCACTTTCCTCTCTTCCAACCCGTACACATGCATTACATCCTCGATAAAAACTTTCCAATGTTTGTAGCAACATGCCTCCTACACCATATATTCTTAATACCTTCCACAGAGCAACTCTATCAGCTCCGTCATACGCCTTCTTCAGATCCATAAATGCTACATACGGATCCATTTGTTTTTCTAATTATTTCTCACAAATATTCTTCAAAGCAAACACTTAATCCACACGTCCTCTAACACATCTGAAACCACATTGCTCTTCTGCAGCTGATACTCTGTTCATGCCTTCACCCTCTCAATCAATATCCTCCAATATAATTTCACAGGAATACTCAATATACTTATACCTCTGTAATTTGAACACTCACCTTTATCCCCTTTGCCTTTGCACAATGGCATTATGCATGCATTCCGACAGTCCTTAGGCACCTCACCATGAGCCATACATACATCAAATATCCTTACCAACCAGTCAACTACAGAGTCATCCCCTTTTTTAATAAATTCCACTGCAATACCATCCAAACCCGCTGCCTTGTCGGCTTTCATCCTCCGCAAAACTTTTACTACCTCTTCTCAGTTCACCAAATGATTCTCCCTAACTCTATCACTTTGCACACCACCTCGACCCAAACACCCTATATCTGCCACTCTTTCATCTAAAAGATTCACCAAACCAAAATACTCACTCCATCACCCTCTCACATCACCACTATTTTTTATTACCTCCCCATTAGCCCCCTTCACCGATGTTCCCATTTGTTCTCTTGTCTTACGCACTTTATTTACCTCCTTCCAAAACATCTTTTTATTGTCCCTAAAAATTGATGATACTTTCTCACCCCAACTCTCATTTGCCCTCGTTTTCACCTCATGGCAGCGGATGCAACCTTGAAAGCCGAAGTGTGTCACAGGTGGACGAAAGTTCTGGGAGTGTTGAAAAATGTGTGGAAGGCGAGAACATTATCTCGGAAGGAAAAATGGGTATGTTTGAAGGAATACTGCTTCCAACAATGTTATAAGATGCGAAGCGTGTGCTATAGATAAAGTTGTGCGAAGGAGAGTGTACATGCATAGAAATGAGATGTTTGAGGACAATATATGGTGTGAGGTGGTTTGATCGAGTAAGTAATGAAAGGGTAAGAGAGATGTTTTATCATAAAGAGACTGTGGTTGAGAGAGCAGAAGAGGGTGTTTTGAAATGGTTTGGCCACATGGAGAGAATGAGTGAGGAAGGTTGAGAAAGAGTATATATATGTGTCAGAGGTGGAGGGAGCGAGAAGTGGGAGACCAAATTGGAGGTGGAAAGATGGAGTGAAAAAGATTTTGAATGATCGGGGCTTAAACCTACAGGAGGGTGAAAGGCGTGCAAGGAATAGAGTGAATTGTTACTATGTGGTATACCGGGGTCGACGTGCTGTCAGTGGATTGAACCACGGTATGTAAAGCGTCTAGGGTAAACTATGGAAACTTTTGTGGGGCCCGGATATGAAAAGGGAGATGTAGTTTCAGTGCATTATACATGACAGCTAGAGATTGAGTGTGAACGATTGTGGCCTTTGTTCTTTTTCTTAGCGCTACCTCGCGCACGTGTGGGGGAGGGTTTGTCCTTTCATATGTGGCAGGATGGCGAAGGGAATGAATAAAGGCAGCAAGTATGAATTATATATATATATATATATATATATATATATATATATATATATATATATATATATATATATATATATATATATATATATATAGTCCCTGGGGATAGGGGATTAAGAATACTTCCCACGTATTCCCTGCGTGACGTAGAAGGCGACTAAAAGGGGAGGGAGCGGGGGGCTGGAAATCCACTCCTCTCGTTTTTTTCTAATTTTCCAAAAGAAGGAACAGAGTGGGGCCAGGTGAGGATATTCCAAAAAGGCCCGGTCCTCTGTTCTTAACGCTACCTCGCTAACGCGGGAAATGGAGAATAGTTTAAAAGAAAAAAAAAAAAATATATATATATATATATATATATATATATATATATATATATATATATATATACATATATATATATATATATATATATATATATATATATATATATATATATATATATATATATATATATATATATATATATATAAGAAATGAAACGTTGGAGATGCAAGCGTAGCTTACGGTGAAACGACAATGAGAAACATATTGATCCTATATAGCCAGATCCGCTGAATTAGAATTCATACCAGGCTAGGATAGTATCATCCTCCTTGCAAGGGATCAAAAATGAAACTTCAAAGGAAATGTCACTGTGCCATTTTCAATCCCATACGGAAAGCCATGGTGTATAAGGAATATACGTGACGTCTGGAATAGACTCGTCTGCTCTCGTAGATAAGTTGTCTTGCCAACTTATTTGCCCCTCAATAAGCACAGGGGAGATATATCAACAGAATTAATGGTAAGCAAGCCAGCGACGTCCGCCATCCGAACTCAAGGCATAGAGCCTACGACCTAATTAACACCTCTGCCACTGAGTCTAGTTTCACCCGTCTGCTTCCTGAAATGTGCCTGTTTGCCACCTGAAATGCAGGCCAACATATGTTCCAAACCTGAACCTAAAGACAGGCTAATCATCTTCATGATGCACGAATACTACAATAGCTGTTATATTATATTCACTAAATTTCATCTTGACACAACCTCAGCCAAGAGTAAAGCTACGTTTCCAAGGGAGGATGTTATCACATGATATGAGACTCCTAAATGATATGGCCGACAGTCGATTACTTTTAACCGGCTGTTTATGTTAAAGCCTTTGAAATGATGGCCCTTAGTCGTCCTCTACACAAAGATCTACCTCCCAGCCTGTGTAATTCTTCACACCTTCTTAACCTTATGAAATGAATGCAATTGTACCAGCTTTCATTCGACTCAGCTGTTTTTTGTTGTTGTTAATCAACTTTTCATTTTGCCTCAATAGTGAAAATAGATGAAGGGGATGACTCCTGAGTTGGGTCTTTGTCTACCTCTCCAACAGAAAGTCATCCGTGTTAGGGATACAGAGGCGAAAACAGAGAGCAGAAACTTGGTGTTCCACAGAGTGATATACTTGACCCTCTCAATTGGTTAGTATCCCAGTTAATGTTCTTGAGTTCATGCTTAAGCACAGCAAACCCCTTATGCTTAGCTATGCTGCTCATAGCATGACTAACATCACTCACTTCAACCATTAATCAGATGCTGTACCTGTGAAAGGTTTGGCCTTATTATCTCTGCTAAGAAGCTAGTAATCTTTAACATGTGACACCCTCTTGACTAGGATGGAGTAAGAGAAATATTCAACTGAATTGAACATTGAATATTTTTTCATGTGAGCTTAGATGACAAGTTCACTCATTCTCTGACTGTGCTAGATGTAAGTTTGCTAACTTTAGTTACTAGTATCTGCTAGAAGGCTTTGAAGACTTAGTGAATTACAGAACGAAACTACGGGAGTTACTTTTGGCTGTTCGAGAACATGAAGGAAGGATAAGTTTCCTTGATATTAAAGACGGAATAAATGAAAAATTAGAAAAAGTCTGGGATTGTTATGCTAAGAAGAAAACATTCGAATCCATACAAAATGCCTTCCAGACTTTCTTCTCCAAAGGAAGACACCCATCTATTCTGTTATGACGTACGCTCAGAATGAGTGATATTTACGAACTTCTTCGTGCAAGACAGAGGTTTTACTGTGTTCCCCACCCTGTGACAACACTTTCCCATCTTATTCCCCAGTATCTGAACTGAGAGTGAGACTCTAACGTGATGCCCTTCGTCGTACTAACACCATCGCCTCTGAACAAACTCTTTCACAAATCACATACACAGATGTGTGTCTGCAACAAACTAGTTGCTGTCGTTGTGACGCACATTGATGGTTGTAGTCAAAAACCAGGAGTCAGCATCCACTCTCCAAAACTGAATTATTCATCATTCTCATTTCCCTGAAATTAATTGATATCTCAAAGGAAGGTAGCCTGATTGTAAGGGACTCTATTATTTTCACTAACTGCATTAAACTCACCGAAGCACGAATGTAACATGCGTGTGCTTGAACATGAAAGAGGTATAATAAGATTTTCTATTATGAACATAGTTTTTTTTGGATTGCCTCTCATACAGAACTGAGAATGAACAAACTAATGAATTAGCAAAACGCTGTACCTAACAGCATGAACTTAACTGTGCATAGCTCCAAGTCAAGCATTCACGAAAAACTAGAAAAATCTGATTCAAACCTATGAGGTGAGTGTCATCAGCCAATCCACGCATCATCATAATATTCAAGAATACTCTTAAACATATGATTCCACTGATGATCAGTACTTATCTTGTTGCTCTCGTGGCATAACGGACTTGACCATACGGAAATATGAGAGTGCATACAAAATGTAACAGCTGGAACTGTATTCAGAGAGAAAATTCAGAACCTTTACATTAAAGGCATACAGAGACAAAACTATCTGTGACAGCTATAACAGAAGACTGTTCACTTCTCTATAGCAGAAAAGATATGAAGAAAGGCTAAAAACCTGAGCTGACCGCTGCCAGACCTGGCATGAAACAACCAGGGTCTTGGGACGTGGAAGCCAAGCATATCTCGGATGTGGACACAGCTGTCGTATCATCTCACAGATATGGCTTCTATCTCGTGTACGCCTTTCAATCTCCTGCATGTCTGAGATCCGAGCACTGAAAATTTTATTCATCGTTGCACAGACGCTGAGTAAACAAGCCATCCATCCATTTTCTCTTCATGGTCACAGTATAATTCTTGGGAGGTTCACTGGGCTGCTCAAGGAAGCTTTTTGCTCCCTCTGCTCCTATTGAAGAAACAAGGTAGAAACTTTCCCAGCAGCATTACTCTCACCCTGCTCTCACCCATGTTTGTTGTAAGTGCGAGTGAGTTCAGACATTCTGCCTAAGAAATACTAGATGTATGAACATTTCATCTGTAGGAGTGTGTAACTTATAAACTTGAGAAATACCTTAACCTCACCTGTTGTAGATAGCTCACTTGCTACGGGGCTTTGTTATATGATCGAAACATTGTTGCTCACTCCTGTAAACAGTTGACTTTCCATGTAACTTCTTACATGTGTCAACTACTATAGTCCAGCTCTTGTGAACAGTTCATCTATTATGTAAGTTAGTTGTTCAGCTAATGAGTCCGTGTTGCCCAAACCAAGACTTCTTCGTGCATTCTGTATCTTCTTGTGAACCAGTAATGAATTTGCGGCTTTTACGGCAAAAGTCAAAATCATGACAAAACTGGTTCTCGTTCTGAGCGGGAAAAATAGTAGAATGACAATTATGAGATGCAAAACTGAAAAAGCTGAGGAGCAGTTACAAAATAAACGAGATAAAAATAATTAAGAATCGTGCTGAAACAGTAGCAATCAGAAGATTTCAGAAATCCACCTTGAATTCTTTAAGAAGTTTACTGAGTCTGTTGTAAAATGAACCTCTTGAACATGATGATCAGACGGAGAACGTAGATGAGGCACGACAGAAAGATATGTTCTATAGCCAAGACATAAGGAAAGTATGGTACTTCTCTCAAAATAAAACAGCCCTATGAGTACTTTCACATAAGTACTCAGTATCTTTATATCAAAGATGTGCAGAGAAATGTTCATGACAGAAGCATGGTTGCCGCTGCTCTCTAGTTTATATACAAATGAATTCAAATCAATTCAGACAGCAACAAACCTGTGCATCCTAACGCTACCGCTCGGGATAATATAAGAGAACAGAAACTCAGGGATCACTGTGATCACGGGAGAGAAATAGCAGATCTTTTTTTTAAAGATGAAGACCTGTTAACCTTTGATATAGCTAAGGAGGCGCAAATAACGTCGTCGTGGATTCAAAGCGAAATATTTATCAAGTTTATGGTACTGCTTAAATCTGCTCTGATCGGTAAATCATTTTGAAGGACAAATACCTCGCCTCATTTGAAGTGTTCAAGATTATATCTATTACTATGAGTGAAATTAGACGAGTCTTTCCTCAAGTAGCTCGTTAGATCGAGATTATCGAAGCTTTAATGACTTTGAATATGTGTATTAGATCACCACTTAAACTTCTCTTTCCTGAGCTAAATAAGTATTTTTTCGTTTAATCGGCTCTCATAGAATTGCTTGTCGGTCAGGGAATCATATCGGCACCTCGTCTCGGTACTATCTTCATCCTGTCTTTACCTTTTCTCAAATAGGTTGACTAGAACTGAACGCAATATTGAAGATGAAGACGCGCTAGTTAATTGGCTGAATAAGAGGACTGACGAGAGACCTGGTCTCACTGTTGGAGCTGGCAGTACACAACCTGGGCCTCAGGACGTGGAGGACAGGGTTAGGCTGTGGACACAGCTGGCTTATCACCATACGAATATGGCTGCCGGAGGGGGTTTGACGGACTCGCAGCGGACCCAGTGAGCTGATGGTTACACAGACTATGCTCAGACGCTGGCCGGAGCAAACACCCACCTGTGTACTGTCTGTGCTCAGAACACAAGCGATGACGTGGGGAGGTCCACTGGGGTCTCTCATTATTTGACAGGAAGGAAACATAAACTGTTTATCTAAAGTTATATATTAGAGTTGAATTACTGTTAACATAGCGAGTGTGCATGTGGTCTTAAAGTGATCTTAAACACCTGAAGAAGGCGTTGAAGATTTTTTAGTTGACAATGACTGCTTAAACGACCCTGGCAGTTGACAGACATAAAGCCCAAACAAACAAGCAACCTGTTGACATGAACAGAATGTTACATCAACATTGGACCTTGAAGAACAATAACTGTTGTAATGTACTTCACCAATGTCTTCGATTGGGAGGAGGCAGCCAGCTAAATATCAGATGTATGATCTATTCTGCAGAGTAATTACCGATTTTAAGGAACTTCGATCGAATCGGTTCAAGCACTGAGCTGGACCATCGGGATACCTTACGAGGAAAAAAATCAATGATTCAGTAATTCACGAGATATAGGACTGAACTATGCTCTAAATATGTCTGTATTTTTTTTTTTTTTGTTAGACTTTTTAGATTATATTGTTTTAAGAATTGATCGTAATGATACTCGCTTCTTTTTCCTAATAGTGATATCATAGTGGAGGCTACGATTTTTGTATACTTTCCTCGCTCCATAATCGTCAGTATTCATTATACGTCGAGTGATTATGAGTTAGGCTTTCCTAACATTCATTCGCGTCACGAATGCTGGACACACGCCTAAAAGGTTCTCAGCTGTCATGTTTGCCATGGAGTTAGATCCTCTGTTGATTGTGTTGACGATTTCTCAATTGCTTTCATTCGATATGAAAACACGAGGGCAAAACATTTATCATGTTGCAATTGGTTATCATACTGCATCGGTATTTCTTATTTTACAAAAGGTAATTAATACCGCGATTTCATCATGCCATTATGTCTCGTCCATGGAAGCGTAATAACAATGTGATCAAAGTGACAAAAGAAGTGGGAACACAGACGTTTATTCAAACTAACGCTTTTCTCTTGTCTATTATATCTCGCTTTTTTAGCATCAGCGCTCAAGTTGACTGCTGCTGCTGCTTCATGTTAACTCCACCTGCAGCAGCATTACAGAACATACTGGCACCTCGTACCATTAGGTTGTAATGGCTGCTATACGTCATACTAATGACGCAGCAGCTCAGCTCGTTGACTGACGCTGTAGCACGTGTGGTGGTATCTCGTGTGCTCTTGTTGTCCTGATGTGTTCCCAATCCCCTATCTGCCCTGAGAATGGCATTTGTGGTGCCTCGTGTATTGCTGCTGTCTCACGAGGTCCTTGCCCGCCTTTCACCCTCCTGCATGTTCAGGCCCCGATCACTCAAAATCTTTTTCACTCCATCTTTCCACCTCCAATATGGTCTCCCACTTCTCCTCGTTCCCTCCACCTCCGATACATATATCCTCTTGGTCAATCTTTCCTTACTCATTCTCTCCATGTGCCCAGACCATTTCAAAACACCCTCTTCTGCTCTCTCAACCACGCTCTTTTTATTTCCACACATCTCTCTTACACTTACATTATTTACTCGATCAAACCACCTCACACGACATATAGAGTGAATTGGAACGATGTGGTATACCGAGGTCGACTTGCTGTCAATGGATTGACCCAGGGCCTGTGAAGCGTCTGGGGTAAACCATGGAAAGTTCTGTGGGGCCTGGATGTGGAAAGGGAGCTGTGGTTTCTGTGCATTATTACATGACAGCTAGAGACTGAGTGTGAACGAATGGGGCCTTTGTTGTCTTTTCCTAGCGCTACCTCACACACATGAGGGGGGAGGGGGATGTTATTCCATGTGTGGCAAGGTGGCGATGGGAATAAACAAAGGCAGACAGTATGAATTACGTACATGTGTATATATGTATATGTCTGCGTGTGTATATATATTTATATATTCAGATGTATAGGTATGTATATTTGCATGTGTGGACGTGTATGTATATACGTGTGTATGTGGGTGGCTTGGGCCGTTCTTTCTTCTGTTTCCTTGCGCTACCACGCTAACGCGGGAGACAGCGACAAAGTGAAATAATAATAATAATGATAATACATATATATATATATATATATATATATATATATATATATATATATATATATATATATATATATATATATATATATATATATATATATATATATAAATATATATATATATATATATATATATATATATATATATATATATATATATATATATATATATATATATATATATATATATATATATATATATATATATATACATATATATATGTATATATATATACCGTAATTAGGTACAGTAGGGTTGAGGGTCAAGTCAATTGGGAGGTAAGTTTGAATGGAGAAAAACTGGAGGAAGTAAAGTGTTTTAGATATCTGGGAGTAGATCTGGCAGCGGATGGAACCATGGAAGCGGAAGATATGTAAAACACTTTACTTCAGTTTTTCTCCATTCAAACTCACCTCCCAATTGACTTGACCCTCAACCCTACTGTACCTAATAACCTTGCTCTTATTCACATTTACTCTTAACTTTCTTCTTTCACACACTTTACCAAACTCAGTCACCAGCTTCTGCAGTTTCTCACATGAATCAGCCACCAGCGCTGTATCATTAGCGAACAACAACTGACTCACTTCCCAAGCTCTCTCATCCCCAACAGACTTCATACTTGCCCCTCTTTCCAAAACTCTTGCATTCACCTCCCTAACAACCCCATCCATAAACAAATTAAACAACCATGGAGACATCACACACCCCTGCCGCATACCTACATTCACTGAGAACCAATCACTTTCCTCTCTTCCTACACGTACACATGCCTTACATCCTCGATAAAAACTTTTCACTGCTTCTAACAACTTGCCTCCCACACCATATATTCTTAATACCTTCCACAGAGCATCTCTATCAACTCTATCATATGCCTTCTCCAGATCCATAAATGCTACATACAAATCCATTTGCTTTTCTAAGTATTTCTCACATACATTCTTCAAAGCAAACACCTGATCCACACATCCTCTACCACTTCTGAAACCACACTGCTCTTCCCCAATCTGATGCTCTGTACATGCCTTCACCCTCTCAATCAATACCCTCCCATATAATTTGCCAGGAATACTCAACAAACTTATACCTCTGTAATTTGAGCACTCACTCTTATCCCCTTTGCCTTTGTACAATGGCACTATGCACGCATTCCGCCAATCCTCAGGCACCTCACCATGAGTCATACATACATCAAATAACCTTACCAACCAGTCAACAATACAGTCACCCCCTTTTTTAATAAATTCCACTGCAATACCATCCAAACCTGCTGCCTTACCGGCTTTCATCTTTCGCAAAGCTTTTACTACCTCTTCTCTGTTTACCAAATCATTTTCCCTAACCCTCGCACTTTGCACACCACCTCGACCAAAACACCCTATATCTGCCACTCTATCATCAAACACATTCAACAAACCTTCAAAATACTCACTCCATCTCCTTCTCACATCACCACTACTTGTTATCACCTCCCCATTTGCGCCCTTCACTGAAGTTCCCATTTACTCCCTTGTCTTACGCACTTTATTTACCTCCTTCCAGAACATCTTTTTATTCTCCCTAAGATTTAATGATACTCTCTCACCCCAACTCTCATTTGCCCTTTTTTCACCTCTTGCACCTTTCTCTTGACCTCCTGTCTCCTTCTTTTATACGTCTCCCACTCAATTTCATTTTTTCCCTGCAAAAATCGTCCAAATGCCTCTCTCTTCTCTTTCACTAATACTCTTACTTCTTCATCCCACCACTCACTACCCTTTCTAATCAACCCACCTCCCACTCTTCTCATGCCACAAGCATCTTTTGCGCAATCCATCACTGATTCCCTAAATACATCCCATTCCTCCCCCACTCCCCTTACTTCCATTGTTCTCACCTTTTTCCATTCTGTACTCAGTCTCTCCTGGTACTTCCTCACACAAGTCTCCTTCCCAAGCTCACTTACTCTCACCACCCTCTTCACCCCAACATTCACTCTTCTTTTCTGAAAACCCATACAAATCTTCACCTTAGCCTCCACAAGATAATGATCAGACATCCCTCCAGTTGCACCTCTCAGCATATTAACATCCAAAAGTCTCTCTTTCGTGCGCCTGTCAATTAACACGTAATCCAATAACGCTCTCTGGCCATCTCTCCTACTTACATAAGTATACTTATGTATATCTCGCTTTTTAAACCAGGTATTCCCAATCATCATTCCTTTTTCCGCACATAAATCTACAAGCTCTTCACTATTTCCATTTACAACACTGGACACCCCATGTATACCAATTATTCCCTCAACTGCCACATTACTCACCTTTGCATTCAAATCACCCAACACTATAACCCGGTCTCGTGCATCAAAACCACTAACACACTCATTCAGCTGCTCCCAAAACACTTGCCTCTCATGATCTTTCTTCTCATGCCCAGGTGCATATGCAACAATAATCACCCATCTCTCTCCATCAACTTTCAGTTTTACCCATATTAATCGAGAATTTACTTTCTTACATTCTATCACATACTTCCACAACTCCTGTTTCAGGAGTACTGCTACTCCTTCCCTTGCTCTTGTCCTCTCACTAACCCCTGACTTTACTCCCAAGACATTCCCAAACCACTCTTCCCCTTTACCCTTGAGCTTCGTTTCACTCAGAGCCAAAACATCCAGGTTCCTTTCCTCAAACATACTACCTATCTCTCCTTTTTTCACATCTTGGTTACTATCACACACATTTAGGCACCCCAATCTGAGCCTTCGAGGAGGATGAGCACTCCCCGCGTGACTCCTTCTTCTGTTTCCCACTTTAGAAAGTTAAAAAAATACAAGGAGGGGAGGATTTCTGGCCCCCCGCTCCCGTCCCCTCTAGTCGCTTTCTACGACACGCGAGGAATGCGTGGGAAGTATTCTTTCACCCCTATTCCCAGGGATAATATACATATATATATACACATACACACAAACACACACACACACACGCACACATACACACACACACACATACATATATATACATGTGAAAAATGTAAGAAACAATTTAGAAACTGAAACTTCTAGCTTGAAATGAAATGAAAAAATGAATGTCAACCTCTGGCTATGGAAAAAGGAAATGTTTAATTTATTTACACAAACGTCAATAGTAGTTCTCATCAATTTAACCACTGTATCAATAAGCTTCAGTGTCTAAGCTACATTTTTTCCAATTTCACTATTTTCTTGTCAAAGCACCATGTATGAAAACTATCACTCCAGTAACACAACTATAAACATTTACTTTCCCTTTAAAAAAAGTTCTGTGGAAGTCTGTCTCGATACACTGCGGGACACTCTACCACCTGGCGAGGCTTGTGTTGCAATGGTTCTTGATTCACAAAACGTAGTAGCATCACTGGTGGGCCAAGGTAGTTCCGTTGGCAACTGGGACATTTCCTCATCCTAGGGGATCCCTTAGCATCAGTGCGGCCGTCAGTGACATCGTAGAAGGTCAGACCTTGCTGTACAATTCATTCTTGATGCTGTCCGTTCGCCCATGACGAATATATATATATATATATATATATATATATATATATATATATATATATATATATATATATATATATATATATATATATATATATATATATATATATATATTAAAGTTTGTCGCAGTCTTTGTATTTTCAGTAGAATTTCTACAATTCAGCTGTAGAAACATGGTAATTAAATGCAATGGCGAAATCTGTTTTGCTTTCCAGAAGCCTCTGTGAGGCACAACTTGAATTTCACTTAATGGCATGTCTACGTCGACATCCTTTTTGTGAGCTAACGTTGTGAATTTTTTTTTCTTCTCACTTAAAACTTTCTCTTAGATTTTCAATATATATAATTCCCAATTCATTTTTGAAAATATGGAAGACGATTCCGGGTCGTATCATCAGGAAAGGACTGTATGATACTGGTAATTGAGAACAACTAAAAGTATTTAAGTTTCCTAGTCTTTATTCTTTGTTCCTCTTACAGTACTGATTATAAGATAAGGGAGTTATTGCTTTTTTTTCACACCTGACAGCTAAAGATAGATAGTTAGATGTGAATTTCACCTGAGATTTCGAGGAATATAGCAGGCATTTGGAGCTCCAGGTTTCGATGACTGCTGTTCTAAGGCCATTTGGGTAAAGAGGAACCATGCATATTGGATTAATGGATTTAGGGAAAGCTTTGGTTTCCTTTTGGATCTTATTAAGCTTGAGCTCCACTCAAATCATCACCAATCTGTTGCTGTGCGTGAGAGATAACACACTTTTTAGGCACCGTGTCAACCTGTGTTCTTTAATTGATCAATATTTCTCATCACCTCTAAAAATAATTCCAAGAAATCATATCGATACACTTTAAGTTTCCGACGACATTATTAAGTGTTCATCATCTTGATGAAGCCACAAATTTATGTTTTGAATCTTCATACAATTCTCTATGGACACAAACATATCATCACATCCAGACTCATGCTTACTGATCCTTCGGTCCTTTATGGCACAGTCTGAAGACCAGTAATCTCTCGTCACAAGGGATGACATCATTCTTCAGTGTTATGAAGGAGTGTGTCTCTGAACTTGCACCTGTCCTTGCTCGTCTGTTTAACTTTCTGCATAAGAGCTCAGTCCGACTTTTTGTGGAAACTTGCATAATTGCAGTTTATTCAAATGAAGGTA
The DNA here is from genome assembly GCF_036320965.1 of Panulirus ornatus. NCBI lineage: Eukaryota > Metazoa > Arthropoda > Malacostraca > Decapoda > Palinuridae > Panulirus > Panulirus ornatus. The sequence goes on from NC_092287.1 coordinate 13,118,023, forward strand.
AGCATTCTAAACCTTCCTGCTGCCCTCTTATTTCTTTAACTTATAATGTGTCTTAAGGTTATCGATTCTTTCTTGAACTTCAGTCCCATTTAGATCTTGAACACCTCCGTCTTCCTTTTGACCACCAGTATGGTTTTCATAAGCCAAGCCCTAATAAAGATAACATTTTACTGAATTATTTTTCTGTAGTTAACCTTCTTGAGAGGATTTACTAAACTATAAACCGTTCCATGATATCTTGGAAACACTGGATGAACACGAACAGAGCTATGATACCTAATTTCTTTTCAGGTCTTCCTTCTTCACTCCGTTACCTAGCCTCCAAGTTGATCACTACCTTCACTGAGAGAGGTGTGCCGTTAGAAAGCAGTGAGGAGTGACTAACTGAGAGGATATATGTGCCGAATGTGTAGGGAACAAGGTAAAGGGACATAAGCCTCTCCTTCCCGTTCCAATAACTATGATCCTCGTAGTTATGTCCCTCCTACTCCCTTTTTCTTCAATTTTTATTTTCATTAGCTCATAACTTGATTTACCCATCTTCCGGCGATTCACTCCAGCTCTTTTCTTACATCTTTCATATCCTTTTCATCTCCTTTTGCTAAGTCAGCTGCCTCATTGAATATGAATCTGAATGGGATATCCCAATGGACGTAGGTTAGAAAATACTCATCTTTTATCCTACTAGAATATCAGTCCTCTTATTTCTCTTCTAAAACTCAACACAGCTTTTTCACATTTCGTGATCGCTCTGCAGTTCAACTAGTCAGTTAAAGCCACTAAACATGTTATACCGTAACATCTAGTGTATTTTTGGAACGCCTTGTTTCACAAGCATACGAGTCTTTAAAACATTTCAAATGAGGATATGCTCAAATGCCAGAAATTCTTTAGGATAATTCATTCAGTTTTGGTTGCTGGATTGCTCTCATATTGGGAGAGTTGATTACATACGACTTTTCAACTCTATTAGTCTGATTTCAAAGCAAGACCCACATCTCTACTGAACCTTCATCGTAATGGTGATATATGAGTGGCTGCTCCAGAGAGCTGGCTGCTTACTTGTCTTCCCACTGTTCCAATCCACACACTCATCTTCAAGCCACCTTCGCGTAATTATTGTGAGGCCGATAAGAGCTCAAACGTGGGTCGTTGTGATCTTCGATTTTTTCTTCCTTCTCTAGATAAGCATTAAGGTTCTTTTTCCTTTACCATTTCATGTCCTTTCTCCTTCCAAAAGACAAACTTCCCATTTTCTTCCAAAATTCTTATATACGCTACACATCTCCTCATTTCTTTTCCCTTTGTTTTCTTGCCATTCAAGCCTAGGCTCTAATGAGGAGTCCTGTCTGTGAATGGAACCTCTGGCATAGAAAAGAAAGAGAAAAATCTTCCCGTTCCTATAATCTTGCATCCATTTAAGAAGCAGGCCGACCATCACCTGCCGAACGGTCGAAGATAGAAAAATTCTGCTGAACTGGGTATTGGTATTTTGTGCCTATTTCTAAAAATATGAAAAGCACACACACATACACACAGACACACATACACACACATATATCTAATATATATATATATATATATATATATATATATATATATATATATATATATATATATATATATATATATATATATATATATATATATATATATATATATATATATCTTTCTTTCTTTTCTTTCATACTATTCGCCATTTCCCGCATTAGCGAGGTAGCGTTAAGAACAGAGGACTGGGCCTTTGAGGGAATATCCTCATCTGGCCCCCTTCTCTGTTCCTTCTTTGGGGAAAAAAAAAAACAAGAGGGGAGGATTTCCAGGCCCCCGCTCCCTTCCTTTTTAGTCGCCTTCTACGACACGCAGGGAATACATGGGAAGTATTCTTTCTCCCCTATCCCCAGGGATAATATATATATATATATATATATATATATATATATATATATATATATATATATATATATATATATATATATATATATATATATATATATATACATATATATATATATATATGTATATATATATATATATATTATATATATATATTTTTTTTTTTTTTTTTTTTTTTTTTTATAATTTGTCGCTGTCTCCCGCGTTTGCGAGGTAGCGCAAGGAAACAGACGAAAGAAATGGCCCAACCCCCCCCCACACACATGTACACACACACGTCCACACACGCAAATATACATACCTACACAGCTTTCCTTGGTTTACCCCGGACGCTTCACATGCCTTGATTCAATCCACTGACAGCACGTCAACCCCTGTATACCACATCGCTCCAATTCACTCTATTCCTTGCCCTCCTTTCACCCTCCTGCATGTTCAGGCCCCGATCACACAAAATCCTTTTCACTCCATCTTTCCACCTCCAATTTGGTCTCCCTCTTCTCCTCGTTCCCTCCACCTCCGACACATATATCCTCTTGGTCAATCTTTCCTCACTCATTCTCTCCATGTGCCCAAACCATTTCAAAACACCCTCTTCTGCTCTCTCAACCACGCTCTTTTTATTTCCACACATCTCTCTTACCCTTACGTTACTTACTCGATCAAACCACCTCACACCACACATTGTCCTCAAACATCTCATTTCCAGCACATCCATCCTCCTGCGCACAACTCTATCCATAGCCCACGCCTCGCAACCATACAACATTGTTGGAACTACCATTCCTTCAAACATACCCATTTTTGCTTTCCGGGATAATGTTCTCGACTTCCACACATTTTTCAAGGCTCCCAAAATTTTCGCCCCCTCCCCCACCCTATGATCCACTTCCGCTTCCATGGTTCCATCCGCTGACAGATCCACTCCCAGATATCTAAAACACTTCACTTCCTCCAGTTTTTCTCCATTCAAACTCACCTCCCAATTGACTTGACCCTCAACCCTACTGTACCTAATAACCTTGCTGGTGACGGAGTTTGGTAAAGTGTGTGGAAGAAGAAAGTTAAGAGTAAATGTGAAATATATATATATATATATATATATATATATATATATATATATATATATATATATATATATATATATATATATATATATATATATATATAATTCTTTTTATTTTTTTTTTGCTTTGTCGATGTCTCCCGCGTTTGCGATGTAGCGCAAGGAAACAGACGAAAGAAATGGCCTAACCCACCCCCATACACATGTATATACATACGTCCACACACGCAAATATACATACCTACACAGCTTTCCATGGTTTACCCCAGACGCTTCACATGCCCTGATTCAATCCACTGACAGCACGTCAACCCCGGTATACCACATCGTTCCAATTCACTCTATTCCTTGCCCTCCTTTCACTCTCCTGCATGTTCAGGCATCGATCACACAAAATCTTTTTCACTCCATCTTTCCACCTCCAATTTGGTCTTCCACTTCTCCTCGTTCCCTCCACCTCCGACACATATATCCTCTTGGTCAATCTTTCCTCACTCATTCTCTCCATGTGCCCAAACCATTTCATAACACCCTCTTCTGCTCTCTCAACCACGCTCTTTTTATTTCCACACATCTCTCTTACCCTTACGTTACTTACTCGATCAAACCACCTCACACCACACATTGTCCTCAAACATCTCATTTCCAGCACATCCACCCTCCTGCGCACAACTCTATCCATAGCCCACGCCTCGCAACCATACAAATTTAATACAGATTATCTAAATACAAATTATTTAATGTATGTATGACTCATGGTGAGGTGCCTGAGGATTGGTGGAATGCGTGCATAGTGCCATTGTACAAAGGCAAAGGGGATAAGAGTGAGTGCTCAAATTTCAGAGGTATAAGTTTGTTGAGTATTCCTGGTAGATTATATGGGAGGGTTATGGCATGTACAGAGCATCAGATTGGGGAAGAGCAGTGTGGTTTCAAAAATGGTAGAGGATGCGTGGATCAGGTGTTTGCTTTGAAGAATGTATGTGAGAAATACTTAGAAAACCAAATGGATTTGTATGTAGCATTTATGGATCTGGAGAAGGCATATGATAGAGTTGATAGAGATGATCTGTGGAAGGTATTAAGAATATATGGTGTGGGAGGCAAGTTGTTAGAAGCAGTGAAAAGTTTTTGTCGAGGATGTAAGGCATGCGTACGTGTAGGAAGAGAGGAAAGTGATTAGTTCTCAGTGAATGTAGGTTTGCGGCAGGGGTGTGTGATGTCTCCATGGTTGTCTAATTTGTTTATGGATGGGGTTGTTAGGGAGGTGAATGCAAGAGTTTTGGAAAGAGGGGCAAGTATGAAGTCTGTTGTGGATGAGAGAGCTTGGGAAGTGAGTCAGTTGTTGTTCGCTGATGATACAGCGCTGGTGGCTGATATATATATATATATATATATATATATATATATATATATATATATATATATATATATATATATATATATATATATATATATATACATCTTTTTTTCTTTCATACTATTCGCCATTTCCCGCATTAGCGAGGTATCGTTAAGAACAGAGGACTGGGCCTCTGAGGGAATATCCTCACCTGTCCTCGTTCTCTGTTCCTTATTTTGGAAAATTAAAAAAAAAAAAACAAGAGGGGAGGATTTCCACCCCCCGCTCCCTCCCCTTTTAGTCGCCTTCTACAACACGCAGGGAACACGTGGGAAGTATTCTTTCTCCCCTATCCCCAGGGATATATATATATATATATATATATATATATATATATATATATATATATATATATATATATATATATATATATATATATATATATATATATATATATATATATATACATATATATATATATATGTATATATGTATATATATATATATATATATATATATATATATATATATATATATATATATATATATATATATATATATATATATATATATATATATATACATATATATATATATATATATATATATATATATATATATATATATATATATATATATATATATATATTTTTTTTTTTTTTTTTTTTTATACTTTGTCGCTGTCTCCCGCGTTTGCGAGGTAGCGCAAGGAAACAGACGAAAGAAATGGCCCCCCCCCCCCCATACACATGTACATACGTCCACACACGCAAACACACATACCTACACAGCTTTCCATGGTTTACCCCAGACGCTTCACATGCCTTGATTCAATCCACTGACAGCACGTCAACCCCTGTATACCACATCGCTCCAATTCACTCTATTCCTTGCCCTCCTTTCACCCTCCTGCATGTTCAGGCCCCGATCACACAAAATCTCTTTCACTCCATCTTTCCACCTCCAATTTGGTCTCCCTCTTCTCCTCGTTCCCTCCACCTCCCACATATATATCCTCTTGGTCAATCTTTCCTCACTCATTCCCTCCATGTGACCAAACCATTTCAAAACACCCTCTTCTGCTCTCTCAACCACGCTCTTTTTATTTCCACACATCTCTCTTACCCTTACGTTACTTACTCGATCAAACCACCTCACACCACACATTGTCCTCAAACATCTCATTTCCAGCACATCCATCCTCCTGCGCACAACTCTATCCATAGTCCACGCCTCGCAACCATACAACATTGTTGGAACCACTATTCCTTCAAACATACCCATTTTTGCTTTCCGAGATAATGTTCTCGACTTCCACACATTCTTCAAGGCTCCCAGAATTTTCGCCCCCTCCCCCACCCTATGATCCACTTCCGTTTCCATGGTTCCATCCGCTGCCAGATCCACTCCCAGATATCTAAAACACTTCACTTCCTCCAGTTTTTCTCCATTCAAACTCACCTCCCAATTGACTTGACCCTCAACCCTACTGTACCTAATAACCTTACTCTTATTCACATTTACTCTTAACTTTCTTCTTTCACACACTTTTCCAAACCCAGTCACCAGCTTCTGCAGTTTCTCACATGAATCAGCCACCAGCGCTGTATCATCAGCGAAGAACAACTGACTCACTTCCCAAGCTCTCCCATCCACAACAGACTTCATACTTGCATCTCTTTCCAAAACTCTTGCATTCACCTCCCTAACAACCCCATCCATAAACAAATTAAACAACCATGGAGACATCACACACCCCTGCCGCAAACCTACATTCACTGAGAATCAATCACTCTCCTCTCTTCCTACACGTACACATGCCTTACATCCTCGATAAAAACTTTTCACTGCTTCTAACAACTTGCCTCCCACACCATATATTCTTAAAACCTTCCACAGAGCATCTCTATCAACTTTATCATATGCCTTCTCCAGATCCATAAATGCTACATACAAATCCATTTGGTTTTCTAAGTATTTCTCACATACATTCTTCAAAGCAAACACCTGATCCACACATCCTCTACCACTTCTGAAACGACACTGCTCTTCCCCAATCTGATGCTCTGTACATGCCTTCACCCTCTCAATCAATACCCTCCCATATAATTTGCCAGGAATACTCAACAAACTTATACCTCTGTAATTTGAGCACTCACTCTTAACCCCTTTGCCTTTGTACAACGGCACTATGCACGCATTCCGCCAATCCTCAGCACCTCACCATGAGTCATACATACATTAAATAACCTTACCAACCAGTCAACAATACAGTCACCCCCATTTTTAATAAATTCCACTGCAATACCATCCAAACCTGCTGCCTTGCCGGCTTTCATCTTCCGCAAAGCTTTTACTACCTCTTCTCTGTTTACCAAATCATTTTCCCTATCCCTCGCACTTTGCACACCACCTCGACCAAAACACCCTATATCTGCCACTCTATCATCAAACACATTCAACAAACCTTCAAAATACTCACTCCATCTCCTTCTCACATCACCACTACTTGTTATCACCTCCCCATTTGCGCCCTTCACTGAAGTTCCCATTTACTCCCTTGTCTTACGCACTTTATTTACCTCCTTCCAGAACATCTTTTTGTTCTCCCTAAGATTTAATGATACTCTCTCACCCCAACTCTCATTTGCCCTTTTTTTCACCTCTTGCATATATATATATATATATATATATATATATATATATATATATATATATATATATATATATATATATATATATATATATATATATATATATATATGCATATGTATATATATATATATATATATATATATATATATATATATATATATATATATATATATATATATATATATATATATATATATATATATATATATATATATATATATATATATATATATATATATATATGTATATATATATATATATATATATATATATATATATATATATATATATATATATGTGTGAGTGAGTGAGTGAGTGACGTGGTGGCGGTGACGTGTCTGACACACAACCTTCAAACAGCTGTGTCCCTTTTTTTGCTCCCTAGATGGGTTGTACACCCGCAACTGGGTCAGGGTCTTGGATGATGAAGCTTGAAGCAGCTTCGGAACTACTGAAACAGCTGATATCCTCGTCAACATGAGGGAAGTCATCATACTCCCAGTACTGTGCCGTCATCGCGCCACTTGTCCAGAGTGTAATGTTTGTGCTGGTATTACATCTGCCAGTACCAGGACTCGTGTTCGTTGCGGGATGTGGCAGATTACGTCAGCATCCAAGTGGACCTGGACGCCAGGCTCCAAGGTGAGGATGGGCTGCAGCTCCAGCAAGGACATGGTCACACCCATCGACAACGGTAACCTCCAGAAGACCGATTTCGACGATGAAGGCCTGCACTGTGGCTGAGAGATTGACTTGAGGAGGCAGAAGTGATATTGTGACAGTGATTGTGTCAGCGTCGCGTCGCCTCGCCGCAGTGTATCGAGACAGACTTCCCCAGAACTTTTAAAGGGGAAGTAAATGTTTATAGTTGTGTTAATGGAGTGATAGTTTTCATGCATGGTGTTTTTGACAAGAAAATAGTGAAGTTGGAGAAAAATGTAGCTTAGACATTGAAGCTTATTGATACAGTGGTGAAATTGATGAGAACTGCTATTGACGTTTGTGTGAATAAATTGTACATTTCCTTTTCCATAGCCAGAGGTTGAACCATTATGTGACATTCATTTTTTTCATTCATTTCAAGCTAAAAGTTTGTTTTCTAAATTGTTTCTTACATTTTTCATATGTATATATATGTATGTGTGTGTGTGTGTGTGTATGTGCGTATGTGTGTGTATGTGTGTGTGTGTGTATATGTATATATATATGTATATTATCCCTGGGGATAGGGGTGAAAGAATACTTCCCACGTATTCCTCGCGTGTCGTAGAAAGCGACTAGAGGGGACGGGAGCGGGGGGCCGGAAATCCTCCCCTCCTTGTATTAACTTTCTAAAATGGGAAACAGAAGAAGGAGTCACGCGGGGAGTGATCATCCTCCTCGAAGGCTCAGAGTGGGGTGCCTAAATGTGTGTGGATGTAACCAAGATGTGAAAAAAGGAGAGATAGGTAGTATGTTTGAGGAAAGGAACCTGGATGTTTTGGCTCTGAGCGAAACGAAGCTCAAGGGTAAAGGGGAAGAGTGGTTTGGAAATGTCTGGGGAGTGAAGTCAGGGGTTAGTGAGAGGACAAGAGCAAGGGAAGGAGTAGCAATACTCCTGAAACAGGAGTTGTGGGAGCATGTGATAGAATGTAAGAAAGTAAATTCTCGATTAATATGGGTAAAATTGAAAGTTGATGGAGAGAGGTGGGTGATTATTGGTGCATATGCACCTGGGCATGAGAAGAAAGATCATGAGAGGCAAGTGTTTTGGGAGCAGCTGAATGAGTGTGTTAGCGGTTTTGATGCACGAGACCGGGTTATAGTGATGGGTGATTTGAATGCAAAGGTGAGTAATGTGGCAGTTGAGGGAATAATTGGTATGCATGGGGTGTTCAGTGTTGTAAATGGAAATGGTGAAGAGCTTGTAGATTTATGTGCTGAAAAAGGACTGATGATTGGGAATACCTGGTTTAAAAAGCGAGATATACATAAGTATACTTATGTAAGTAGGAGAGATGGCCAGAGAGCGTTATTGGATTACGTGTTAATTGACAGGCGTGCGAAAGAGAGACTTTTGGATGTTAATGTGCTGAGAGGTGCAACTGGAGGGATGTCTGATCATTATCTTGTGGAGGCTAAGGTGAAGATTAGTATGGGTTTTCAGAAAAGAGGAGTGAATGTTGGGGTGAAGAAGGTGGTGAGAGTAAGTGAGCTTGGGAAGGAGACCTGTGTGGGGAAGTACCAGGAGAGACTGTGTACAGAATGGAAAAAGGTGAGAACAATGGAAGTAAGGGGAGTGGGGGAGGAATGGGATGTATTTAGGGAATCAGTGATGGATTGCGCAAAAGATGCTTGTGGCATGAGAAGAGTGGGAGGTGGGCTGTTTAGAAAGGGTAGTGAGTGGTGGGATGAAGAAGTAAGAGTATTAGTGAAAGAGAAGAGAGAGGCATTTGGACGATTTTTGCAGGGAAAAAATGCAATTGAGTGGGAGAAGTATAAAAGAAAGAGACAGGAGGTCAAGAGAAAGGTGCAAGAGGTGAAAGAAAGGGCAAATGAGAGTTGGGGTGAGAGACTATCAGTAAATTTTAGGGAGAATAAAAAGATGTTCTGGAAGGAGGTAAATAGGGTGCGTAAGACAAGGGAGCAAATGGGAACTTCAGTGAAGGGCGTAAATGGGGAGGTGATAACAAGTAGCGGTGATGTGAGAAGGAGATGGAATGAGTATTTTGAAGGTTTGTTGAATGTGTCTGATGACAGAGTGGCAGATATAGGGTGTTTTGGTCGAGGTGGTGTGCAAAGTGAGAGGGTTAGGGAAAATGATTTGGTAAACAGAGAAGAGGTAGTAAAAGCTTTGCGGAAGATGAAAGCCGGCAAGGCAGCAGGTTTGGATGGTATTGCAGTGGAATTTATTAAAAAAGGGGGTGACTGTATTGTTGACTGGTTGGTAAGGTTATTTAATGTATGTATGACTCATGGTGAGGTGCCTGAGGATTGGCGGAATGCGTGCATAGTGCCATTGTACAAAGGCAAAGGGGATAAGAGTGAGTGCTCAAATTACAGAGGTATAAGTTTGTTGAGTATTCCTGGTAAATTATATGGGAGGGTATTGATTGAGAGGGTGAAGGCATGTACAGAGCATCAGATTGGGGAAGAGCAGTGCGGTTTCAGAAGTGGTAGAGGATGTGTGGATCAGGTGTTTGCTTTGAAGAATGTATGTGAGAAATACTTAGAAAAGCAAATGGATTTGTATGTAGCATTTATGGATCTGGAGAAGGCATATGATAGAGTTGATAGAGATGCTCTGTGGAAGGTATTAAGAATATATGGTGTGGGAGGCAAGTTGTTAGAAGCAGTGAAAAGTTTTTATCGAGGATGTAAGGCATGTGTACGTGTAGGAAGAGAGGAAAGTGATTGGTTCTCAGTGAATGTAGGTTTGCGGCAGGGGTGTGTGATGTCTCCATGGTTGTTTAATTTGTTTATGGATGGGGTTGTTAGGGAGGTAAATGCAAGAGTTTTGGAAAGAGGGGCAAGTATGAAGTCTGTTGGGGATGAGAGAGCTTGGGAAGTGAGTCAGTTGTTGTTCGCTGATGATACAGCGCTGGTGGCTGATTCATGTGAGAAACTGCAGAAGCTGGTGACTGAGTTTGGTAAAGTGTGTGGAAGAAGAAAGTTAAGAGTAAATGTGAATAAGAGCAAGGTTATTAGGTACAGTAGGGGTGAGGGTCAAGTCAATTGGGAGGTGAGTTTGAATGGAGAAAAACTGGAGGAAGTGAAGTGTTTTAGATATCTGGGAGTGGATCTGTCAGCGGATGGAACCATGGAAGCGGAAGTGGATCATAGGGTGGGGGAGGGGGCGAAAATTTTGGGAGCCTTGAAAAATGTGTGGAAGTCGAGAACATTATCTCGGAAAGCAAAAATGGGTATGTTTGAAGGAATAGTGGTACCAACAATGTTGTATGGTTGCGAGGCGTGGGCTATGGATAGAGATGTGCGCAGGAGGATGGATGTGCTGGAAATGAGATGTTTGAGGAAAATGTGTGGTGTGAGGTGGTTTGATCGAGTAAGTAACGTAAGGGTAAGAGAGATGTGTGGAAATAAAAAGAGCGTGGTTGAGAGAGCAGAAGAGGGTGTTTTGAAATGGTTTGGGCACATGGAGAGAATGAGTGAGGAAAGATTGACCAAGAGGATATATGTGTCGGAGGTGGAGGGAACGAGGAGAAGAGGGAGACCAAATTGGAGGTGGAAAGATGGAGTGAAAAAGATTTTGTGTGATCGGGGCCTGAACATGCAGGAGGGTGAAAGGAGGGCAAGGAATAGAGTGAATTGGAGCGATGTGGTATACAGGGGTTGACGTGCTGTCAGTGGATTGAATCAAGGCATGTGAAGCGTCTGGGGTAAACCATGGAAAGCTGTGTAGGTATGTATATTTGCGTGTGTGGACGTGTGTATGTACATGTGTATGGGGGGGGGGGTTGGGCCATTTCTTTCGTCTGTTTCCTTGCGCTACCTCGCAAACGCGGGAGACAGCGACAAAGTATAAAAAAAAAAAAAAAAAAAAAAAAAAAAATATATATATATATATATATATATATATATATATATATATATATATATATATATATATATATATATATATATATACATACATATGTATATACATACACATACATACGCACATATACACACACACACATATACATATATATACATATGAAAAATGTAAGAAAAATGTTGGGATGGGGGATGTGGTTTTGGTGCATTACTTGTGACAGAGAATGGATGTGAGTGAATGAGGCCTTTTCTTTGTTCCTGGCACTACCTCGCTGACGTGGGAATCCATGATCAAGTATGAAGAAAGGAATATATATATATATATATATATATATATATATATATATATATATATATATATATATATATATATATATATATATATATATATATATATATATAATCCTTTTTTTATTTTACTTGATTGGTGTTTCCAACATTAGCGAGGTAGCACCAGGAAACAGATGAAGAATGGCCCATCCTCTCATATACACATATCCTTGAGGATAGGGGATTAAGAATACTTCCCACGTATTCCCTGCGTGTCGTAGAAGGCGACTAAAAGGGGTGGGAGCGAGGGGCTGGAAATCCTCCCCTCTTGTTTTTTTTTTAATTTTCCAAAAGAAGGAACAGAGGGAGCCAGGTGAGGATATTCCAAAAAAGGCTCAGTCCTCTGTTCTTAACGCTACCTCGCTAACGCGGGAAATGGCAAATAGTTTAAAAGAAAGAAAATATATATATATATATATATATATATATATATATATATATATATATATATATATATATATATATATATATATATATATATATATATATATATATATATATATATATATATATATATATATATATATATATATATATATATAGATTGGGGTGTATAAATGTGTGTGGATGTAACCAAGATGACAATAAAAGAGAGATAGGTAGTATGTTCGAGGAAAGGAACCTGGAAGTTTTGTCTCTGAGTGAAACTATGCTCAAGAGTAAAGGGGAAGAGTGGTTTGGGAATGTCTTGGGAAAAAAGTCAGTGGTTAGTGAGAGGACAATAGCAAGAAGTAGCACTACCCCTGAATCAGGAGTTGTGGGAGTATGTGATAGAGTGTAAGAAAGTAAATTCTCGATTGATATGGGTAAAACTGAAATTGAGTGATTATATATATATATATATATATATATATATATATATATATATATATATATATATATATATATATATATATATGTATATGAATGATTATTGGTGCATATACACCTGGGCATGAGAAGAAAGATTATGAGAGGCAAGTGTTTTGGGAGCAGGTGAATGAGTGTGTTAGTGGTTTTGATAGGTGATTTGAATGCAAAGGAGGGTAATGTGGCAGTTGAGGGAATAATTGGTATACATGGAGTGTTCAGTGTTGTAAATGGAAATGGTGAAGAGCTTGTAGATTTATGTGCTGAAAAAGACTGGTGATTGGGAATACCTGGTTTAAAAAGCGAGATATACATAAGTATACGTATGTAAGTAGGAGAGATGGCCAGGGAGCGTTATTGGATTACGTGTTAATTGATAGACGCACGAAAGAGAGACTTTTGGATGTTAATGTGCTGAGAGGTGCAAGTGGAGGGATGTCTGATCATTATCTTGTGTAGGCGAAGGTGAAGATTTATGGGGGTTTTCAGAAAAGAAGAGAGAATGTTGGGGTGAAGAGAGTGGTGAGAGTAAGTGAGCTTGGGAAGGAGACTTGTGTGAGGAAGTACCAGGAGAGACTGAGTAGAGAATGGAGAAAGGTGACAACAAAGTAGGTAAGGAGAGTGGGGGAGGAATGTGATGTATTTAGGGAAGCAGTGATGGCTTGCGCAAAAGATGCTTGTGGCATGAGAAGCGTGGTAGGTGGGTTGATTAGAAAAGGTAGTGAGTTGTGGGATGAAGAAGTAAGATTATTAGTGAAAGAGAAGAGAGAGGCATTTGGACGATATTTGCAGGGAAAAAATGCAAATGAGTGGGAGAGGTATAAAAGAAAGAGGCATGAGGTCAAGAGAAAGGTGCAAGAGTTGAAAAAGAGGGCAAATGAGAGTTGGGGTGAGAGAGTATTATTAAATTTCAGGGAGAATAAAAAGATGTTTTGGAAGGAGGTAAAGAAAGTGCGTAAGACAAGGGAGCAAATGGGAACGTCAGTGAAGGGGGCTAATGGGGAGGTGATAACAAGTAGTGGTGATGTGAGAAGGAGATGGAGTGAGTATCTTGATATTTTGTTGAATGTGTTTGATGATAGAGTGGCAGATATAGGGTGTTTTGGTCGAGGTGGTGTGCAAAGTGAGAGGGTTAAGGAAAATGATTTGGTAAATAGAGAAGAGGTAGTAAAAGCTTTGCGGAAGATGAAAGCCGGCAAGGCAGCAGGTTTGCATGGTATTGCAGTGGAATTTATTAAAAAAGGGGGTGACTGTATTGTTGACTGGTTGGTAAGGTTATTTAATGTATGTATGATTCATGGTGAGGTGCCTGAGGATTGGCGGAATGCTTGCATAATGCCATTGTACAAAGGCAAAGGGGATAAGAGTGAGTGCTCAAATTACAGAGGTATAAGTTTGTTGAGTATTCCTGGTAAATTATATGTGAGGGTATTGATTGAGAGGGTGAAGGCATGTACAGAGCATCAGATTGGGGAAGAGCAGTGTGGTTTCAGAAGTGGTAGAGGATGTGTGGATCAGGTGTTTGCTTTGAAGAATGTATGTGAGAAATACTTAGAAAAGCAAATGGATTTTTATGTAGCATTTATGGATCTGGAGAAGGCATATGATAAAGTTGATAGAGATGCTCTGTGGAAGGTTTTAAGAATATATGGTGTGGGAGGCAAGTTGTTAGAAGCAGTGAAATGTTTTTATCGAGGATGTAAGGCATGTGTACGTGTAGGAAGAGAGGAAAGTGATTGGTTCTCAGTTAATGTAGGTTTGCGGCAGGGATGCGTGATGTCTCCATGGTTGTTTAATTTGTTTATCAATGGGATTTTTAGGGAGGTGAATGCAAGAGTTTTGGAAAGAGGGGCAAGTATGTAGTCTGTTGTGGATGAGAGAGCTTGGGAAGTGAGTCAGTTGTTGTTCGCTGATGATACAGCGCTGGTGGCTGATTCATGCGAGAAACTGCAGAAGCTAGTGACTGAGTTTGGTAAAGTGTGTGAAAGAAGAAAGTTAAGAGTGAATGTGAATAAGAGCAAGGTTATTAGGTACAGTAGGGTTGAGGGTCAAGTCAATTGGGAGGTAAGTTTGAATGGAGAAAAACTGGAGGAAGTAAAGTGTTTTAGATATCTGGGAGTGGATCTGGCAGCGGATGGAACCATGGAAGCGGAAGTGAATCATAGGGTGGGGGAGGGGGCGAAAATTCTGGGAGCCTTGAAGAATGTGTGGAAGTCGAGAACATTATCTCGGAAAGCAAAAATGGGTATGTTTGAAGGAATAGTGGTTCCAACAATGTTGTATGGTTGCGAGGCGTGGGCTATGGATAGAGTAGTGCGCAGGAGGATGGATGTGCTAGAAATGAGATGTTTGAGGACAATATGTGGTGTGAGGCGGTTTGATCGAGTAAGTAATATAAGGGTAAGAGAGATGTGTGGAAATAAGAAGAGCGTGGTTGAGAGAGCAGAAGAGGGTGTTTTGAAATGGTTTGGGCACATGGAGAGAATGAGTGAGGAAAGATTGACCAAGAGGATATATATGTGGGAGGTGGAGGGAACGAGGAGAAGTGGGAGACCAAATTGGAGGTGGAAAGATGGAGTGAAAAAGATTTTGAGTGATCGGGTCCTGAACATGCATGAGGGTGAAAGGCGGGCAATGAATACAGTGAATTGGATCGATGTGGTATACCGGGGTCGACGTGCTGTCAATGGATTGAACCAGGGCATGTGAAGCGTCTGGGGTAAATCATGGAAAGTTGTGTGGGGCCTGGATGTGGAAAGGGAGCTGTGGTTTCGGTGCATTATTGCATGACCTAGAGACTGAGTGTGAACGAATGGGGCCTTTGTTGTCTTTTCCTAGCGCTACCTCGCACACCTGAGAGGGGAGGGGATGTTTTATATATATATATATATATATATATATATATATATATATATATATATATATATATATATATATATATATATATATATATATATACCTATATATATACCTATATATGTATATATATATATATATATATATATATATATATATATATATATATATATATATATATATATATATATATATATATATATATATATATATATATATATATATATATATATATATATATATATATATATATATATATATATATATACATATATATGTATATATATACATAAACGCTCATACATATACATATGCATGTACATGCATGTCAACGTATAATGAATATATATATATCAATGTATACATACATATACACACACAAACCCGTATATAGATATTTGCACACAGACTCATAGATATATATACACATGTATGTATTCATACTTGCTGCCCTCATTGAATCTCGTTGATACCCCGCCACACAGGATATAATCTTGTATATATATATATATATATATATATATATATATATATATATATATATATATATATATATATATATATATATATATATATATATATATATATGCATATCACATTACACATAAGAGCTCGTTACTTAGAGTGAACGAATGCGGCCTTTTTTGTCTTTTCCTGGCTGTGTGAGCCTGATGGGAAAAGTCCGGTGTAGTACCCGTTGCTCACCATGACACGAAGGGTATTCGAGTACATAGAATTCGAATAGTCTTCGAGGAGGATGAACACTCTCCGCTTGACTCCTTCTTCTGTTTCCACTTTTAGAAAGCTGAAATACAGGTAGGAAGGGATTCTAATCAATCACTCCCGTTTCCTTTAGTCGCCTTTTACGACACGTGACAGTTCGTGGGAAGTATTTTCTCTCCTCTATCCCCAGGGATAAAAAATAATGTATGGAAGTCGAGAACGTTATCTTGGAAGGCAAAAATGGGTACGTTTGAAGGAATAGTGGTTCCCACAATGTTATATGGATGCGAGGCGTGGGCTATAGATAGATTTGTGCGGAGGCGGGTGGATGTGCTGGAAATGAGATATTTGAGGACAATACGTGGTGTGAGGTGGTTTGATCGAGTAAGTAATGAAAGGGTAAGAGAGATGTGTGGTAATAAAAAGAGTGTGGTTGAGAGAGCAGAAGAGGGTGTTTTGAAATTGTTTGGTCACATGGAGAGAAAGAGTGAAGAAAGATTGAAAAAGAGGATATTTGTGTCAGAGGTGGAGGGAACGAGAAATGGGAGACCAAATTGGAGGTGGAAAGATGGGGTGAAACAAATTTTGAACGATCGGGGAGTGAAAATGCAGGAGGGTGAAAGGCGTGCAAGGAATAGAGTGAATTGGAAGGATATTGTATACCACGGTCGACGTGCTGTCATTGGACTGAACCAGAGCATGTGAAGCGTCTGGGGTCAACCATGGAAAGTTTTGTTGGGCCTGGATGTGGAAAGGTAGCTGTGGTTTTGGTGCATTATATATGATTGCTAGAGACTGAGTGTGAACGAATGTGGCCTTTGTTGTCTTTTCCTAGCGCTACCTCGCACACATGCGGGGGGGGGGGGTTTGGGGGGGTTGTCATTTTATGTGTGATGGGGTGGCGACGGGAATGAATAATGGCAGACAGTATAAAATATGTACACCTGTATATATGTATATGTCTGTGTGTGTGTGTATATATATATGTATACGTTTAGATGTATTGGTATGTATACGTGCGTGTGTGGACGTGTATGTATATACATGTGTATGTGGGTGGTTTAGGCCATTCTCTCGTCTGTTTCCTTGTGCTACCTCGCTAACGTGGGAGACAGCAACAAAGTATAATAAAAAGAGAAAAATAGTATTTGAATAGTAATTTACCTATTAGAGGCAATCATAGTCTAGCGGTAGCGCTCCCGCCTGTTGCACAAGGTCATGGATTCGATCCTGGCTGTTGGAGGTTTGTATGTTCTATGAAGGTGCGCGTTCATATGCACTTTGTTCGTATTCATATACCTCCGCGTTGTACAGTTAGGTTCAGTAAAATGCTATCCGCTGGCTGTGTGAGCCTGTGTAGACCCCGTTGCTCACCAGCGTTAGATGACGGGTATTCAAGTACATAGTAATCGAATAGTCATTTCCCTATTAGGGGCGATCATAGCCTAGCGGGAGCGCTCCCACCTTTTGCTCAAGGATCCCGGGCTCGATCCTGGCTGTTGGAGGTTTGTATGATATGTATGAATATATATATATATATATATATATATATATATATATATATATATATATATATATATATATATATATATATATATAACCACATTCTCATACCTCTCATCTCTATTTCTTTACTTGTTTCAGTAGAACGTGTTATTCTGTTTTGCTCTCATACCCATGTTTTGTTCTTATCTACATATAGTCACCCATTCAACTTTTCTCCTCAGTGCCATATCATATTTCATTTTTTTTTTTCAACCTCCACTCATCGCTATCTTCTGGTAGATTCGGATTCTTCGTGATATATATATATATATATATATATATATATATATATATATATATATATATATATATATCCATAAAGAAAATCTACAGTCCTCCATTCCTGGTACCTCCTCTCTCTCATCCATTGCCACACACCTCCAGCCACCTTATTCTTGCACCGTCTTCACGTCACCTTAGCTTCACGCTGTGCTGCCTCGGAGACTTTCAGCTTCATATTCGAATTCTCTTGGGAGTTAGATTTTACAGTCTTCGATCCTTTAAAACCCCCGTTCTCTTTCACTGTCCTCGTTTTCTTCTTCCCACAATCCTGTCCTGCACCACCCGTAAGAAAACGACTATTATAACCTAAAATATCGCTACAAAACGACCTTTTGCAAACACAGGTCCCACCCAGTCCTTTCCTACACCACCGCACGTCTTGAATATTGTCCATCGTATTCTTTTTCCTCTAACCGTGTGCGTCTGTGATTCACCTCATGTGAAAATAGCGAACTGGGTCACTGGGTTGCTTCAGTATTTTCCTCCTCTCCCTCACAATTCGCTTCACCTGTTCTTCACATTTGCTTCACTCACCATTGTTCACATCTTTTTCTCCATCCCTCCCTCCCCCTTCCATCTTCTTTATTCCGTCTCCCCTCCACCACGTTTTCAATTTCTTGTCCTTCTCCTGTAATAGTTTCCCATCCTCTCTCTCTCTCTCTCTCTCTCTCTCTCTCTCTCTCTTGGTAGTCGGCACCCACCAGCAAGAGTGGAATATTGACGGTACTACCTCGGCTGGACGTCAGGAGGGGTTAGTGACGTGAGCGCAGTATTCCAATACTTCAGCGGCTGTCACGTTTCAGTCTCTTGGTCTGTGGATTTTTTTTCCGTGCCTCACCTACACGTGGACTACCGGATTTCAGATCACAGACACGAAGTCTCTATCTTACATGATTTAACATTTGATGACATGTAACTTGCACGAATCCATCTCCTTAACCCATGAAAAGAGCGGTGATCGCTACGCGATAGACCTGTCGTTTGCAGAAATCTCGTCCCAGGTACTTGTTAGTACTCTCTCTCTCTCTCTCTCTCTCTCTCTCTCTCTCTCTCTCTCTCTCTCTCTCTCTCTCTCTCTCTCTCTCTCTCTCAGTTATGTTCCTTTTTAGGCCCCATATGTTCTACATTATTTATTCTCCTCTTCCGTTTTCCCCTCGTTTCACCCTTGCAATCCTTCCCGTCTTTCCCCTTCATTATCTTTTCCTTATTCTTCTTGTTTCACCCCTGTTACCTCTCCCTTCTTTCCCTTGCTTTACCCTTGTTATCTTTCCCTTGTTCCCCTGGTTTCACCATCGTTATCTTTCTCGTTTTCCCCTCATTTAACTCAAGCTATCTTTCTCGTCTTCCCCTCGTTTCATTCATCTCATCTTCCTCATTTTCCCATTGTTTCGCCCATTGTATCTTTTTTTTATTCCTCCTTTTGCTTACCCTTGTTATCTTCCCCTCGTATCTCTCCCTTCTTTCGATCTTCATTAGTATGTCTTCATCTTACTCTTTACCCTCCATATATACGTATATCACTTTACCCTCCATATATACCTCTACATATCCTTTACGGCCTCTTTCGTCAACCTTGCCTTCTCCTTTTATCATATCTTGACCTAATTCGACTCACACATTTATCTGGCTTTTATATATTTCTATTCTTCTATCCGTTTTATCTATTTGTTTTTATTCTCTTTTTCTTTATTCTTTATTTCCCATTCTGTCCTATCGTTGTTGCTCTCTCTCTCTCTCTCTCTCTCTCTCTCTCTCTCTCTCTCTCTCTCTCTCTCTCTCTCTCTCTCTCTCTCTCTCTCTCTCTCTCTCTCTCGTTTTTCACTTAGTATTTATCCCCTTTGACGGTGTAGCTCTTCGTCTCCCATTTATTTCTCTCTCTCTCCCTCTCCCTGAGACACTCCCATCGTCTTCACTTCTCCCTCACACTCACCTTACTCCTCCTCTTCCCTCACACTCAACTTCCTCTCCCTCTCTTCCCAGAATTCCCCTAAACCACAGAACTTGAGTAGGTTTGACATCTGCTTGCAATGTCATGACTCGCTGTGTCACTCTCCTGACACTGTCCATTACCTGTCCCAGGATCACCTACCACAGACGCTGTCAACTACCTGACGGAGGATGAACTGCCCAAGACACCCTCCACTGCCTGTCCCAGGATGACCTGCCACAAACTCTCTCAACTACCTGACCGAAGATGACCTGCCCCAGACACCGTCCATTACCTGTCCCAGGATGACCTGCCTCAATCTGTGTCCACAAATAACCCTAAGAATACACTCCTGTCAAAAAACTTAGATTTGAAATAAGTCCATATATCCCTGCTACTGGAAGCACCGCCGCCATGGTAAGCGGGAGTTTCTAGAAAGAAGTCCTAGGTAATTGTATTAATAATTAAGCGCACCTTCTTAGAACACACAAACCTCCAACAGCACGATCGAATCCGGGACCGTTGTGCCACAGGCGGGAATGCTATTGGCCTAGCGGTAGCATTCCCGCCTGTATGTGAGAAATACTTAGAAAACCAAATGGATTTGTATGTAGCATGTATGGATCTGGAGAAGGCATATGATAGAGTTGATAGAGATGCTCTGTGGAAGGTATCAAGAATATATGGTGTGGAAGGTAAGTTGTTAGACACAGTGAAAAGTTTTTATCGAGGATGTAAGGCATGTGTACGTGTAGAAAGAGGAAAGTGACTGTTTCTCAGTGAATGTTGGTTTGCTACAGAGGTGCGTGATATCTCTATGGTTGTTTAATTTGTTTATGGATGGGGTTGTTAGGGGGGTGAAGGCAAAAGTTTTGGAAACAGGGGCAACTATACAGTCTGTTGTGGATGAGAAGCTTTGGGAAGTGAGTCAGTTGTTGTTCTCTGATGATACAGCGCTGGTGACTGATTAGGGTGAAAAACTGCAGAAGCTGGTGACTAAGTTTGGTAAAGTGTGTGAAACAAGAGAGCTGAGAGTTAATGTGAATAAGAGCAAGGTTATTAGGTACAGTAGAGTTGAGGGACAAGTCAGCTGGGAGGCAAGCATGAATGGAGAAAAACTGGAGGAAGTGAAGTGGATTTGGCAGCAGTTGGAACCATGGAAGCAGAATTGAATCATATATATTTATATATATATATATATATATCATACAAAGGTCCATCAGCCAGGATCGAACCTGGGACCCCTCGTGCAAGAGGCAGGCATGCTAACCGCTAGGCTAAGGGACTGTATAATAGGAAACAACTATTCGAAATACTAAGTACTCGAATACCCTTCGTCTCACTATGGTGAGCAACGGGGAATACCTGGTTTAAAAAGCGAGATATACATAAGTATACTTATGTAAGTAGGAGAGATGGCAAGAGAGCGTTATTGGATTACGTGTTAATTGACAGGCGTGCGAAAGAGAGACTTTTGGATGTTAATGTGCTGAGAGGTGCAACTGGAGGGATGTCTGATCATTATCTTGTGGAGGCTAAGGTGAAGATTTGTATGGGTTTTCAGAAAAGAAGAGTGAATGTTGGGGAGAAGAGGGTGGTGAGAGTAAGTGAGCTTGAGAAGGAGACCTGTGTGAGGAAGTACCAGGAGAGACTGAGTACAGAATGGAAAAAGGTGAGAACAATGGAAGTAAGGGGAATGGGGGAGGAATGGGATGTATTTAGGGAATCAGTGATGGATTGCGCAAAAGATGCTTGTGGCATGAGAAGAGTGGGAGGTGGGTTGATTAGAAAGGGTAGTGAGTGGTGGGATGAAGAAGTAAGAGTATTAGTGAAAGAGAAGAGAGAGGCATTTGGACGATTTTTGCAGGAAAAAAATGCAATTGAGTGGGAGATGTATAAAAGAAAGAGACAGGAGGTCAAGAGAAAGGTGCAAGAGGTGAAAAAAAAGGGCAAATGAGAGTTGGTGTGAGAGAGTATCATTAAATTTTAGGGAGAATAAAAAGATGTTCTGGAAGGAGGTAAATAAAGTGCGTAAGACAAGGGAGCAAATGGGAACTTCAGTGAAGGGCGCAAATGGGGAGGTGATAACAAGTAGTGGTGATGTGAGAAGGAGATGGAGTGAGTATTTTGAAGGTTTGTTGAATGTGTTTGATGATAGAGTGGCAGATATAGGGTGTTTGGGTCGAGGTGGTGTGCAAAGTGAGAGGGTTAGGGAAAATGATTTGGTAAACAGAGAAGAGGTAGTAAAAGCTTTGCGGAAGATGAAAGCCGGCAAGGCAGCAGGCTTGGATGGTATTGCAGTGGAATTTATTAAAAAAGGGGGTGATTGTATTGTTTACTGGTTGGTAAGGTTATTTAATGTATGTATGACTCATGGTGAGGTGCCTGAGGATTGGCGGAATGCGTGCATAGTGCCATTGTACAAAGGCAAAGGGGATAAGAGTGAATGCTCAAATTACAGAGGTATAAGTTTGTTGAGTATTCCTGGTAAATTATATGGGAGGGTATTGATTGAGAGGGTGAAGGCATGTACAGAGCATCAGATTGGGGAAGAGCAGTGTGGTTTCAGAAGTGGTAGAGGATGTGTGGATCAGGTGTTTGCTTTGAAGAATATATGTGAGAAATACTTAGAAAAGCAAAGGGATTTGTATGTAGCATTTATGGATCTGGAGAAGGCATATGATAGAGTTGATAGAGATGCTCTGTGGAAGGTATTGAGAATATATGGTGTGGGAGGAAAGTTGTTAGAAGCAGTGAAAAGTTTTTATCGAGGATGTAAGGCATGTGTACGTGTAGGAAGAGAGGAAAGTGATTGGTTCTCAGTGAATGTAGGTTTGCGGCAGAGGTGTGTGATGTCTCCATGGTTGTTTAATTTGTTTATGGATGGGGTTGTTAGGGAGGTAAATGCAAGAGTCTTGGAAAGAGGGGCAAGTATGAAGTCTGTTGGGGATGAGAGAGCTTGGGAAGTGAGTCAGTTGTTGTTCGCTGATGATACAGCGCTGGTGGCTGATTCATGTGAGAAACTGCAGAAGCTGGTGACTGAGTTTGGTAAAGTGTGTGGAAGAAGAAAGTTAAGAGTAAATGTGAATAAGAGCAAGGTTATTAGGTACAGTAGGGTTGAGGGTCAAGTCAATTGGGAGGTGAGTTTGAACGGAGAAAAACTGGAGGAAGTGAAGTGTTTTAGATATCTGGGAGTGGATCTGGCAGCGGATGGAACCATGGAAGCGGAAGTGGATCATAGGGTGGGGGAGGGGGCGAAAATTCTGGGGGCCTTGAAGAATGTGTGGAAGTCGAGAACATTATCTCGGAAAGCAAAAATGGGTATGTTTGAAGGAATAGTGGTTCCAACAATGTTGTATGGTTGCGAGGCGTGGGCTATGGATAGAGTTGTGCGCAGGAGGATGGATGTGCTGGAAATGAGATGTTTGAGGACAATGTGTGGTGTGAGGTGGTTTGATCGAGTGAGTAACGTAAGGGTAAGAGAGATGTGTGGAAATAAAAAGAGCGTAGTTGAGAGAGCAGAAGAGGGTGTTTTGAAGTGGTTTGGACACATGGAGAGGATGAGTGAGGAAAGATTGACCAAGAGAATATATGTGTCGAAGGTGGAGGGAGGAAGGAGAAGAGGGAGACCAAATTGGAGGTGGAAAGATGGAGTGAAAAAGATTTTGTGTGATCGGGGCCTGAACATGCAGGAGGGTGAAAGGAGGGAAAGGAATAGAGTGAATTGGAGCGATGTGGTATACCGGGGTTGACGTGCTCTCAGTGGATTGAATCAAGGCATGTGAAGCGTCTGGGGTAAACCATGGAAAGCTGTGTAGGTATGTATATTTGCGTGTGTGGACGTATGTATATACATGTGTATGGGGGGGGGGGGTTGGGCCATTTCTTTCGTCTGTTTCCTTGCGCTACCTCGCAAACGCGGGAGACAGCGACAAAGTATAAAAAAAAAAAAAAAAAAAAAAAAACAAAGGTCCATCAGCCAGGATCGAACCTGGGACCCCTCGTGCAAGAGGCAGGCATGCTAACCGCTAGGCTAAGGGACTGTATAATAGGAAACAACTATTCGAAATACTAAGTACTCGAATACCCTTCGTCTCACTATGGTGAGCAACGGGGTCTATCGGTTCTTTCCGAACAGAACACATAGCCAGCTGAGAGCGTTTTACCGAACCTGACCGTACAACGCGGAGTTATATGAATACGAATAAAGTGTATATGAACGCGCACCTTCATAGAACATACAAAGCTCCATCAGCCAGGATCGAACCTGGGACCCCTAGTGCAAGAGGCAGGCATGCTAACCGCTAGGCTAAGGGACTGTATAATAGGAAACAACTATTCGAAATACTAAGTACTCGAACACCCTTCGTCTCACTATGGTGAGCAACGGGGTCACTCAAAATCTTTTTCACTCAATCTTTCCACCTCCAATTCGGTCTCCCACTTCTCCTCGTTCCCTACACCTCTGACACATATATCCTCTTTGTCAATATTTCCTCACTCATTCTCTCCATGTGACCAAACCATTTCAAAACACCCTCTTCTGCTCTCTCAACTACACTCTTTTTATTTCCACACATCTCTCTTACCCTTATATTACTTACTCGATCAAACCACCTCACACCACATATTGTCCTCAAACATCTCATTTCCAGCACATCCACCCTCCTGCGCACAACTCTATCCATAGCCTACGCTTCGCAACCATACAACATTGTTGGAGTCACTATTCCTTCAAACATACACATTTTTGCTTTCCGAGATAATGTTCTCGACTTCCACACATTCTTCAAGGCTCCCAGGATTTTCGCCCCCTCCCCCACCCTATGATTCACTTCCGCTTCCATGGTTCCATCCGCTGCCAGATCCACTCCCAGATATCTAAAACACTTTACTTCCTCCAGTTTTTCTCCATTCAAACTTACCTCCCAATTGACTTGACCCTCTATCCTACTGTACCTAATAACCTTGCTCTTATTCACATTTACTCTTAACTTTCTTCTTTCACACACTTTACCAAACTGTCACCAGTTTCTGTAGTTTCTTACATGAATCAGCCACCAGCGCTGTATCATCAGCGAACAACAACTGACTCACTTCCCAAGCTCTCTCATCCACAACAGACTGCATACTTGCCCATCTTTCCAAAACTCTTGCTTTCACCTCCCTAACAACCCCCTCCATAAACAAATTAAACAATCATGGAGACATCGCACACCCCTGCCGCAAACCTACATTCACTGAGAACCAATCACTTTCCTCTCTTTCTACACGTACACATGCCCTACACCTCTATAAAAACTTTTCACTGCTTCTAACAACTTGCCTCCCACACAATATATTCTTCAAGCCTTCCACAGAGCATCTCTATCAACTCTATCATATGCCTTCTCCAGATCAATAAATGTTACATACAAATCCATTTGCTTTTCTAAGTATTTCTCACGTACATTCTTCAAAGGAAACACCTGATCCACACATCCTCTACAGCTTCTGAAATCACACTGCTCTTCCCCAATCTGATACTCTGTACATGCCTTCACCCTCTCAATCAATACCATCCCATATAATTTACCAGGAATACTCAACAAACTTTTACCTCTGTAATTTGAGCACTCACTCTTATCCCCTTTGCCTTTGTACAATGGCACTATGCACGCATTCCGCCAATCCTCAGGCACCTCACAATGAATCATACATACATTAAGTAACCTTACCAAATAGTCAACAATACAGTCACCCCCTTTTTTGATAAATTCCACTGCAATACCATCCAATCCCGCTGCCTTGCCGGCTTTCATCTTCCGCAAAGCTTTTACTACCTCTTCTCTATTTAGCGAATCATTTTCCCTAACCCTCTCACTTTGCACACGACCTCGACCAAAACACCCTATATCTGCCAATCTATCATCAAACACATTCAACAAACCTTCAAAATACTCACTCCATCTCCTTCTCAATATCACCACTACTTGTTATCACCTCCCCATTAGCCCCCTTCACTGAAGTTCCCATTTGCTCCCTTGTCTTACGCACTTTATTTACCTCCCTCCAAAACATCTTTATATATATATATATATATATATATATATATATATATATATATATATATATATATATATATATATATATATATATATATATATATATATATATATACATATATATATTCGAATAGTTGTTTCCTATAATACAGTCCCATAGCCTAGCGGTTAGCATGCCTGCCTCTTGCACAGGGGTCCCGGGTTCGATCCTGACTGTTGGAGGTTTGTTTGTTCTATGAAGGTGCGCGTTCATATGCACTTTATTCGTATTCATATACCTCCGCGTTGTACAGTTAGGCTCGGTAAAACGCTATCAGCTGCCTATGTGCGTCTGTTCGTAAATAACCGGTATAGACCCCGTTGCTCACCACTGTGAGACGAAGGGTATTCGAGTACTTAGTATTTCGAATAGTTGTTTCCTGTAATACAGTCCCATAGCCTAGCGGTTAGCATGCCTGCCTCTTGCACAAGGGTCCCGGGTTCGATCCTGGTTGTTGGAGGTTTGTATGTTCTATGAAAGTGCGCGTTCATATACACTTTATTCGTATATATATATATATATATATATATATATATATCCATGGAGATAGGGGAGAAAGAATACCTCCTCACGTGTCGTAGAAGGCGATTAAAAGGGACAGGAGCGGGGGGGGGGGCCAGAAACCCTCCCTTCCTTATATTTATCTTTCTAAAAGGGGAAATAGAAGAAAGAGTCGCGCGGGGACTGCTAGACCTCCTTGAAGGCTTAGATTTGGGTTCTAAATGTGTGTGGATGTAACCAAGATGAGAAAAAAGGAGAGACAAGTAGTATGTTTGAGGAAAAGAACCTGGATGTTTTGGCTCTGAGTGAAACGAAGCTCAAGGGTAAAGGGGAAGAGTGGTTTGGGAATGTCTTGGGAGAAATTCAGGGGTTAGTGAGAGGACAAGAACAAGGGAAGGAGTAGCACTACTCCTAAAACAGGAGTTGTGGGAGTATGTGATAGAGTGTAAAAAAAGTAAATTCTAGATTGATATGGGTAAACTGAAAGTTGATGGAGAGATGTGGGTGATTATTGGTGCATATGCACCTGGGCATGAGAAGAGAGATCATGAGAGGCAAGTGTTTTGGAAGCAACTGAATGAGTGTTTTATTGGTTTTGATGCACAAGAACGGGTTATAGTGATGGGTGATTTAAATGCAAAGGTGAGTAATGTGATAGTTGAGGGAATAAATGGGATACATGGGGTGTTCAGTGTTGTAAATTGAAATGGTGAAGAGCTTGCAGATTTATGTGCTGAAAAAGGACTGATGATTGGGAATACCTGGTTTAAAAAGAGAGATGTACATAAGTATACGTATGTAAGTAGGAGAGATGGCCAGAGAGCGTTATTGGATTACGTATAATTGATAAGGGCGCAAAAGAGAGACTTTTGGATGTTAATGTGCTGAGAGGTGGAACTGGAGGTATGTCTGATCATTATCTTGTGGAGGCGAAGATGAAGATTTGTAGGGGTTTTCAGAAAAGAAGAGAGGATGTTGCGGTGAAGAGGGTGGTGAGAGTAAGTGAGCTTGGGAAGGAGACTTGTGTGAGGAAGTACCAGGAGGGACTGAGTACAGAATGGAGAAAGGCGAGAACCAAGGAGGTAAGGGAAGTGGGGGAGGAATGGAATGTTTTTAGGGAAGCATTGATGGCTTGCGCAAAAGATGCTTGTGGTATGAGAAGCGTGGAAGGTGGGTTGATTAGAAAGGGTAGTGAGTGGTGGGATGAAGAAATAAGATTATTAGTGAAAGAGAAGAGAGAGGCATTTGGACGATTTTTGCAGGGAAAAACTGCAAATGAGTGGGAGATGTATAAAAGAAAGAGACAGGAGGTCAAGAGAAAGGTGCAAGAGGTGAAAAAGAGGGGAAATGAGAGTTGGGGTGATAGAGTATCATTAAATTTTAGGGAGAATAAAAGACGTTTTGGAAGGAGTTAAATAAAGTGCGTAAGACAAGGGAGCAAATGGGAACTTCAGTGAAGGGGGCTAATGGGGAGGTGATACCAAGTAGTGGTGATGTGAGGAGATGGAGTTAGTATTCTGAAGGTTTGTTGAATGTGTTTGATGATAGATTGGCAGATATAGGGTGTTTGGGTCGAGGTGGAGTGCAGAGCGAGAGGGTTAGGGAAAATGATTCGGTAAACAGGTAAGTGGTAGTGAAAGCTTTGCGGAAGATGAAAGCCGGCAAGGCAGCGGATTTGGATGGTATTGCAGTGGAATTTATGAAAAAAAGGGGGTGACTGTATTGTTGCCTGGTTGGTAAGGTTATTTAATGTATGTATGATTCATGGTGAGCTGCCTGAGGATTGGCGGAATGCTTGCATAGCGCCATTGTACAAAGGCAAAGGGGATAAGAGTGAGTGCTCAAATTACAGAGGTATGAGTTTGTTGGGTATTCCTGGTAAATCATATGGGAGGGTGTTGATTGAGAGGGTGAAGACAAGTACAGAGCATCAGATTGGGGAAGAGCAGTGTGGTTTCAGAAGTGGCAGAGGATGTGTGCATCAGGTGTTTGCTTTGAAGAATGTATGTGAGAAATACTTAGAAAAGCATATGGATTTGTATGTAGCATTTATGGATCTGGAGAAGGCATATGATAGAGTTGATAGAGATGCTCTGTGGAAGGTATTAAGAATATATGGTGTGGGAGGAAAGTTGTTAGAGGATGTAAGGCATGTGTACGTGTAGGTTCTCAGTGAATGTAGGTTTGCGGCAGGGGTGTGTGATGTATCCATAGTTGTTTGATTTGTTTATGGATGGGGTTGTTAGGGAGGTGAATGCAAGAGTTTTGGAAAGAGGGGCAAGTATGAAGTCTGTTGTGGATGAGAGAGCTTGGGAA
Organism: Panulirus ornatus; assembly: GCF_036320965.1. NCBI lineage: Eukaryota > Metazoa > Arthropoda > Malacostraca > Decapoda > Palinuridae > Panulirus > Panulirus ornatus. The sequence continues at coordinate 13,146,928 of NC_092287.1, forward strand.
GTGAGTCAGTTGTTGTTCGCTGATGATACAGCGCTGGTGGCTGATTCATGTGAGAAACTGCAGAAACTGGTGACTGAGTTTGGTAAAATTGTGTGAAAGAAGGAAGTTAAGAATAAATGTGAATAAGAGCAAGTTTATTAGGTACAGTAGGGTTGAGGGTCAAGTCAATTGGGAGGTAAGTTTGAATGGAGAAAAACTGGAGGAAGTAAAGTGTTTTAGATATCTGGGAGTGGGTCTGGCAGCGGATGGAACCATGGAAGCGGAAGTGAATCATAGGGTGGGGGAAGGGGCGAAAATCCTGGGAGCCTTGAAGAATGTGTGGAAGTCGAGAACATTATCTCCGAAAGCAAAAATGGGTATGTTTGAAGGAATGGTGGTTCCAACAATGTTGTATGGTTGCGAGGCGTGGGCTATGTGATAGAGTTGTGCGCAGGAGGGTGGATGTGCTGGAAATGAGATGTTTGAGGACAATGTGTGGTGTGAGGTGGTTTGATCGAGTAAGTAATGTAAGGGTGAGAGAGATGTGTGGAAATAAAAAGAGCGTGGTTGAGAGAGCAGAAGAGGGTGTTTTGAAATGGGTTGGGCCTATGGAGAGAATGAGTGAGGAAAGATTGACCAAGAGGATATATGTGTCGGATGTGGAGGGAACGTGGAGAAGTGGGAGACCAAATTGGAGGTGGGAAGATGGAGTGAAAAAGATTTTGAGTGATCGGGGCCTGAACATGCAGGAGGATGAAAGGCGTGCAAGAAATAGAGTGAACTGGATCGATGTGGTATACCGGGACTGACGTGCTGTCATTGGAATGAAACAGAGCATGTGAAGCGTCTGGGGTAAACCATGGAAAGTTGTGGGGGGCGTGGATGTGGAAAGGGAGCTGTGGTTTCGGGCATTATTGCATGACAGCTAGAGACTGAGTGTGAACGAATGGGGCCTTTGTTGTCTTTTCCTAGCGCTACCTCGCACATATGAGGGGGGAGGGGGATGGTATTCCATGTGTGGCGAGGTGGCGATGGGAACTGATAAAGGCAGACAGTGTGAATTGTGTGCATGGGTATTTATGTATGTGTCTGTGTGTGTATATATATGTGTTCATTGAGATGTATAGGTATGTATATTTGCGTGTGTGGACGTGTATGTATATACATGTGTATGGGGGTGGGTTGGGTCATTTCTTTCGTCTGTTTCCTTGGGCTACCTCGCAAACGCGGGAGACAGCGACAAATCAAAAAAGAAAAAAAAAAAAATATATATATATATATATATATATATATATATATATATATATATATATATATATATATATATATATATATATATATATATATTTATATATATATATATGTATATATATATATATATATATATATATATATATATATATATATATATATATATATATATATATATATATATATATATATATATATATATATATATATATATATATATATATATATATATATATATAAGGAGATATAGAAGTCATGCGGGGAGTGCTCACCTCCTCGGAGGCTCTGATTGGGGTGTCTAAATGTTTGTGGATGTAACCAAGATGAGATAAAGGGAGAGATTGGTAGTATATTTGAGGAAACGATCCTGGATGTTCTGGCTCTGAGTGAAACGATGCTCAAGAGTAAAGGGAAAGAGTAGTTTGCGAATGTCTTTGGAGTAAACTCAGGGGTTGGTGTGAGGACAAGAGCAAAGGATGCTGTAGCACTACTCCTGAAGCAGGAGAATATTGGGATGAAGAGAGTGGTGAGAGTAAGTGTGCCTGTTTATGAGACTTGTGTGAGTAGGTACTAGGAGATATTGAGTGCAGAATGGAAAAAAGTGAGAGCAATGCACGTAAGAGAAGTGGGGGAGGAATGGGATGCATTTAGGGTAGCAGTGATGGCGTGCGCAAAAGATGCCTCTGGCTAGAGAAAGGTGGGATTTGTGCAGATTAGAAAGGGTAATGAGTAGTGTGATGAAAAAGTAAGATTGTTAGTGAGAGAAGAGAGAGGCGTTTGGACGATTTTTCAGGGAAGTAGCACAAATGACTGGGAGATGTATAAAAGAAAGAGGCAAGAGGTCACGAGAAAGGTGCAAGAGGCGAAAATGAGGCCAAATGAGAGTTTGAGTGAGAAGGTATCATTAGATTTTAGGAAGGATGAAAATATGTTTTGGAAGGAGGCAAATAAAGTGCGTAAGACAAGAGAACAAATGGGAGCATCGGTGAAAGGGGTTAATGGGGAGGTAATGACAAGAGGTGTTGAAGTGAGGAGGAGATGGAGGGAGTATTTTGAAGGTTTGCTTAATGTGTTTGATAATTGAGTGGCAGGTATAGGGAGTTTTGGTCGAGGTGGTGTGCTAAGTGAGAAGGTCAGGGAGAATGGTTTGGTAAACAAAAAGGTTGTAGAGCTTTGCGCAAGATGAAAGCCGGCAAAGCGGCATGTTTGAATAGTATTGCATTGGAAGTTATTAAAAAAGGGGTGACTGTGTTGTTGACTGGTTGGTAAGGATATTCACTGTATGTATGGCTCATGGTGAAGTACCTGAGGATTGGCGGAACGAATTCATAGTGCCATTGTATAAAGGCAAAGGGGATAAAAGTCAGTGTTCAAATCACAGAGGTATAAGTCTGTTGAGTACTCCCGGGAAATTATATGGGAGGGTATTGATTGAGAGGGTAAAGGCATGTACAGAGAATCAGATTAAGGAAGAGCAGTGTGGTTTTAGAAGAAGTAGAGGATGTGTGGATTAGGTGTTTGCTGTGAAAAATGCATGTGAGAAGTACTTAGAAAAGCAGGTGGATTTATATGTAGCATTTATGGGTCTTGAGAAGGCATATAATAGAGTTGATAGAGATGCTCTGTTGAAAGTATTAAGAGTATATGATGTGGGAGGTAAGTTGCTAGAAGCATTGAAATGTTTTTTATAAAGGACGTAAAGCATGTGTACGAGTAGGAAGACAGGAAAGAGCTTAGTTTCCAGTGAATGTCAGTTTGCGGAAGGGATTCGTGATGTGTCCATGGCTGTTTAATTGGTTTATGTATGGTGTTGTTAGGGAGGTGAGTGCAAAGTTTTGGAGAGAGGGGCAAGTATGTTATCTGTTGTGGATGCGAGGGCTTGGGAAGTGAGTCAGTTGTTGTTGTCTGATGATACAGCACTGGTGGTAGATTCATGTGATAAACAGTAAAAGTTAGTGACTGAGTTTGGTAAAGTGTGTGAAAGAAGAAAGGTAAGAGTAAATGTGAATAAGAGCAAGGTTATTAGGTTCAGTAGGGTTCAGGGAAAAGTTGATTGGGAGGTAAGTTTGAATAGAGAAAAACTGGAGGACGTGAAGTGTCTTAGATACCTGGGAGTGGATTTGGCAGCGGATGGAACCATGGAAGCGGAAGTGAGTGAAAGGGTGGGCCTGGGGGCGAATGTTCCGGGAGCATTGAAGAATTTGTGGAAGGCGAGAACGTTATCTCGGAAAGCAAAACTAGGTATGTTTGAGGGAATAGTGGTCCCAATAATGTTACATGGTTGCGAGGCGTGGGCTAGAGATAGGGTTGTGCGGAGGAGGGTGGAATTTGATGGAAATGAAGTACTTGAGGACAATATATGGTGTGAGGTGGTTCGATGGAGTAAGCAATGAAAGGGTAAAAGAGATGTGTGGTAATAAAAAGAGTGTGGTTGAGAGAGCAGAAGAGGGTGCATTAAGTGAGAGTGAGTGAGGAATGATTGACAAAGAGGATGTATGTGTCAGAAGTAGGGGGAACGAGGAGAAGCGGGAAACCAATTTGGAGGTGGAAGGATGGAGTGAGAAGGATTTTGAGCGATCGGGGCCTGAACATACAGGAGAGTGAAATGCGTGCAAGGAATAGAGTGAATTGAAACGATGTGGTATACCTGGGTAGAGGTGCTGCCAATGGATTGAACTAGGGAATGTAAAGTGTCTGGGGTAAACCATGGAAAGTATTGTGGGGCCTGGATGTGGAAAGGGGGCCGTGGTTTCGGTGCATTACACATGACAACTAGAAAGTGAGTGTGAACTAATGTGACAATTGTCGTCTTTTCCTAGCACTACCTCGGGTCCGGGGGTTGAGGGGCATTTCATATGTGGCGGGGTGGCGACGAGAATTGATGAAGGCAGTAAGTGTGAATATGTACATGTGTATTTATGTACATGTCTGTGTGCGTATATGTATGTATACGTTGAAATATATAGGTATGCATATGTGCGTGTGTGGGCGTTTATGCATGTATACGTGTATATGGGTGGGTTGGGCACACACATACACACACACACACACACACACACACACACACACACACGCACGCACACACACACACACACACACACACACACACACACACACACACACACACACACACACACACACACAAACACACACACACATACAACCACAAACACACACACCACACGCACACACACACACACACGCACACACGCAGGGTGTAAGAGAAGTCTGTTCCCATATGGATAAAAGTTATATAGCAATGTATCACCGTTTCCTCACAGCATCAGTCAGTCTCACGTTGGTACCGGTGTGATAAATAAATGTGTAATGTAATGTATAATCAAAACTTTTCTCTCATTCATTTCTATCGTATTTTCCTCCGAGAAGACAGCGCTGCTGCTCTTGCTGCCATGGGGAAAATGTTTAGGACTACAATTACAGTTGTTACGTCAACGTGTTGAGGAAGACAGAGTGTATGGGACCATACTGAGGAAGATCATGTGTGTCTGTATGTGCGGCTGGTGGCAGGCTACTGGACCATGATGGCAAAAGTACTCTTGTTGCTGGTTATTACGTGACTGTCTGTGATAGCAGTGTTGACGGTCTCCTTCAATTCAGTGGCAGCGATATTGTGTTTTATATTTCTATATTTTCTAATATATCTACACGCAGGGACTGCATATATATAGTCTTCCCTAGTGGGAAATGAATTGGACCACTGATGGTTCCCGCGTGGGGCAGGAAAATGAATTTCCTGTTGTAATAGTAAACAAGTTTCGCTGTTCGGTGACTGGTCTGTCATAGTGCCAGGCAAGTATGATCACTCGCCTAACTGTTGTATGACGGGTTTGGTCGCCGCTGTCCGTGCCTTGTTCATGCTAGCGGCATCAACACCCCATCATGCATTAGTACACAGGATCAGCAAGGTCAGACTTGTTACAGAAATTGATAGAGATACTCCCGCTGTGCTGGAACCCGAGGTCATTAATATAAAGGTCAAGGTCGTAAGGTTAGCTGAATGTATGTAGGACTGAGAGTTGTGACAAGCCTCTGGTTCTACCCACACATTGCCGACAGCGAAAATATTTAGGTAATGCCCACATTGCTAACGGGCGTATGTCGTGAGATCAGTCTTCTCTCGTGCCCACACTGCCAGCAAACATCTGTTGCGAAATCATCTTTGAATTATAGCTTCACTGCAATGAAAATATGTCCAGATTTTTCTTGAAGTGAGCCTGCAATGCTACCATGCAATACACTCATCTATAGCCAGTAAAAGAACCGTAAGGTATACTAACATTTTTCCACGTATTCCATTAAACTTTTTTGACCATATCCAATGTATCTTTTTCTTCCGCATGGATCTCTTTGCCGTGTAACGGAGTTTGTTGCACTTTGATATAGTTAGGCAGATAGAAGAAGAACAAGCCAAGCTTTCAGCAGTTCCAAGATAAGATTGAGAGCACTGCTGCAACTTGTCTATTGACGGGGCCAGAAGTTTGCTGACCTTCACCAACAGTGATATGATATTTCTATAGAGGCTGAAGCCTTAGGCGTCTGTGCTCAGTCATGTAGTCTCTTGGTGATATGTAATGGCAGATGTCCATAGCTTTTTTGAAGAGGATGATTGTGTGATCTGGGGAAGTAATGTTGGCAGAGGATTTGGCTGAACTGTTAGGGAAATAATGAAAATGTAATCTCGTAAAACTTTTGACAAAATCGTGAGCAAGATGGTACAATCTTTGAGCACAATTGGACGACCCCTGCGTATAGTGGCGTAACCTCTTGACATGACCTTTGTATGGTATATAAAGTCACTTAGTCACTTCTGTCACTTGGTCACACCAGTATACCTAAGGGTGGCGATATCGTGTTTGACGCTCGTACCGTTGTGATAGAGGGTCGGAACATCGCGTTTTCAGAGGTTGTACTGATGTGATTAAGGATTGTACCAAAGTGTTCAAGGTTCGTCCATCATGCCTCAAGGGTCGTACTTTCGTGCTGGTATGAGTTGGTCAGCCACGGCGAGGACCCGGGCCACTCCACCACCTCATCGCCTCACTATTGAAAATAGAACGATAAAGCCTCCTCGCGATCGCTGGGTCACTGGTTTACGTAAGCAAGCATTTACTGGTAACTGCTGGATGGATACTAAGGCCTCACAGTCTTGACGAACTGAAATTCGCGTTTTACATTCTTAGTTCGTCCTGTCTGTCACACGCTCTGAACACCTGTGTGTGTGTGTGATAAACATCGCCTTTAAGTGTCTTTTATATCTTTTTCTAAGCTATGAGCATCTGACGACGTCCATAAGGGTCCAGCTGTCTTAAAGCTGTCCAGCTGGCTGGCCCGATACACGAGTGTCCTCCATCCTGGCGGAAAGAATCCAGGAACCTTGGTATTAAGTACCGCTAAGATATTGGACACTGTAATAGCACAAGTCATGATAATCATTGTGCTAGGACACACGCGATGATGGAGAGCCTCAAGAGCGGAAGCTGAGCTGATGTTCCAGAAGTCTTTCTATTATGTCTCTCTTCTACCACACTAGTCCAGAGGTTTCAGTTCTCATTCATCACCACAATGAGCCTCGTTAGGACCCAGTGGTTTGAATTCGTTTGCATTAATTTGTATTTTTGTATAGTATGAGTGGTAGTAATATCTTTCGAGATGGTTGCATATGAATAGCTGGTCGAAGTATAACTTGATGTAGAGCACTTCTCATCGGCGGATGTCGTTGATATGTTTTAAGAGAAACCTAAAGACTTCCGCATATGAATAACAATCCTCTACGTCACACATAGCTATTCATAGTGTACAACCCGTCATACAAAAAAGTGAACGATGATGTGTTGTGGTTGATTATTGAATGTTGTGGTAGGAATCCCTGTGCCTTCCTGATTCCCTTATTGTTATATATGCCGTCCTTCAGTGTGTTCCTCACGTAGCGTTATCATATGCTGCTGTTGATATCATATTTGCTTCTGTGTGTACTTGCTACGGACACATCTTTTTTTTCGCTCGCACCAAAATTGGTCAGTTTGGAGCGTTTTTTTCTTTGTTCAAACAATTTGAACATCGTTTATGAACCATATTGCGTTTATTCTTGTTATGTTCTTCTTTTGGAAGTTTTTAATAACCAGTGTGTGGACATGTGCTTATTTTTTGAAACAATGTGGCCCAGATAATATTGCCAGTTTGTCCATACGTCCCAGATCATATGTCCTTCAGTTGACAATGGAGAGAGAGAGAGAGAGAGAGAGAGAGAGAGAGAGAGAGAGAGAGAGAGAGAGAGAGAGAGAGAGAGAGAGAGAGAGAGAGAGAGAGAGAGAGAGAGAGAGAGAGAGAGAGAGAGAGAGAGAGACTTTATCTTTAATCCGTGAGGATGTACATATTTCAATATTCCATTCTCCCAAATATCTGTGTTTATATTCTTTCCCCCAAGTCTCAAACCTGTAGTTCGTTGATCCAATTACTTGTCTCTGGGAGGCATGCGTCCCAAGAGAGGACCACAGATCCTATCTCCCTAAATAAAGTTTTAAATCAATGGAAAAATAGATGAATATATCATCCTTCGTCCATTGGGGAAAACTTTTCACAAAAGAAATTCCAGAAGTCTTTTCTGTTTTGTATGCATGATTCCGTCTACTGCCATATTCGATTATGTATAATATTCTTTATATAGAGAATATGTTAACGTATCTATAAACGAGGTCGACTGGTGAGGCGGCTTACTAATGTGAGAGAGAGAGATGTGCTGACTAATACGTGCAGGTTCAGATAGAATCCCCTACATGATTCTGCTTAATAAGATTCTACTCTGGGTTTTTATCATAGCTTGATAGAACAAAAACATAGGACTGATGAGATGGTGTTGACAGAATCATGTCTTGTCTCCTGGTCACCATGAAACAGTGTCTCGACAGTATTCCAGATATGTTAGGTCATCAAAATACAAGTATTCTAGCAGTAATTCTGTGAAAGAAATACACATGGTTTTGAGCAACCGAGGTCACGATGCACAAGTTCTCAACAGGTGTCGTACATGTCTGCTGGTCTAAACAGCCACAGTCTCTCTTGTAGCTGGTCCTTACATTAGTCGCCCTGCATCAAGCTAGATGTAGTGTACTGCTGGTGCTATAGGACTTGAGCTCAAGTACACCTTACTCATAAATCTGAGCTCCAGAATGAGCTTGGAGAAAAACAGAAAGGCTTCTCAGAGTCTCAGGATATTTACTATGCATTGGGAGGTGGAGTTCTTTCTTAGGGAAGAAAATGGAAAGCGGCTGTGTCATAACATGCCTTCAAACACCAGCCTTACCACAAAAACAGTAGAGTAGAAGGCGATATCATAACGCCACGCAAAACACATGAGGCTAATATTGTGAGGGACGTGAAAAATTAACATGAGACATAAAGATGTGCTTCACCTAAGTCTGGAAGGCTTAACACTATAGGCATTACTGCGTCACTCAAGGTCTCTCTCTCATTCCAATGAAGAGCAACTAATTTTAGAGTCGCGGATGACAAGCACGTCTGGGGCACTGATGAAATAAGCCAGAAATTTGTGTTTCATCATTTCATCGAGATGTGATGAGTAAGAGTAGTGAAACTGAGTGAAAATGTTTTCGTCCAAGCTGAGGTCTGTCATTGATATATGTAAATATCTTTCTTTTTGATAGCTTTCAGTGAAAGCGAAGATATCAGTGACATCTGTCAGCTGGCGATCTTTATTCGTAATACTGATGAAGATTTTTCTTTTTTATACATGAACGACAACTTTACGTAAAACCTTTCGATAACAGCACAGGAGGACCTGACACTAAGGCATCACTTGTCTCTTCTGTTGATGAGTATCTGGGAGAGAGGGATTCAGAGGTGTTCTTGCGTTATTACCAATCTGCGTAAAAGCGATTGATCGGTTTATATCGATTAAATGAAGTAGCCTGTAACACCCCTTCACTACTTTGTTCATCAAAATACGTGGGAAGATCTTGAAGACGAATGACATTATGAACAATGTTTGTAACGTAGCAGAACATCATGGGAGGCGGTGACAAAGTGCACAATCATAGCAAACTCATATCTTTTGTAGAAGTGGATATTCGATTAGATTGTTTACTGGTTACACTTGAATACTAAGCGACCGAGTGTGAGGAAGCGACTCGAGTATTTCTCTTGAGAAAGAAGTCCTCTGTGTTCTTCTGACTGTGTAAGCTGGCGTAGAATTAAGCCACAACTGCAGGATGAGGACTTCTTTTCGCCTTCTGACATCAACACAAGTGGCTGTTTCAATTTGAAGCTACGCGGCTGAATGCCTTCCGTCTAGTGGTACAAACTGTAGCTTTCTGAAAGAATTCAAATCAATCATTATATCTTTCAGTAAGATTGATCTTACATGAATTGTTATCAGATGAAACCACGAATGACTTTCCAACCCAAGCAGAAAATTTTTTACTGATTTTCAAGAAAGATTTGAAGACAATGACCGATCAAAACCTAAGTCTTAAGCTGTTTTGAAAAAAAAAAAAACTATAGGAATTACAGCCGAGAGACAATCATGAAATCTTCAATTAGAATCATGTGAGCTACAGTCTGACTATCGTTTAATAACGAGAGAAAATACGAATCACGATCCTTCCTGAATATGTGTTTATAAGAGAATCTCCGAAAGTTCATCGCTAAAGATGCCATAGGCGATTAGGCACGCGTGTATTCGTTAAAACGAAAACGCTTTTCTACAATGAAACAAGTGAACTTAGAGTTCGGGGAACAAGATAACAAACGAAGCCGTCGTCTCAGTCTTTCGACTCCTTCCTACCACGAGTGACATTAATTGTGCATAACTGAGTATTAGAAAACTTTGCTATTACTGCTCCCCTTACAAGACAGGATTAAACCCGAAATGTTTCTTTTTCTATACAATTCTCTTGTTAGAATATACTTCTCTGCGGCACTCCCTCGTTCAAAAATCATATATTATCATACTTTGCGATATCTCCCGCGTTAGCGAGGTAGCGCAAGAAAACAGACGAAAGAATGGTCCAACCCACCCACATACACATGTATGCACATACACGCCCACACACGCACATATACATACCTTTACATTTCAACGTATACATACATGTACATACACACATTTATATATATATACACATATACATATTCACACTTGCTGCCTTCATCCATTCTCGTCGCCACCCCGCCACATTTTAAATGGCACCACCCTCCCCGCGCGCATGCGCAAGGTAGCGCTAGGAAAAGACAACAAAGAGCACATTTATTCAGACTCAGTCTCTAGCTGTCATGTGTAATGCATCGAAACCAAAGCTCCCTTTCCACATCTAAGCCACACAAAACTTTTCATGATTTACCCTAGACGCTTCACATGCCCTGGTTCAATCCATTGACAGCACGTCGAACTCGGTATATCACATCGTTCCAATTCAATCTATTCCTTGCACGCCTTTCACCCTCCTGTAACTTCAGGATCCGATTGCTCAAAATCTTTTTCACTCCATTCTTCCACCTCCAATTTGGTTTCCAACTTCTCATTCCCTCCACCTCTGATACATATATCATCTTTGTCAATATTTCCTCACTCATTCTTTCCATATGGCCAAACCAATTACTCCCTCTTCTGCTCTCTCAACCAACTTAGTCACCAACTTCTGCAGTTTCTCACCCGAATCAGCCACCAGCGCTGTATCATCAGCGAACAAGAACCGACTCACTTCCCAAGCCTTCTCATCCACAACAGATTGCATACTTGCCCCTCCTTTTAAAACTCTTGCATTCATCCCCTAACAACCCCATTATAAACAAATTAAACAACCTTGTAGACATCACACACCGCTGCCGCAAACCGACATTCATTGGGAATCAATCACTTTCCTCTCTTCCTACTCGTACACATGCCTTACATCCTCGATACCAACTTTTCACTGCTTCTAGCATCTTACCTCCCACAGAGCAAATGGATTTGTACGTAGCATTTATGGATCTGGAGAGGGCATATGATAGAGTGCAAGCCCCGATCACTCAAAATCTTTTTCACTCCATCTATCCGCCTCCAATTTGGTCTCCCACTTCTCCTCGTTCCCTCCACCTCCGACACATATAATCTCTTGGTGAATCTTTCCTCGCTCATTCTCTCCATGTGCCCAAACCATTTCAAAACACCCTCTTCTGCTCTCTCAACCACGCTTTTCCTATTTCCACACATCTCTCTTACCCTTACATTACTTACTCGATCAAACCACCTCACACCACATATTGTCCTCAAACATCTCATTTCCAGCACATCCACCCTCCTGCGCACAACTCTATCCATAGCCCACGCCTCGCAACCATACAACATTGTTGGAACCACTATTCCTTCAAACATACCCATTTTTGCTTTCGGGGATAATGTTCTCGATTTCCACACATTCTTCAAGGCTCCCAGGATTTTCGCCCCCTCCCACACCCTATGATTCACTTCCGCTTCATTGGTTCTATCCGCTGCCAGATCTACTCCCAGACATCTAAAACACTTTACTTCCTACAGTTTTTCTCCATTCAAACTTATCTCCCAATTGACTTGACCCTCAACCCTACTGTACCTAATAACCTTGCTCTTATTCACATTTACTCTTAACTTTCTTCTTTCACAAACTTTACCAAACTCAGTCACCAGCTTCTGCAGTTTCTCACATGAATCAGCCACCAGCGCTGTATCATCAGCGAACAACAACTGACTCACTCACCAAGCTCTCTCATCCCCAACAGACTGCATACTTGCCCCTCTTTCCAAAACTCTTGCATTCACCTCCCTAACAACCCCATCCATAAACAAATTAAACAACCATGGAGACATCACACACCCCTGCCGCAAACCTACATTCACTGAGAACCAATCACTTTCCTCTCTTCCAGCACGTACACATGCCTTACATCCTCGATAAAAACTTTTCGCTGCTTCTAACAACTTGCCTCCCACACCATATATTCTTAGTACCTTCCACAGAGCATATCTATCAACTCTATCATATGTCTTCTCCAGATACATAAATGCTACATACAAATCCATTTGCTTTCCTAAGTATTTCTCACATACATTCTTCAAAGCAAACACCTGATCCACACATCCTCTACCACTTCTGAAACCACACTGCTCTTCCCCAATCTGATGCTCTGTACATGCCTTCACCCACTCAATCAATACCCTCCCAAAGGTACCCTCGAAAGGAATGGATGAAGGCAGCAAGTGTGAATATGTAGATGTTTATATATGTGTATGTCTGTTTATATATAGTCGTGTATACTTTGAAATGTATAGGTATGTATACGTTGAAATGTATGGGTATGTGTACGTTGAAATGTATAGTTATATATATGTGCTTGTGTGGTCATTTATGTATACACATGTATATGTAGGTGGGTTCGGCCGTTCTTTCTTTTGCTTCCTTGCGCTACCTCAATGACGCAGGATAAGGCGATTAGTGTAATTAATAACATATATTTTTCAGATCTTTACATACATATATCTACTTATGTATACAAACTCAACTACTAAAAAAGAAAAGACTAGCTAGATGCCAAGACTATGGTTGTGGAAATAGAAAACTGACATATGTAACATAATTTAGATGTGAAAGAACGTCGTATTATGAGCTGAAATGTGAAGCAGGAATATCATCACTACCATTCTGTCGTTAATGGAATTTTTCACTTTATGAACAACACAAAATGTTTTTCTCTCTCACGAGAAATATCTTAATTTCACAATGAAAATTTAATTATCATAGTCTCTTCAAATGGTTTAGAGTTTCCAAGCAGAATATTTACAGGCTCAAAAGTAGATGTAGAAAATATGATTGTACTAAAGGGGAAAAATGAAGAACGCTTAAATTTCCTCCTCTAATTACCAGAACAATTTTGTATGATAAATGAATATACACACACATATATATATATATATATATATATATATATATATATATATATATATATATATATATATATATATATATATATATATATATATATATTATCCCTGGGGATAGGGGAGAAAGAATACTTCCCACGTATGCCCTGCGTGTTGCAGAAGGCAACTAAAACGGGAGGGAGCGGGGGGCTGGAAATCCTTCCCTCTCACTTTTTTTCTTCTTTATTTTTAATTTTCCAAAAGAGGGACCACAGAAGGGGGCCAGGTGAGGATATTCCCTCAAAGGCCCAGTCCTCTGTTCTCAACGCTACCTCACTAATGCGGGAAATGGCCAACAGTATAAATCCCATTACTCCTGGGGGAGGAATGGGATGTATTTAGGGAATCAGTGTTGGATTACGCAAAAGATGCTTGTGGCATGAGAAGAGTGGGAGGTGGGTTGATTAGAAAGGGTAGTGAGTGGTGGGATGAAGAAGTAAGATTATTAGTGAAAGAGAAGAGAGAGGCATTTGGACGATTTTTGCAGGGAAAAAATGCAATTGAGTGGGAGATGTATAAAAGAAAGAGACAGGAGGTCAAGAGAAAGGTGCAAGAGGTGAAAATCAGGGCAAATGAGAGTTGGGGTAAGAGAGAATCATTAAATTTTAGGAAGAATAAAAAGATGTTCTGGAAGGAGATAAATAAAGTGCGTAAGACAAGGGAGAAAATGGGAACTTCAGTGAAGGGCGCAAATGGGGAGGTGATAACAAGTAGTGGTGATGTGAGAAGGAGATGGAGTGAGTATTTTGAAGGTTTGTTGAATGTGTTTGATGAGAGAGTGGCAGATATAGGGTGTTTTGGTCGAGGTGGTGTGCAAAGTGAGAGGGTTAGGGAAAATGATTTGGTTAACAGAGAAGAGGTAGTGAAAGCTTTGCGGAAGATGAAAGCCGGCAAGGCAGCAGGTTTGGATGGTATTGCAGTGGAATTTATTAAAAAAGCGGGTGATTGTATTATTGACTGGTTGGTAAGGTTATATAATGAATGTATAACTCATGGTGAGGTGCCTGAGGATTGGCGGAATGCGTGCATAGTGCCATTGTACAAAGGCAAAGGGGATAAGAGTGAGTGCTCAAATTACAGAGGTATAAGTTTGTTGAGTATTCCTGGTAAATTATATGGGAGGGTATTGATTGAGAGGGTGAAGCAATGTAGAGAGCATCAGATTGGGGAAGAGCAGGGTTGTTTCAGAAGTGGTAGAGGATGTGTGGATCAGGTGTTTGCTTTGAAGAATGTATGTGAGAAATACTTAGAAAAGCAAATGGATTTGTATGTAGCATTTATGGATCTGGAGAAGGCATATGATAGAGTTGATAGAGATGCTCTATGGAAGGTATTAAGAATATATGGTGTGGAAGGCAAGTTGTTAGAAGCAGTCAAAAGTTTTTATCGAGGATGTAAGGCATGTGTACGTGTCGGAAGAGAGGAAAGTGATTGGTTCTCAGTGAATGTAGGTTTGCGGCAGGGGTGTGTGATGTCTCCATGGTTGTTTAATTTGTTTATGGATGGGGTTGTTAGGGAGGTGAATGCAAGAGTTTTGGAGAGAGGGGCAAATATGAAGCCTGTTGGAGATGAGAGAGCTCGGGAAGTGAGTCAGTTGTTGTTCGCTGATGATACAGCGCTGGTAGCTGATTCATGTGAGAAACTGCAGAAGCTGGTGACTGAGTTTGGTAAAGTGTGTGAAAGAAGAAAGTTAAGAGTAAATGTGAATAAGAGCAAGGTTATTAGGTACAGTAGGGTTGAGGGTCAAGTCAATTGGGAGGTAAGTTTGAATGGAGAGAAACTGGAGGAAGTAAAGTGTTTTAGTTATCTGGGAGTGGATCTGGCAGTGGATGGAACCATGGAAGCGGAAGTGGATCATAGGGTGGGGGAGGGGTCGAAAATTCTGGGAGCCTTGAAGAATGTGTGGAAGTCGAGAACATTATCTCGGAAAGCAAAAATGGGTATGTTTGAAGGAATATTGGTTCCAACAATGTTGTATGGTTGCGAGGCGTGGTCTATGGATAGAGTTGTGCGCAGGAGGATGGATGTACTGGAAATGAGATGTTTGAGGGCAATGTGTGGTGTGAGGTGGTTTGATAGAGTAAGTAACGTAAGGGTAAGAGAGATGTGTGGAAATGAAAAGAGCGTGGTTGAGAGAGCAGAAGAGGGTGTTTTGAAATGGTTTGGGCACATGGAGAGAATGAGTGAGGAAAGATTGACCAAGAGGATATATGTGTCGGAGGTGGAGGGAACGAGGAGACCAAATTGGAGGTGGAAAGATGGAGTGAAAAAGATTTTGTGTGATCGGGGCCTGAACATGCAGGAGGGTGAAAGGAGGGCAAGGAATAAAGTGAATTGGAGCGATGTGGTATACAGGGGTTGACGTGCTGTCAGTGGATTGAATCAGGCATGTGAAGCGTCTGGGGTAAACCATGGAAAGCTGTGTAGGTATGTATATTTGCGTGTGTGGACGTGTGTATGTACATGTGTATGGGGGAGGGGTTGGGCCATTTCTTTCGTCTGTTTCCTTGCGCTACCTCGCAAACGCGGGAGACAGCGACAAAGTATAAAAGAAAAAAAAAAAAAATATATATATATATATATATATATATATATATATATATATATATATATATATCTATTCTGCTTTGTCGCTGTCTCCCGCGTTTGCAAGGTAGCGCAAGGAAAAGGATGAAATAAATGGCCCAACCCACCCCCATAAACATGAATATACATACACGTCCACACACTCAAATATACATACCTATACATCTCGGTGTACACATATATATACACACACAGACGCATACATATATACCCATGCACAAAATTCACACACTGTCTGCATTTTTTCATTCCCATCGCCACCTCGCTACACATGGAATTCCATCCCCCTCCACCTCATGCGTGCGAGGTAGCGCTAGGAAAAGACAACAAAGGCCCCATTCGTTCACACTCAGTCTCTAGCTGTCATGCAATAATTCCCGAAACCACAGCTCCCTTTCCACATCCAGGCCCCACACAACTTTACATGGTTTACCCCAGACGCTTCACATGCCCTGATTCAATCCACTGCCAGCACGTCAACCCCGGTATACCACATCGATCCAATTCACTCTATTTCTTGCCCGCCTTTCACCCTCCTGCATGTTCAGGCCCTGATCACTCAAAATCTTTTTCACTCCATCTTTCCGCCTCCCATTTGGTCTCCCACTTCTCCTCCTTCCCTCCACCTCCGACACATATATCCTCTTGGTCAATCTTTCCTCACTCATTCTCTCCATGAGCCCAAACCATTTCAAAACACCCTCTTCTGCTCTCTCAACCACGCTAATTTTATTTCCACACATCTCTCTTACCCTTACATTGCTTACTCGATCAAACCACCTCACACCACACATTGTCCTCAAACATCTCATTTCCAGCACATCCATCCTCCTGCGCACAACTCTATCCATAGCCAACGCCTCGCAACCATACAACATTGTTGGAACCACTATTCCTTCAAACACACCCATTTTCTGCTTTCCGAGATAATGTTCTCGGCTTCTACACATTCTTCAAATCTCCGAGGATTATCGCCCCCTCCCCCAACCTATGATTCAATTCCGCTTCCATGGTTCCATCCACTGCCAGATCCACTCCCAGATATCTAAAACACTTTACCTCGTCCAGTTTTTCTCCATTCAAACTTATATCCCAATTGACTTGGCCTTCAACCCTACTGTACCTAATAACCTTGCACTTATTCACATTTACTCTTAACTTTCTTCTTTTATACACTTTACCAAACTCAGTCACCAGCTTCTGCAGTTTCTCACATGAATCAGCCACCAGCGCTGTATCATCAGCGAACAACAACTGACTCACTTCCCGAGCTCTCTCATCCACAACAGACTTCATACTTGCCCCTCTTTCCAAAACTCTTGCATTCACCTCCCTAACAACCCCATCCATAAAACAAATTAAACAACCATGGAGACATCACACACCCCTGCCGCAAAACTACATTCACTGAGAACCAGTCACTTTCCTCTCTTCCTACACGTACACATGCCTTACATCCTCGATAAAAACTATATATATATATATATATACATATATATATATATATATATATATATATATATATGGATGGGGTTGTTAGGGAGGTAAATGAAAGAGTTTTGGAAAGAGGGGCAAGTATGAAGTCTGTTGGGGATGAGAGAGCTTGGGAAGTGAGTCAGTTGTTGTTCGCTGATGATACAGCGCTGGTGGCTGATTCATGTGAGAAACTGCAGAAGCTGGTGACTGAGTTTGGAAAAGTGTGTGGAAGAAGAAATTTAAGAGTAAATGTGAATAAGAGCAAGGTTATTAGGTACAGTAGGGTTGAGGGTCAAGTCAATTGGGAGGTGAGTTTGAATGGAGAAAAACTGGAGGAAGTGAAGTGGTTTAGATATCTGGGAGTGGATCTGGCAGCGGATGGAACCATGGAAGCGGAAGTGGATCATAGGGTGGGGGAGGGGGCGAAAATCCTGAGGGCCTTGAAGAATGTGTGGAAGTCGAGAACATTATCTCGGAAAGCAAAAATGGGTATGTTTGAAGGAATAGTGGCTCCAACAATGTTGTATGGTTGCGAGGCGTGGGCTATGGATAGAGTTGTGCGCAGGAGGATGGATGTGCTGGAAATGAGATGTTTGAGGACAATGTGTGGTGTGAGGTGGTTTGATCGAGTGAGTAACGTAAGGGTAAGAGAGATGTGTGGAAATAAAAGAGCGTGGTTGAGAGAGCAGAAGAGGGTGTTTTGAAGTGGTTTGGGCACATGGAGAGGATGAGTGAGGAAAGATTGACCGATAGGATATATGTGTCGGAGGTGGAGGGAACAAGGAGAAGAGGGAGACCAAATTGGAGGTGGAAAGATGGAGTGAAAAAGATTTTGTGTGATCGGGGCTTGAACATGCAGGAGGGTGAAAGGAGGGCAAGGAATAGAGTGAATTGGAGCGATGTGGTATACAGGGTTTGACGTGCTGTCAGTGGATTGAATCAAGGCATGTGAAGCGTCTGGGGTAAACCATGGAAAGCTGTGTAGGTATGTATATTTGCGTGTGTGGACGTGTGTATGTACATGTGTATGGGGGGGGGGGTTGGGCCATTTCTTTCGTCTGTTTCCTTGCGCTACCTCGCAAACGCGGGAGACAGCGACAAAGTATAAAAAAAAAAAAAAAAAAAAAATATATATATATATATATATATATATATATATATATATATATATATATATATATATATATATATATATATATATATATATATATATATATATATATATATATGTATATATTTTTTTTTTTCTTCTTTTTTGCTTTGTCGCTATCCCCCGCGCCTGCGAGGTAGCACACGGAAACAAACGAAAGAAATGGCCCAACCCACCCCCACACACATGCACACACACACCCGTCCACACACGCAAACATACATACCCACACATCCTAACGCACACACATATATACACACAGACACACACATATACATACATGCACACAATCCACATTGTCTGCCCCTACTCACTCCCATCGCCACCCTGCCACACACGGAATAACATCCCCCTCACTCATGTGTGCGAAGAAGCGCTAGGAAAAGACAACAAAGGCCTCATTCGTTCACACTCAGTCTCTAGCGGTCATGCAATAATGCCGGAAACAAGAGCTCCCTTTCCACATCCAGGCCCCAAACACCTTTCCATGGTTTACCCCAGACGCTTCACATGCCCTGATTCAATCCATTGACAGCACGTTGACCCCGTTATACCACATCATTCCAATTCACTCTATTCCTTGCCCGCGTTTCACCCTCCTCCATGTTCAGGCACCGATCACTCAAAATCTTTTTCACTCTATCTTTCCACCTCCAATTTGGTCTCCCACTTCTCGTTCCCTTCACCTCCGACACATATATCCTCTTGGTAAATCTTACGTCAGTCATTCTCTCCATGTGCCCAAACCATTTCAAAACACACTCTTTTGCTCTCTCAGCCACACTCTTTTTATTTCCACACATCTCTCTTACCCTTACATTACTTACTCGATCAAACCACCTCACACAAAATATTGTCCTCAAACATATCATTTCCAGCACATCCATACTCCTGCGCACAACTCTATCCATAGCCCACGCCTCGCAACCATACAACATTGTTGGAAACAATAATCCTTCAAACATAGCCATTTTTACTTTCGGAGATAATGTTCTCGACTTCCACACCTTGTTCAAGGCTCCCATGATTTTCGCCCCCTTCCCTACCCAATGATTCACTTCCGCTTCCATGGTTCCATCCGCTACCTGATCCACTCCCAGATATCTAAGACACTTTACTTCCTCCAGTTTTTCTCCATTCACACTTACCACCCAATTGACTTGTCTCTCAACCCTACTCTACCTGATAACCTTGCCCTTATTCACATTAACTATTAACTTTCTTCTCTCACACACTTTACCAAACTCAGTCACCAGCTTCTTCAGTTTCTCACATGAATCAGCCACCAGCGATTTATCATCAGCGAAGAACAGCTGACTCATTTCTCAAGCTCTCTCATCCACAGCAGACTTCATACTCGCCCCTCTTTCCAAAACTCTTTCATTCACCTCCCTAACAACCCCATCCATAAACAAATTAAAGAACCATGGAGACATCACACACCCCTGCCGCAAACCTACATTCACTGAGAACCAATCACTTTCCTCTCTTCTCACACGTACACATTCCTTACATCCTCGATAAAGACTTTTCACTGCTTCTAACAACTTGCCTCCCGCACCATAAATTCTTAGTACCTTCCATAGAGCATCTCTATCAACTCTATCATATGCATTCTACAGATCCATAAATGCTACATACAAATCCATTTGCTTTTCTAAGTATTTCTTACATACATTCTTCAAACAATCACCTGATCCACACATCCTCTACCAATTCTGAAACCACACTGCTCTTCCTCAATCTGATGCTCTGTACATGCCTTCACCCTCTCAATCAATACCCTCCCATATGATTTCCCAGGAATACTCAACAAACTTATACCTCTCTAATGTGAGCACTCACTCTTATCCCGTTTGCCTTTGTGCAATGGCACTATGCACGTATTCCACCAATCCTCATGGACATCACCATGAACCATACATACATTGAATAACCTTACCAACCAGTCAACAAATTAGTCACCCCCTTTTTTAATACATTCCACCGCAATGCCATCCAAACCTGCTGCCTTGCTGGCTTTCATCTTCCGCAAAGCTTTTACTACCTCTTCTCTGTTTTCCAAGTCATTTTCCCTAACCCTCTCACTTTGCACACCACCTCGACCAAAACACCCTAAATCTGCCACTCTATCATCAAACACATTCGACAAACCTTCAAAATACTCACTCCATCTCCTTCTCACATCACCACTACTTGTTATCACCTCCCTATTAGCTCCCTTCACTGAAGTTCCCATTTGCTCCCTTGTCTTACGCACTTTATTTACCTCCTTCCAGAACATCTTTTTATTCTCCCTGAAATTTAATGATACTCTCTAACCCAAACTCTCATTTACCCTCTTTTTCACCTCCTGCACCTTTCTTTGACCTCCTGTCTCTTTCTTTTATACATCTTCCACTCATTTGCATTTTTTCCCTGCAAAAATAGTCCAAATACCTCTCTCTTCTTTTTCATTAATAATCTTACATCTTCATCCCACCACTCACTACCCTTTATGATCAACCCACCTCTCACGCTTCTCATGCCAGAAGCATCTTTTGCGCAAGCCATCACTGCTTCCCTAAATACATCCCATTCCTCCCCCACTCCCCTTACCTCCTTTGTTCTCACCTTTTGCCATTCTGTACTCGGTCTCTCCTGGTACTTCCCAACACAAGTCTCCTTCCCAAGCTCACTTACTCTCACCTTCCTCTTCACCCCAACATAGTCTCTTCTTTTTTGGAAACCCATACAAATCTTCAACTTCTCCTCCACAAGATAATGATCAGACAACCCTCTAGTTGCACCTCTCAGCATATTAACATCCAAAAGCCTCCTTTTCGCGCGCCTATCAATTAACACGTAATCCAATAACGCTCTCTGGCCAATTCTCCTACTTACATACGTTTACTTATGTATATCTCGCCTTTTAAACCGGGTATTCCCAGTCACCAGTCCTTTTTCAGCACATAAATATACAAGCTCTTCACCATTTCCATTTACAACACTGAACACCCAAAGTATACCAATTATTCCCTCAACTGCCATATTACTCACCTTTGCATTCAAATCACCCATCACTATAACCCGGTATTGTGCATCAAAACTACTAACACACTCATCCAGCTCCTCCCAAAACACTTGCCTCTCATGATCTTTCTTCTCATGCCCAGGTGAATATGCACCAGTAATCACCCATCTCTCTCCATCAACTTTCAGTTTTACCCATATTAATCTAGAATTCACTTTCTTACATTCTATCACATACTCCCACAACTCCTGTTTCAGGAGTAGTGCTACTCCTTCCCTTGCTCTTGTCCTCTCACTAACCCCTGACTTTACTCCCAAGACATTCCCAAACCACTCTCCCCCTTTACCCTTAAGCTTTGTTTCACTGAGAGCCAAAACATCCAGGCTCCTTTCCTCAAACATACTACCTATCTCTCCTTTTTTCACATCTTGGTTACATCAACACACATCTAGACACCCCAATCGTTTTTTTCTAATTTTCCAAAAGAAGGAACAGAGAGGGGGCCCAGGTGAGGATATTCCCTCAAAGGCCCAGTCCTCTGTTCTTAACGCTACTTCGCTAACAAGGGAAATGGCGAATAGTTTGAAAGAAAAAGAAAAGAAAGATATATATATATATATATATATATATATATATATATATATATATATATATATATATATATATATATATATATATATATATATATATATATATATATATATATATATATATATATATATATATATATATATATATATATATATATATATATATATATATATATATATATATATATATATATATATATATATATATATATATATATATATATATATATATATAAATATATATATATATATATATATATATATATATATATATATATATATATATATATATATATATATATATATATATATATATATATATATATATATATATATATACATATATATATTTATATTTTATTTATTATACTTTGTCGTTGTCTCCCGCGTTTGCGAGGTAGCGCAAGGAAACAGACGAAAGAAATAGCCCAACCCCCCCACCATACACATGTATATACATACGTCCACACACGCAAATATACATACCTACACAGCTTTCCATGGTTTACCCCAGACGCTTCACATGCCTTGATTCAATCCACTGACAGCACGTCAACCCCGGTATACCACATCGATCCAATTCACTCTATTCCTTGCCCGCCTTTCACCTTCCTGCATGTTCAGGCCCCGATCACACAAAATCTTTTTCACTCCATCTTTCCACCTCCAATTTGGTCTCCCTCTTCTCCTCGTTCCCTCCACCACCGACACATATATCCTCTTGGTCAATCTTTCCTCACTCATTCTCTCCATGTGCCCAAACCACTTCAAAACACCCTCTTCTGCTCTCTCAACCACGCTCTTTTTATTTCCACACATCTCTCTTACCCTTACGTTACTCACTCGATCAAACCAACTAACACCACACATTGTCCTCAAACATCTCATTTCCAGCACATCCATCCTCCTGCGCACAACTCTATCCATAGCCCACGCCTCGCAACCATACAACATTGTTGGAACCACTATTCTTTCAAACATACCCATTTTTGCTTTCCGAGATAATGTTCTCGACTTCCATACATTCTTCAAGGCCCCCAGAATTTTCGCCCCCTCCCCCACCCTATGATCCACTTCCGCTTACATGGTTCCATCCACTGCCAGATCCACTCCCAGATATCTAAAACACTTCACTTCCTCCAGTTTTTCTCCATTCAAACTCACCTCCCAATTGACTTGACCCTCAACCCTACTGTACCTAATAACCTTGCTCTTATTCACATTTACTCTTAACTTTCTTCTTCCACACACTTTACCAAACTCAGTCACCAGCTTCTGCAGTTTCTCACATGAATCAGCCACCAGCGCTGTATCATCAGGGAACAACAACTAACTCACTTCCCAAGCTCTCTCATCCCCAACAGACTTCATACTTGCCCCTCTTTCCAAAACTCTTGCATTCACCTCCCTAACAACCCCATCCATAAACAAATTAAACAACCATGGAGACATCACACACCCCTGCCGCAAACCTACATTCACTGAGAACCAATCACTTTCCTCTCTTCCTACACGTACACATGCCTTACATCCTCGATAAAAACTTTTCACTGCTTCTAACAACTTTCCTCCCACACCATATATTCTTAATACCTTCCACAGAGCATCTCTATCAACTCTGTCATATGCCTTCTCCATATCCATAAATGCTACATACAAATCCATTTGCTTTTCTAAGTTTTTCTCAAATACATTCTTCAAAGCAAACACCTGATCCACACATCCTCTACCACTTCTGAAACCACACTGCTCTTCCCCGATCTGATGCTCTGTATATGCCTTCACCCTCTCAATCAATACCCTCCCATATAATTTACCAGGAATACTCAACAAACTTATACCTCTGTAATTTGAGCACTCACTCTTATCCCCTTTGCCTTTGTACAATGGCACTATGCACGCATTCCGCCAATCCTCAGGCACCTCACCATGAGTTATACATACATTAAATAACCTTACCAACCAGTCCACAATACAGTCACCCCCTTTTTTAATAAATTCCACTGCAATACCATCCAAACCTGCTGCCTTGCCGGCTTTCATCTTTCGCAAAGCTTTCACTACCTCTTCTCTGTTTACCAAATCATTTTCCCTAACCCTCTCACTTTGCACACCACCTCGACCAAAACACCCTATATCTGCCACTCTATCATCAAACACATTCAACAAACCTTCAAAATACTCACTCCATATCCTTCTCACATCACCACTACTTGTTATCACCTCCCCATTTGCGCCCTTCACTGAAGTTCCCATTTGCTCCCTTGTCTTAAGCACTTTATTTACCTCCTTCCAGAACATCTTTTTATTCTCTCTAAAATTTAATGATACTCTCTCACCCCAACTCTCATATATATATATATATATATATTTACTTTTTTTATTTTGCTTTGTCGCTGTCTCCCGCGTTTGCGAGGTAGCGCAAGCAAACAGACGAAAGAAATGGCCCAACCCATCCCCCATACACATGTATATACATACACGTCCACACACGCAAATATACGTACCTATACATCTCAATGTACACATATATATACACACACAGACACATACATATATATCCATGCACACAATTCACACTGTCTGCCTTTCTTCATTCCCATCGCCACCTCGCCACACATGGAATACCATCCCCCTCCCACTCATGTGTGCGAGGTAGCGCTAGGAAAAGACAACAAAGGCCCCATTCGTTCACACTCAGTCTCTAGGTCTCATGCAATAATGCCCGAAACCACAGCTCCCTTTCCACATCCAGACCCCACACAACTTTCTATGGTTTACCCCTGACGCTTCAAATGCCCTGATTCAATCCACTGACAGCACGTCAACCCCGGTATACCACATCGCTCCAATTCACTCTATTCCATGCCCGCCTTTCACACTTCTGCATGTTCAGGCCCCGATCACTCAAAATCTTTTTCACTCCATCTTTCCACCTCCAATTTGGTTTCGCACTTCTCCTCGTTCCCTCCACCTCCGAGATATATATCCTCTTGGTCAATCTTTCCTCACTCATTCTCTCCATGTGACCGAACCATTTCAAAACACCCTCTTCTGCTCTCTCAACCACGCTATTTTCATTTCCACACATTTTCTTACCCTTACATTACTTACTCGATCAAACCACCTCACACCACATATTGTCCTCAAACATCTCATTTCCAGCACAACCACCCTCCTGCGCACAACTCTATCCATAGCCCACGCCTCGCAACCATACGACATTGTTGGAACCACTATTCCTTCAAATATACCCATTTTTGCTTTCCGAGATAATGTTCTCGACTTCCACACATTCTTCAAGGCTCTCAGGATTTTCTCCCCTTCCCCCACCCTATGATTCACTTCCGCTTCCATGGTTCCATCCGCTGCCAGATCCACTCACAGATATCTAAAACACTTTACTTCCTCCAGTTTTTCTTCATTCAAACTTACCTCCCAATTGACTTGACCCTCAACCCTACTGTACCTAATAACCTTGCTCTTATTCACATTTACTCTTAACTTCTTCTTTCATACACTTTACCAAATTCAGTCACCAGATTCTGCAGTTTCTCACATGAATCAGCCACCAGCGCTGTATCATCAGCGAACATCAGCTAACTCACTTCCCAAGCTCTCTCATCCACAACAGACTTCATACTTGCCCCTCTTTCCAAAACTCTTGCATTCACCTCCCTAACAACCCCATCCATAAACAAATTAAACAACCATGGAGACATCACACACCCCTGCCGCAAACCTACATTCACTGAGAACCAATCACTTTCCTCTCTTCTTACACGTACACATGCCTTACATCCTCGATGAAAACTTTTGACTGCTTCTAACAACTTGCCTCCCACACCATATATTCTTAATACCTTCCAGAAAGCATTTCTATCAACTCTATCATTTGCCATTCTCCAGATCCATGAATGCTACATACAAATCCATTTGCTTTTCTAAGTATTTCTCACATACATTCTTCAAAGCAAACACCTGATCCACACATCCTCTACCACTTCTGAAACCACACTGCTATTACTCAATCTGATGCTCTGTGCATGCCTTCATCCTCTCAATCAATACCCTCCCATATAATTTACCACGAATACTCAACAAACTTATACCTCTGTAATTTGAGCACTCACTCTTACACCCTTTGCCTTTGTACAGTGGCACTATGCACGCATTCCGCCAATCCTCAGGCACCTAACCATGAGTCATACATACATTAAGTAACCTTACCAACCAGTCAACAATACAGTCACCCCCTTTTTTAATAGATTCCACTGCAATACCATCCAAACCTGCTGCCTTGCCGGCTTTCATCTTCAGTAAAGCTTTTACTACCTCTTCTCTGTTTACCAAATCATTTTCCCTAACCCTCTCACTTTGCACACCATCTCGAACAAAACACCCTATATCTACCACTCTATCATCAAACACATTCAACAAACCTTCAAAATACTCACTCCATCTCCTTCTCACATCACCACTACTTGTTATCACCTCCCCATTTGCGCCCTTCACTGAAGTTCCCATTTGCTCCCTTGTCTTACGCACTTTATTTACCTCCTTCCATGACATCTTTTTATTCTCCCTAAAATTTAATGATACTCTCGCACTCCAACTCTCATTTGCCCTCTTTTTCACCTCTTGCACCTTTCTCTTGACCTCCTGTCTCTTTCTTTTATACATCTCCCACTCAATTGCATTTTTTCCCTGCAAAAATCGTCCAAATGCCTCTCTCTTCTCTTTCACTAATAATCTTACTCTTCTTCATCCCACCACTCACTACCATTTCTAATCAACCCATCTCCCACGCTTCTCATGCCACAAGCATCTTTTGCGCACTCCATCACTGATTCCCTAGATGCATCCCATTCCTCCCCCACTTCCCTTACTTCCATAATTCTCACCTTTTTCCATTCTGTACTCAGAGTCTCCTGGTTTTCCTCACTCAAGTCTCCTTCCCAAGCTCACTTACTCTCACCACCCTCTTCACCTCAACAATCACTCTTCTTTTCTGAAAACCCATACAAATCTTCACTTTAGCCTCCACAAGATAATGATCAGACATCCCTCCAGTTGCACCTCTCAGCACATTAACATCCAAAAGTGTCTCTTTCAGGCGCCTGTCAATTATCACCCAATCCAATAATGCTCTCTGGCCATCTCTCCTACTTACATACGTATACTTATGTATATCTCGCCTTTTAAACCAGGTATTCCCAATCACCAGTCCTTTTTCAGCACATAAATCTATAAGCTCTTCACCATTTTCTTTTACAACACTGAACACCCCATGTATACCCATTATTCCCTCAACTGCCACATTACTCACCTTTGCATTCAAATCACCAATCATTATAACTCGGTCTTGTGCATCAAAACCACTAACACACTCATTCAGCTGCTCCCAAAACACTTGCCTCTTATGATCTTTCTTCTCATGCCCAGGTGCATATACACCAATAATCACCCATCTCTCTCCATCAACTTTCAGTTTTACCCATATTAATCGATAAATTACTTTCTTACATTCTATCACATTCTCCCACAACTCCTGTTTCAGGAGCACTGGTACACCTTCCCTTGCTCTTGACCTCTCACTAACCCCTGACTTTAATCCCAAGACATTCCCAAACCACTCTTCCCCTTTACCTTTGAGCTTCGTTTCACTCAGAGCTAAAACATCCAGGTTCCTTTCCTCAAACATACTACCTATCTCTCCTTTTTTTTCATCTTCGTTACATCCACACACATTTAGACACCCCAATAATAGTCTACGAGGAGGATGAGCACTCCCGCGTGACTCCTTCTGTTTCCCATTTTAGAAAGTTAAAAAATACAAGGAGGGGAGGATTTCTGGCCCCCCGCTTCCGTCTCCTCTTGTTGCCTTCTACGATACGTGAGGAATGCGAGGGAAGGATTCTTTCACCCTTATTCCCAGGGATAATATATATATATATATATATATATATATATTTTTTTTTTTTTTTTTTTTTTTTTTATACTTTGTCGCTGTCTCCCGCGTTTGCGAGGTAGCGCAAGGAAACAGACGAAAGAAATGGCCCAACCCCCCCCCATACACATGTATATACATACGTCCACACACGCAAGTATACATACCTACACAGCTTTCCATGGTTTACCCCAGACGCTTCACATGCCTTGATTCAATCCACTGACAGCACGTCAACCCCGGTATACCACATCGCTCCAATTCACTCTATTACTTGCCCTCCTTTCACCCTCCTGCATGTTCAGGCCCCGATCACACAAAATCTTTTTCACTCCATCTTTCCACCTCCAATTTGGTCTCCCTCTTCTCCTCGTTCCCTCCACCTCCGACACATATATCCTCTTGGTCAATCTTTCCTAACTCATCCTCTCCATGTGCCCAAACCACTTCAAAACACCCTCTTCTGCTCTCTCAACCACGCTCTTTTTATTTCCACACATCTCTCTTACCCTTACGTTACTCACTCGATCAAACCACCTCACACCACACATTGTCCTCAAACATCTCATTTCCAGCACATCCATCCTCCTGCGCACAACTCTATCCATAGCCCACGCCTCGTAACCATACAACATTGTTGGAACCACTATTCCTTCAAACATACCCATTTTTCCTTTCCGAGATAATGTTCTCGACTTCCACACATTCTTCAAGGCCCCCAGAATTTTCGCCCCCTCCCCCACCCTATGATCCACTTCCGCTTCCATGGTTCCATCCGTTGCCAGATCCACTCCCAGATATCTAAAACACTTCACTTCCTACAGTTTTTCTCCATTCAAACTGACCTCCCAATTGACTTGACCCTCAACCCTACTGTACCTAATAACCTTGCTCTTATTCATGAGGTCAAGAGAAAGGTGCAAGAGGTGAAAAAAAGGGCAAATGAGAGTTGGGGTGAGAGACTATCAGTAAATTTTACGGAAAATAAAAATGTTCTGGAAGGAGGTAAATAAAGTGCGTAAGACAAGGGAGCAAATGGGAACTTCAGTGAAGGGCGCAAATGGGGAGATGATAACAAGTAGTGGTGATGTGAGAAGGAGATGGAGTGAGTATTTTGAAGGTTTGCTGAATGTGTTTGATGATAGAGTGGCAGATATAAGGTGTTTTGTCGAGGTGGTGTGCAAAGTGAGAGGGTTAGGGAAAATGATTTGGTAAACAGAGAAGAGGTAGTGAAAGCTTTGCGGAAGATGAAAGCCGGCAAGGCAGCAGGTTTGGATGGTATTGCAGTGGAATTTATTAAAAAAAGGGGGTGACTGTATTGTGGACTGGTTGGTAAGGTTATTTAATGTATGTATGACTCATGGTGAGGTGCCTGAGGATTGGCGGAATGCGTGCATAGTGCCATTGTACAAAGGCAAAGGGGATAAGAGTGAGTGCTCAAATTACAGAGGTATAAGTTTGTTGAGTATTCCTGGTAAATTATATGGGAGGGTATTGATTGAGAGGGTGAAGGCATGTACAGAGCATCAGACTGGGGAAGAGCAGTGTGGTTTCAGAAGTGGTAGAGGATGTGTGGATCAGGTGTTTGCTTTAAAGAATGTATGTGAGAAATACTTAGAAAAGCAAATGGATTTGTATGTAGCATTTATGGATCTGGAGAAGGCATATGATAGAGTTGATAGAGATGCTCTGTGGAAGGTATTAAGAATATATGGTGTGGGAGGAAAGTTGTTAGAAGCAGTGAAAAGTTTTTATCGAGTATGTAAGGCATGTGTACGTGTAGGAAGAGAGGAAAGTGATTGGTTCTCAGTGAATGTAGGTTTGCGGCAGGGGTGTGTGATGTCTCCATGGTTGTTTAATTTGTTTATGGATGGGGTTGTTAGGGATGTAAATGCAAGAGTTTTGGAAAGAGGGGCAAGTATGAAGTCTGTTGGGGATGAGAGAGCTTGGGAAGTGAGTCAGTTGTTGTTCGCTGATGATACAGCGCTGGTGGCTGATTCATGTGAGAAACTGCAGAAGCTGTTGACTGAGTTTGGTAGAGTGTGTGGAAGAAGAAAGTTAAGAGTAAATGTGAATAAGAGCAAGGTTATATATATATATATATATATATATATATATATATATATATATATATATATATATATATATATATATATATATATATATATATATATATATATATATATATATATATATTTTATATTATATTTATTATACTTTGTCGCTGTCTCCCGCGTTTGCGAGGTAGCGCAAGGAAACAGACGAAAGAAATGGCCCAACCCTTCCCCCATACACATGTATATACATACGTCCACACACGCAAATATACATACCTACACAGCTTTCCATGGTTTACCCCAGACGCTTCACATGCCTTGATTGAATCCACTGACAGCACGTCAACCCCGGTATACCACATCGCTCCAATTCACTCTATTCCTTGCCCTCCTTTCACCCTCCTGCATGTTCAGGCCCCGATCACACAAAATCTTTTTCACTCCATCTTTCCACCTCCAATTTGGTCTCCCTCTTCTCCTCGTTCCCTCCACCTCCGACACATACATC